>NC_052358.1:24373396-24483302 GCF_009727055.1 Benincasa hispida
CATGCCCAACTATTATTTCAAATTCAAATGCATGTAGCCGTTTTTTAAATTGGAATATCTAAAAGGGCTACTAGAGAAACAACTTATTCTAACATTTCATTTAGAAATATAACAAAATAATTATATTTTTGTAAGAGTAGCAAAATAAATTTAAAAATAATAATTACAAATTTAGAAAGGTCAAATTACCCTCAACTATGTGAATGAGATGTTACTATCACCTTCACTAAACACCACATAAAATTATCATCATACCTTTAATAGACTGGGACATGTGTCAGAAGATTTCAAATTTGAAACCTCAATGAAACCGATTCATCTTTCCTAAAAATCAAAAGCTCTTTTACCATCAATCAAATCCATCTTTGAATGAATAATCTTCTATTCTCCCAATACCCAATCCAAAACAAACCAACCTTCAATTATCGAGCTACTCGATTATAAAACATATGAAAGCTTTATCCGTCAAACAATAAGGGAATCAAGAGTGAGAGTCTTACTTCGAACGTTCTTTTCCTAAGAAGGTTCAATATACAACCTTCAAACTTCTGAAACGCATGCATTAGAAATTTGAAGAAAGATCGAAGTTCCTAAAACCTACAAAGTAGTCATGTTATGAGGTTGATTTCATTGATAAAGACAAGAAATTGTGAACTAAACACTATATTTCATGTTTAAAGCAAAATTATAATAAAGAAAATGATTAATAAATATAAAAAATCAAATTTAGGAAAAGTAACATAATATGAGATTTGGGAGAATTTTCAAATTAAGAATCAAGATTTATGCCAAAATAGAGAAAGTTAATTTATGCTTCCGAATGAATTATGAATTTGATAGATTAATTAGAGTGCAATTAGTGGAGCAGTTAGATTAATTAGACTGTAATTAAATGTGCATATAAAGGAATTATTGATAATAATGATAAAAACAATTTTAAAAACCTATGATTTGATCAGGCTTAACATAAAAGAGAGATAAATATAAATGGTCAGATTTAGAGAAAAAAAAAAAAGTAATACAATATGAGATTTGAAAATTTAAATCAAATATTTAAAGATTAAAGATTCTTTATATACAAATGTAGAGAATTTAGAGAATTAAGAACCGAGATTTATGTTAAAATATTCGCATGAAAAAGAGGAAGTTAATTCATGCTGAATATCTAAATAGAAATCGTTAAAGTCCAAATTATGAATTTGATGGATTAGATAAGTGCAATTAATAAATCTATTGAATTAATTACACCATAATTAAAGGAGATGTTAAGGATATTTTAGGATTAACATAAAATAGATTCCCATAACCTTTCATATGTTCGGCTATAATTCTGGAAAATACTGTATTTTGCTATATTTACAAATGAAAGTGTTATTAGAGCTATAAATCCAATTTCCCTATGTTGACCCAATTCTGATTTCAAGTAGTTCGGGATAGCGAATAAAATGGACTATGGCCCAATTGTTAGTCATAGTTGGTGGATTATGGGCCGGTGACGGTGAGATCTTGACTAAGAAGTTCATCTGGTCCAGAGTTCGAATCACATTTCTTCGTTTAATTAAATTTATTTCTATATCGATAGTTGAATATCAATCACTTTTTCATTGAAATCTCAAATATACATGGAATATATTATTAATATATTGAAAAATGTAAATAAACATCTCATATATCATTGTTTATTTTTTGGTGGGCTTACAAATATATTGAAAAATATAAATATATACCGAATAGTTTATTTGGTATATAAAATGATGTATTCTACACATTATCTCATTCATGCTATTAAATATAACATTGTTTATTTCTAGAAAATTCAAAAAAAATATAGAATATATTGTGTTTTATATGGTCAAATATATTTTATTTTCTTTTCCAAAACTTCATATTGATTCTTGCTTGAATTTATATAATTTTCATACTTTTGGAGAAACTTTCCTTATTTATATAGGTTTTGAAAATGATACCATTTCGAAAAGCTCATAACGTGAGAAACTTCTCCTATTTGTTGGATAATTATCAAAAATTTTCTAGAAGCTTATTTATTATTCAAGAAGTTTCTTGAAAATAATTGGAGTCATTGAATCTTACACTTTGTCTAAGATCAATTCATGACCATTAGATCTTTCACATCTCTAAGACAATTGGAGCCATTAGATCCTTCAAATCTATCAAGAACAATTTAGAGTCTGATGTGTTTGAAGGCCAAGTTTCTTTTGGCTATAAATAGGCGAGAACTCATAGTCGCGAGACCATCCCAAAAAATCTCGGAGATAAAATAGAAAAAGTTTCTTCTTGTAAGAGAGCTTAATGTTCCTCCACAAGAAAGAAAGTTTATAACTCCTATTTTATATAGCAGAATTCCTCTTTCAGTTTTTACCTTTAAGGGTTTTCCACATAAGTTACTGTATGTTATTTTCTTCTCTCTTCTTCTTCATTATTATTATTCTCAACCTGCTTTAATTGTGATCTTATTCTATTTGATCATAGTCGGTTTTTATAACACTACATGTATCATTGAGTAGATATTTATGCTTCTACGTCAGTTTCTAAATTGAAATAGATTAACCTAATTAAAAATTAAAGTGAATAACAAAAAAGAAATAATAATTCATTAGTGAATTAAACGTAATACCACTAGCTTCCACACTAGTAAAAGCTGGATATTAATAGGACAAGTTAAGCCATTGATGATGTATGATTTTTGGTCAAAATATATTATATATATGCAAATGCCTTAAACTCAATCCACAAATATTCTTTCTTAATTTAAATAAAATATAACATTTAATCTGCAAATCTTCTTCTTAATTTCATAATATAATATAAAAGATCAGTTTCTATATGCAGCTGCCACATATATTCAGTAAGTGCTACAACTGTTGAATAAAGTGAAGGGAAGAAGAGAACTTTTTCCTAAAAGAATTATAATGCAAATGGATAAAATTTACATTGCATACATAATTATTAATCTAAAACCATAAATTTAGAATATAAAATTTAACAAAATTGTATTCCATGATTTCATTGTTTTCTAATATGTGTAGATTTTAAAACAATAGCTAAAATTTCTAAACTATGTAAAATTATTATTGTAAGTATAATTTGTATTATATTATATTACAGATATTTTAGTTTAACAAAAATGAAATAATTTTTCAATTTTTTTTTTATTTTTTTGAATGTGATTTTGTATTTTAAAATTTGGATACATGGCAAATATGGAATGTGGTTTTCAAAATTTCTATCACAAAATGAAAAAAGATAAATCTACAAATTAAAACATGTATTTACTGATGGTATAAAAATGATGGCTTACCTAATTTGGATATGCAATGAGTACTTGTATCAACATGTTACACAAATGCACTAAGATTAAGCATAGCCACTCATCTAATTAATATGCATAACACAATAATATCTTACGTTTATATTTTCACCATAAAAAATGCACATTATATAGTATACTTCTAGATCTAATATTTAAACTAGCTATGTGAATAAGACATACATGCATACATATACATACAAATTACTCAACAATATTTCAAATTAGTTCAAGGATAAAAATGAATCTTTTACTTCAAAGGACTAAAAGAAACTGTGACCCATGTGTTGGTGGTAGTGATGCTTGTGGGTATTGGGACACCAAAGTCATGAATTTCATTAAATAGATTATGTGTTGTTTAATTTTGTGGGGCTTCACTTTTTAGATATGATAGGGAAGTTTCACTCTTGTCTCAATATGCAAGTATGTGGATGATTAATTGGGGAAAGGCTTCATTTTTCTCTATGTTCATACTTATAAAGTGGATATAGCTTTGTTGTTTGGCACTAGATTAAAGAGGGGATATTTTCTATATATAAACAATTCTTAATAATAAATCATGTGTTATGCTCACTTCTTAATCATATAATAAGTAACATTTCAAAATAGTGAAATTTTGGGTATGTGGAAATCCAACTAAAAACCTAATACTTTGCTCTGAGATATTAATCGTTTCTAAGCATTAGGATGAGATAAACCTAATTTCTAATGTCATCAACCATACTCAATTTTAGAGATTAAACAAATCAATATATGTACGTTTTTATCATTTAACATGATTACAAAACTTAATAATTATATAAAATTACAATCTCACTAAACAAAAGACTTTTTCATGTAAAAGTTATCCATAATTTGAATCATATCCACTTCAAACCAACTCAATTTATGTATAATATAAGTTAGTTTTATGAAAGAAATTGGTACTGAGTTTTTTTTTCTCACATGGATTTGTGTAGGTTATTCTTGGATTCTACAAATATTTTAGATATTTCTTAGATCATCCTTATCTAAAAGAATTCTCGAGAATTACTTGGATCTTACAGAAATACTAACATGTTTCTACGTAGATACTTATTTATAAATCTAAAAATGTCATATATTTACATTTAAGCTATAAGTAGATACTTCGAGAAGGTTCTAGAAAAGTTAATGTTGCTTTTACTTCGATAAGTCTTATTAAACTTACCATGTCTATAATCCCCATTAATAGAATTAAGAATCACCAAGGACAAAGGTTACATAGGGTAATAATTCTGTCTTTAATGACGACATTAGAAACCTTAAAAGAAGTCAGATGTTAGAGTGAGTATTAAATGAAAATAGTTACGAAATTGAGCATTAAATCCTTGGGTTGAAATAGAAGCCGCGTCCACATGTACACTATGGTGAACATGCTCTAATAATCCTATCTTATCAAATTCAACGACACCTTGTTCCAACCCATCACTGTCTTTCTATGGACCCCAAATTCTGCCTTTTTTGTTTTTCTTTTTTTTTTTCTAACCTTATGGTTCTATTTCCAACAATTCCCATTTCCAGTTTGAATCTGATAAAAACTTTTGTATTTTTTTTTTTTTTTTTTTTTTTACTGTGGATTGATCTCATTTTGGCCTTTACTGTTTTTATCAAAAACCTTTTTTCTAATTCTAACTTTCCATTTTAGCTTTTGAATTTTGAGTGAGATCAAGAACCTTAAGTCACTACTGACTTTACTTTTACCCTTTATTAAAGGGTATGAATTAGGATTTAGTTGGACTTAGGAACCAAATCACAAAGTGGATCATATAAACGTCAAACACTATGGACCCACTCTCAATCAAGACTTAGCACACACAAGAAAAATAGTATATTTCTTAAACTCCATCCATTGAGAATTTTCGTGGTGGTGCCCAAACAAGATTTAGGGATAAATGGCATGATTAAATTTTTCCTTTACTTCATTTCAATCTCTATTTTCATCTTTATATCTTTCAAGTTTTGTACATCTTGGTCTCTATACTTTAAAAATATTCATTTTCGTCTTGTACTTTTTAACTTTTGTTCATTTTAGTTCTTGAACTTTCAAATAATAACCATTTTTATTTCTTAAAAATGAAATGACCAAAAAGATCCCTTTTTAAAAGTATAAGAGCTAAAATGAACTAAAATTAAATGACCAAAACGAACATTCTAAAAGTTTAAAGACCCAAAATGAATGAAAATCAAAAGTATAGTGAAGATATTATTTAAACCTTAAATTTGCTATTAATCTAATATGAAATTCATAAATGAAGTAGTTAATGGTGGGATTACCATTATCCTTTTTGTAATGACGAATCTTGTATGTGTTCCGAAGAAAAGTTGTTCATTTTTTCAAAGTCTCAAAGGAACTCTGGAATGGGAATGGGAATGGAAATGGAAATGGAAAGAGATAGTGATAGTAACTCCATTTCCGACGCATGGATTTTTATACCATGTCTGCTCTTTGTTTGCTTGCTTACCATCATCCATATGGTCTGAGGCTATATGTAAAGGGGTAGAACAGTTTGAACTTTTGTAATGTCTTCCATTAACTCTTCAATTGTGCTAACAGTTCGAACTTTTGAGTTGGATTGTGATTTAGCAATCGATGCAATAAACATAAAAAGAAAAACAAAATGATGGTAGAGTGAGTAACCAATCAATCATCTCAAAGGGAGTTTCGTTCCTTTTTTTTTTTTTTTCTCGTGTGAAATGGAAAATGTATCAAACAGTTCAGAGAAACATAACAATTGATGATTCAATTAGTGACAGTTCTAAAGTCTCTCTCTGTCTCTGGTCTCTCTCCCTCTCTCTCTCTGTCTCTCTGATCTCAAAGATCTGTCCTGTTTCCCTCTCCCTTTAAACAAGCCTGATGAGTAGTAATCAGTCAGTAGTTTTCTATGCACAAAGCACCCCACCACTAAACAAAACAAAACAAAAACAAAAAAAAAAAAACATGAAAACTCAGGCATGGATGCGGCTGAGATGAAGTTAAAATCCTCGGTCACACTCTAAAAGAAATCAAAGAAGATGAAGAAGAAGAAGAAGAAAAAGGAAAAGAAGAATTTTCCTTTTTCTATATGCAAAGTGCAGAAGAAAAGCAGGTATAAACCCCAACTGAAAGGAGGATGTTTTTTTTTTTGGGGGGGGTTTTTTTTTTTTTTTTTTTTTTTTTTTTTTTTTAAGGAGTGGTTAAAAATGAATAAAAAGAAAAAAAGGGGTGTTTGGTTTTAGCCACGACGAATGCCAGTGAAGTAGTTGAAATCGTGGTGCTGGACCCTGAGTTGCTTTAGCCAAGAATCAGCCACGCTCAATAAAGACACAACTCTTTCTTGGTCCCTCCCATAATTACCAGAAATCCACACGTTTCCTTGCATCTTGTATGTGGCTAAACCAAATGCTGGCAGCGATATCTCTTCTCCTTCTTTTCTCTTCCTTTCTCCACTCTCAAATTCATCCTCTACGTCCATATCTATATATATATATAATTATTATTATTATTATTATTATAATAATACCATTTCTAATCTAATTAATTCCCTAAAAGAAAAAAGAAAAAAGAAAAAAGCCACTTTTTCTACCTTGAAATGAAGATGAAAGTGTATGGTAAGTCAAGAAGCATGTTGATAGATCCTTTATGGTTCTCCCCATTGGAATATGGTAAATTGGGTACCTGAAAGTTGAATCCTTTTAATATAAATACACAAAAATCAGAATCTGGGTTTAATTTAATGAAAGAGAGAAAGAGAAATAGACCAGGCAACAGCCATCCAACTAGCTGGAGAAAGATCGACGCTTCTCAATGTCATCAACCCAGGGTATCTTCGAGCCAATCCATTGATCTAAAATAAACAGCCCCACCATTTAGAACCAGAATATAGAAGTGGGTACAGCACAGATTCAGCAACCATATTCAAAGGTCAATAAAGTTTCGGGATTTGTTCTTTAGTAGATGCCAAACCCATAAAAAGCATAAATAAACAAAATCCATATGATTTCACACCATTCTTTTGTTTTTCTACTCATAACATAATAAAAATTTCAACAACAGGATCAATCCAGACAAGTAAAAAGGGTGGTTTTACCTTATCCATCAATGGAACTCTTCCGTATGGAGTTGATCTCTCGAAATACTGAAAGTAAAGATATCCCAATCTGTCACTGAGATGTAGAGGGCTTTCTTGCTCTAAGAATCCTCCCTCTTCGGATGAGCTTCCGTCCCATCTCCATAATTTTTCACTTTCACTCTCATCGCTACATGAATCACTGAACGAATCCCTTGTTTCACTGTCACCGCATTCATCCCTACAAAAAGGGGGGATTTTTCTTTAAGCGATCAATGAATCATAAAATTGGGGTTTCTGGGTCGATGATCACAAATGGGTGAACGGAATTTTATCTGGGAGGGAAGGGTATTCGTACCTGAAACCATTGACGGTGGAATTGCTGGTGAAGATTTGGATTGCAGAGAGATAAGGAACATAATATTGAACAAGGGTCTCGCCGTTGTTGACGGCGATGGGAACACCAGCACCATAAGCGCTCCATTCGTCGTAACAATTCCAGAGATCGGCGAGGGTGAAATATTCAACCTTCTCTCTCTCCCATGGATGCCATAGACGATTTAGATTCCTAATCTCACTCTAAGAAAAAGAAAAAAAGATGGATCAATAAATCAAATCATCGATCATCAATCAAAAGCGTAAATGGGAACAAGTGAATGAATGAATCGAGTACAAACCTTGGGCAAGAATTGGGAATTGACAACCGGCGTGGTACAATGGAGAAAGCAACCCAAATTGGATTGCATTGACCCTTTGTCAAGAATCATAACTTTTGGAGGAGAGGGAGAGAGACGAAATTTTCAGAGTCTTCCCCCCAACCCTGAAAAGCAGAGAGGATTCCCGGAAACCACACCGAAAAACAGAGCACCGAGAAAGACTAGAGATACAGAAATGAAAGAGGGAGAGAGATAATCGGACCTTGTTTCTTTTCCCTTTTAAAAAAAAATAACAAAAATAAAATATTTTTCCGATTTGGGGGAAAAATAAGGATCCAAAATGAGATAAAAATGAAGCCCAAAAACGTGTGAAAGATTTTCTAATATTAGGATTTCAAACACCAAATTTGACGGGAAAATTAGAATCTGCCTCTTTTCCTTTATTTTCCTTTTTGTTCCTCTGGTTCTTACTCTCTCTGTTTATGCATCCGGAGAGACTTGGTTGTGAATGCTGTGTAAAATGCGAAGCCGTTCTGTTGGAGTTGAGAATTAAGCCAAAACCCGGAAGCAAAGTGATGGGTTCCTCTGCTGTTTTAACTAACCCGTAAAGGAAACTCAAAACACAAACAACACCGACTCTTTTAACTTTGTTCATTAAACAAGAAAACCCCCCACTTCTTTCGCAAACAGTCGCAGCAATTCAAGCCTCTCTCTCTTAAATCTTTAAGTTAAATCTAACTCAACTCAGATGGGAAAAGAAAACGAAAGCTCAGAAAATGAGATCTTCAACAAGTTTGAAGAAGAAAAGAAGAAGGAAGGGAAGTGTATTGAAGTGGGAAGAACAGGGGATGGATTGTACAGAGAGGAAAGAGAATGAATTAAAACAGGAAAATTGTGAAGGCGTGAGAATATTGGATTTTCATTTCATTTATGGTATTTTACCACTCTTTCTAATCCATGGAACAATGCGTATCCCGTAATCAGCATCCAATTAACAACCCCCCCTTTTTTAATTTACTTTTTATTTTATTTATTTTTCTTCTCTCTCTTCATCCTTATTTTCTTTTGTAAAGTTTAATGGGTCTTTGGTCAGTTTCTTCAACCAAAGGGAGCATGTGGTCTTTGAATATTTCATTTCCATTTAATTTAAAGAATGAAAAGGAAAAGAAAAAAAAAACTTTTTATTAGTTGATTTTCATAACTTTTTTTTTGTCATTTTAATTTTTTAATATGGGTCAATCTTAAAACTAAGAGTAATTAAGAGGTCTAAAATTTAAATCTCAACATACATAAATTGTTGAACTTGAAAAATAAAAATCAGAAGTAAGAATGTTCGCAAAGTTATAAAACAGAATGTATTTGATTTTTCATCTCGACAAAATTTTTCATTTAATTTTTATTGGAATTGAAGAGTAAGTCAAGATTGGTTATTTTTTAATGTTAATTCAATATAATATATAATTATTTTAAATGATAAAATTACTGTAAATATTTTTAAACGTAAATAAATGTCCGTTCATAACTTTTTTAATAAATTCTTTTAAGAAATTTAAGTTTAAGTTACTTTTCAAAGAACGTTTCTAGTTTAAAGAAAAAATATTCAAAATAAAATAATATTACGTGAAAGATTAAATTTAGATTATATATACACAAATAATAGGTAGGGAAAAAGAAAATGCTCAACACTTTAGATTCAAATCTTTCCTTTCCTCTTTTTTTTTTTTTTAATCATAGATTTAGATGATACCATGGTTGAAAATTATTAGTGAATTCTATAACATTTAATTAATGCTATCTTATATAATTACATATACTTTTATTAAATACTTGTCTATTAATATAGAAAAAAATCAATTTATATCCTAAAATTTTGGATTATATCAATTTTAACTATGTAATTATTTTACTTTCATTAGCTCAAAATTGCATTTAAGGAAAATACTGTTTTCTCCCAAAATCCTTCTAAAATAGCAAGAAAGATTATCACGTAATCTTCCTAAACAAGCAATTAAAATGAATATATGAAAATAAATTCAATATTATTATCTAATTGACTCCATAATTTTTACTCGACAAACATTTAATAACGTCTTATAAACATATTAAATATTTGTTTGATATTTACAAGGAAAGAAACTAAAAACTTCTGGGAATATTTCAAACATATTTAATTATGTAGATTAAATTTATGGTTAGAAACTTAAATCGAATTTAAAACATCAAATTAAGATGTTGTTTTCATATAAAAATTTAACATATATGAAAGTTAAATTCATAATTTCTTCAATTTGGATGAGTTACCTTTGATTTTAGTCTAATAACAACTCAATTGAGTTAGTATTTATACATTTTTTTTATATTTATTTGATTTGATTTTGTTTTTTTATAGTTACTAAATTGCTAGTCTATAAATAACTTGTTTTTTATTTCTTGTATCTCATTTTAAATTGAAGAGTTCTCCATTTTTTTTTTTTTTGAGTCGAGAGTAAGTATCCAAGAGTTCTATTAGATCCGAAGTAGTTTGAGATTGTAGTTTTACCACAATTAGTCATTGTATTATGCTAAGATGATTGCTATAGTCTTCTTGTAATTCATGCAAAGCGAATAATTGTCTTCATTATCAGAAGTGTGTCTCAACAACCTATCGACGTCTCCACACTATCTTGAGATTCTTAGTTATTTCAATTCATAAGGCTTGTTATATTATATGGGTTCGAACATTATTATTGTATATAGTATCTAGTTGATGTGTAATCAATTTGCTAGCATATTCAGTTTATATATATCATTTCCTCAACAATAATATCCAATGAAATTCTAATGGAGTATCTAAACTCTAAATTGATTCATAAATATTTTTTAGAAAAATCACAAATGAAATTTAAAAATTAAATCGACACAATTATTAATTTGAAGTTCTAAGTAAAATAACTCAATATATAAATTTTTATTTTTCACATCAATATATCTTTTATGAATTAAAAATTTATTGTGCTTTCTTCTTTTACTCGGGGAATTGGAGTGTATGGCGGAATTTGAGGTTTCATTCCGAAAAATGGCAAAACCATCAAATAAGAATTATGGCAACTCATGTGACATGCACAACAATAAATTTCTAAATCCCTAATTTGCCCTTGCCTTGTTGTTGATGAAATTATAAATACCAGGTAATTCCAAAATAGAAAACATTATAATTGTTGATATTACAACTACCCTCCTAATTTGGTCATGTAATTAACATAATCTCTATATTTTATTGTTATTATAGATCTGTTTAACCACACTTCGAATTTATCTCACCTTAATAAAATATACCGATTTTTCTACCAAATTTATATTTGAAATATCCATATATTATTAAAACTTCTTTTATTCATATATTTTAAATAAATTAGCTGTATATTTCTCACATTCTTAATAAATTAGCTGTATATGCTATTTTTTATATTATTTTAATATTTTGAAAAAAGAAATATCACTTCCTAAAAAATGGTCCATTGCACAATAATAAGTTGAATTGTTGCTCCATACATCGCCATAACTTTTGTTTTAAAGAAATTTCATCTATTTTGGTTTTCTTGTTGTTTATTTAACAAGTTACTTTTTTTGCTATGACTTTACAATTATGACTTGATTTAAAATAAACCAATCTCTTCCTATTTTTTCCTCTTTTGGAATTTAAATTTATTTTTAATATTAAAATTAGATTTTGATAACTATTTCATGAATTGATTTATAATAAACCAATCTCTTTCTTATTTTTCTCCAATTCAAGTTAGTTATTTGTTTTTATTTGATTTAACCACTTTTTGAAAATATTCAGAATTAATCAATATATAATTCGTCATTTGAATTTTAATTTATAATACATCTTTAGATTTTATATAATTTTATTCATTTTTTATTATTCTAAATTCGGATTAAATTTTTTTTATTTTAATTAGGATTTTACGGAATATTTTTATACATATTATCATCTAATACACTATATATTTCATTTAAATTTGATCATTTTTTGTATTTTTATTTACCTTTTATTCATTATCATCTTATTATATTATTATATCATTAATGTGTCTTTTTGACAAATAAATAAGTATTCACTTTTGCAATCTTCTATTTTTGCTATGTCAACGAGTTAGGCTTCTTTCATAGGTTTTTGTGGTTGATGAAGTTATAAATAATTATAATTGTTGAAGCTTATGAAAATAGAATTATAAATACAGTACAATTGTAAATAAACGAAATCCCTTCTTGATTTTTCTCTCCGAATTATATTTGAATTTATATTTTATTATCAAATTAGATTTTATCTAATTACTTACCGTTTTTTTAATTAGAATAAACAAAAACTTACTGTTTTTCTCTCTAGTTTATATTTGAATTTATTTTTTATTATCAAATTTGATTTTATCCAACTAACTTTTGATTTATTTATATATTTGTTACAAATTCAATTGTATCTAACTATTATTATTATTATTATTATTATTATCAAATTAATTTAATTTTTTTCTTTATATTTTCGATGTTTTCAATTTTTCATATACAAATATGTAAAAATGGCTTATTGAACCTAAAAAGAAACATATAAATGGGAATTAAATTTTAAATGTTTGAAACACATTGTGTGTATATATATATATTTTTCAATTTATTATTAATATTAATATTAATAATAATAATATTATTATTATTATTATAATAATTATTATTATTATCATCATAATTATTATTATTATTATCATAATTATTATTATTTATTAAAAGAAGATAACAAAAAACCTTAAATCTTATCTTCTCCTTTGCAATCTCATGTCTTCGATCATTAGTTCAACAACTCTTTCTTGAATTCCATGATATTGGCTAGCTTTTAACGACACTATCAAGTTGCCAACATTTTTTTACTTGCACACGTATTTTCTGCTTTTGTTTCACTTTGAACATCTTTTTCAACAATGACATTCTGAATGAAGATGATGAGACTCCTACAACTTGTTTGGTGTCAAACGCAATCATACTTCCAATGAAGTTGCATTTCCTTCACATATTCACTTGCTAACAACAACTTTACTTACCATCATCGACTGCTCGTCACCTTCCCTTGCATAAAAGACCATATTGGGTGATTTTTAATTTTGGTTCTGGAATGTTTAGATACTATGTGTTTGTGGTTCTAGAATGTGTAGATATAGTGTATTTGTGGTATTCATGTTATTTTTGAAGCAATGTATCTTTTCATTTTTATTTGTACTTAATTTTGTTGTTTTATGGTAGTTTTTTCATTTACTAATTAGTATTTTTATATATAAATTTGTTTTGCTATTTTTATAATTTTGAAACTTTTTTGCCATTTTTTCAAAATGAAACTTTAAAATTTGTTTGTATGTTGTCAGCCTTTTTTAACTTCCTTTTTAGGCTTTAGAATTTAGCCATTATTTTAAACTATTTAATGAAATATTAATCTTAAAAAATGTGTATCATATAAAACTAAAAAAAAGACATTAAGAGAAAAGAAATCTTGTTTTAAGCATGAAATGTGAAAAATGAAGTCATCGTTGATATTATACTAATTATCTATTTGATTAAGACATATTTTCGAATAAAATTCAAATTTTGAGTCCTACATTCAATGCAGAACTAAAATAAATAAATAAAAAAGAAGAATAATCAATACGTCAATGGTATTTTAGATACTACCATCGCTATTTGGAATGGCAAGTGCTACCATATATGTGATTTCCATGTATATAGAGCTATAATTTAAGATTGGCAGGTGCTACCATATATATGATTTCTATGTGTATAAAGCTATAATTTAGGATTTTCATAATTTAGATTTCTATGTCTAAACTACTTTCCTTGTATGTTTCTACGATCTCTGTATATATGTTTGTATTTTCCATTGTAAATATATCTAATTTATTCAATAAAGAATATACGTCCACATGGTATCAGAGTCTTGCTAGGATTTTTTATGCCATTGCTACCGTCATAATTGTTCGTCCAAGATCTATTCGTCATCCAGCCACAAAATCGATCTCTAATTTGATCTGCTTCTCGTGCACCACTACTATTTCCAGATTTGCTTCCCAAATCTTATTCCCGCACCCATATCTAACACCTCGTGCGCCCAAATCTAATTTATGTGCACCCTCTGATGCTGATCATGTTGGGGTTGATGTCCTAAATTTCGTGGGTCCTATAGTTCATAATTGTAATGTATAAATGATTTATTTATTAATAAAATATGAGGTATTTCATTCGACATTTATAGTAATAACCCACAAAACCAATAAACTAACATCCAAGGTTATCTTCTGTAGCTTAAAAATGTATGTAGAGACATACAGGTGAATCGTGTTTAAATGATAACCTAAATGGTCTGCAGTAGATGGATAAGGTTGGATACCTTATCTTGGTGACACTGTGAATACAACCCACTTTGTAGATGTTACAATTGTTGTAAAGTTCTACAAATGATCTAATCTTAATCATTCATATAGAGACATGTGAGCGGGGGTGTTCTATACAAAAAGGTTTGTATAAGATCGAACCACAAAATGAATAATCTCATTATATAATATTGTTAATAGTAGAGACTTACATTTTACTAGGATAACCATAGGTGACATGGCCTGAATCTTGAGTGAAATGTGAACTATTGCCTATAAAGACGATCCTTAGATTTACATGCGTAAGAGTGGTCAGATCGTCGACTCGATATGTCTACCGTTTTAAGGATTCGTCTTATTGGGGAGCTGGGAGCACAACTACACAAGACGGAATTCACTAATTCCCTAATGTCGAGGTGAGTAAATAAATTGTTCCCTTAAGGGCTAATTCTGAGGCTTGAACAATGTGGCGTCACACCATCTCTTGGCCCGAGAGGGGTGTGGTCATAGTTGGATTATGACTTATTGTTTTTCATTAGAGGGATCAATGGTACTTAAGGAGTTAGATGTAACTATAGGGACAAATGGTAATTTTTGCTTAATTGTACTTACGACCAATTTATGAAGGGTCATTGTATTGTTGATTGATTATATCCAATGGACACAGAAATATATCTATAATGCGAAGAGTGTAGCTGTCGGTCTTTAATGGAGTGACCGACAATTAATGGATGTTGGATAATTTAATTAAAGAAGTTTAATTGATTCAATTTACAAGTCCATAAGGTCCCCTCTGCAGCTCCACATGAATCATTAATTTTGAATGAATTTGAATTATTCAAATTATTTGAGGGATTAATTATATATGATATAGTTAATTTAAATTAATTATATGTGAAATAATTACTATAATGTATTTGATGCATTACAATATAAAGTTTATTTTGAGAGGAATTAAATATTTGAATATGATTCGAATACTAATTGTATGGATGAAATTCATAAAATTAAATTTAATATAAATTTGATTTATATTAAATGCCATGAATTATTGAGAGTTTTAAAACTAATATAATATATTCGATATAACGTAATTAAATTAATTTTAATTTAATTTTAAATTAAAGGGAGGGACTTACAACTTACCCTCCCCTTAATTCTCTAAAAAACATCGTGGGGGTAGGGGAGTGGTTTTTATGATTACAATTTTTATCTTCTTCACAAAGAGATCACAAAAGTGGTATGTGAGATATTCTTTCAATGTTTTCTCCAGCAAAATTCTCTTCCTCTCAATTATTCCTCCCTCTCTCAATAATTAGCAGAGCCCACACAACTCATATTAATTCTCAACCCCTAAGGAGAATACTTAAGGCTCACTATTGGTGGTGTCTACTTTGGGATTGTTGTACTTTTTGTTCGAGGAGACTTAAAATGTTCGGGACTGGATCGAGGAGAAATTTGTGAAGAATCGGTTCTTCAAGAGTAAGTGTTATTTCTAACCTTAATTCCTCCTTTAGAAGCATGCTGTAAAATATTCTCTGTAATTTGCATGATTTGAAATCTATATATTTTTAATTATGTGATATTTGAGAATTGGGACAGATCCATCCTTCCGCTATGGACCTCACAGTCCTTCAGATCAGACAAAGGTCACCGATCAAAAGAGGCCACCAAGTCTCCATTCAACTCTGTAATCACATCTCTATTTTAGCCCAGGTCGTGCCAAAAAAGTGTTTGTGTCGATCAAGCTCAGATCGTTTAGATCCACGTCAATCCAGACTATCCAACCCAATCTAAGTCCGCGTTGTTCCAGAAGGCGTCCTTCTCACCAGTTCAAATTCACGCAAATAGCTCCCAACAGAACTATGCTTCAAACCTGACCAAATTTGCAATCGTATCTCATCTTTGTGGGTTTCTATCGTGTGACATTCCTTCCACTTCACTAATTGTTTTGGTTCAATTAGTCCAGTTCATTAATTGGTTCGGCTCAACTAGTCTAGTTCAGTTCAATTTGATTCATATGGTTTGGTTTAATTGGTTTGGTTCACTTGTTTTGTCGATTCAACTGTTTCTACCATTATTCATCAATTCTAATGGCCAAGGTTTATAAATCTCACTTGTGCACAAATTGTAAAGTACATGGCCATGAATTTTCTAATTTCCCGACAATTGATTGCAGGTATTGCCACAAACGAGGTCATATTTTGGTAAATTGCCCTACTCGACCAACCGATCCACTTGGTAAGCCCACCAAGACTTATCTAAAGCTAGTTCTTTATTTCTTTATGATGTTAACTCCTCTAACCCCTATTCTCTTGATTTTCACTTATTAGCCTTCAAATTTTACTAAACAAGGTAATCTCTTCTGATTTCTTTCCTCTTATAGTTACATCAAGTAATTCTTAGCTTTTTTATTTCGTTTGTTATAACCACATGACGTCTAACATTTCACTTTTGTCTTCCCCAAATCCTGTTTCATCCCTTTCCCCAATTCAACCTGCTAACAAAAATTGTATGTCTATTTCTCACACTAGTACTGTTAGCACACTTACCTTAACTCTTCCTCATACCTACCATGTCCCTAATTTGAATTTTAATCTTCCATCCGTTGATAAACTAGACCTTAGTCTCACTATTTCCTTTTCTTCTGATGGTTTCCAGTTAAGGATTCGCAAATGGGACAGATAGTTGGTACGGGCGCAAAGTACGATAATTGTTTGAACTCACATCTCTTCAGCTCCCTACTTCTCCATCGATCTCTGCTTATGCCAATGATTCTGCTATATATCAATCACATTTTCACCTGAGACATGTTTCTCCTAAAAAACTTTGTAAATTAATTTCTTTTGGAAATTTAAATAATCTTTCAAAATTTGATTCATTTGACTGCTTAAATTGTAAACTTGAGAAACAACCTGCTTTGTCTTTTCCTAATTTGTCATCCACCTGTGATACACTTTTAACTTAATCCATTATGACATCTGGGGTCTTGCATCTACTCCTACTATCAATGATCACTATTATTTTATTTTATTTATTGATGACTACTCTCACTTTACATTGATATATTTTCTTAAAAATTGGTCTACCTTATCTTAAGTTTACATTGTCTTTGCCAATATGGTTTGAACACAATTTTCCCCCGCAGACAATATCATGGAGTATAGGATTTGAGTCTTGTCTCATTTCTCACCCAATAAGACACCCTTGTCCACCACTCTTGCCCTCACACATCCCAGCAAAATGGATGAGTAGAACAAAAACATCGTCCTATTTTAGATTTTGTTCATGCTCAACGCCTCTCTACTTCTTACCCTAAGAAGTTCTAGGGTGAGGCTGCTCTCACCTTCGTCTATGTCATCAATTTTCTCCCCCCATCCATCCTTCAGAATATCTCTCCATTTGAATGCCTATATGGTATTTCTCTTTCTTACTCTCATTTGAAAGTTTTTTTTTTGTTCTCTTTCAACCCAATGCGCACACCAAACTTGAACCAAGCGCTTGCCTATGCTGCTTTCCTGGCTATGGCACTGAACAAAAGGGTTTTCTTTGTTGGGATCTTATCTCAAAACAATCACACATTTCTTGTCATGTTACCTTTTGGGAATATAGTATGTTTGCATTCTTTCCTCTTTCCATGCCTCTCTCACTAGTTCCCAATCATTCTTCACTAATCCATCTAGTGATTTATTTCCTATGTATGCCTCTTCCTTAGCCCTTGAGCATATCATTGACTTGAAAGGGATGAAAATCCTAAGGTACAACATAAGCCAAAACACAGAACCATTTCATTTTTTTAAATTAGCATTTAAAAACAAAATAATTTTGCATTGGAATAAAAACTAATATCAATTAAGCATGCAATTCCCAAAAAGACTAATTATACAAGAGAAGAAACCCTACTTTGCAAACCTTTTGACAATTATGTAGAATTTATCTGTTGAATTAGGATTAGGCACCATCACTTGGAAACCTCCTTATTCTTGCAAGGAATTGAGGATATAGAGAGTGGTGGGATTCTCTCTTTTGGGATTTAAGAATATCACATAATAATTTTTCTTTCTTCTCTCAGGAAGAAGAAAACACACAGAGAGCTTTAGAGCCTTCTACTCCCTCTACAAAACAAAACCCTTTTGTTAGAAGGAGATGGATGATGAGAGAGGGAGAGAAATACGTGAGATTGATTCCACGTTTTCTTGTAACTTTCCAAAATTGGGAGAAATTAAATTAAATTTATTAATTAAATCATATTTAATTAAATGATCATTTAAATCATATTTAAATTATTTCCTCTCATGTAACCTATAGTTTTAATACGCATCTAATATACATTAAATTTAATCTACAGTTTTGATTTAATCAATTTAATTTAATTTAATTTTAATTTTAATTTAATTAATAATTAATTAATTCTTTAATTAATTAATCATCCAATTAAATATCACATATTTAATTTCCCATTTGAATCATATTCGAAAACATTTCTCTCATTTAACCGATAGTTTTAATGCGCATCCAATGCACATTATTTTTAACCTATAGCTTTCAATATGAATCTTATTCATATTAAATTCAAATATTTCATTCTTTCATATATATTAATTTGGAATCATATCCAAAATTAATAATAAAGTCTAAAATTAACATACATTAAAAAATTCTCAATTCTGAATTTAAACATTTCAAATTCAATTTAATGATAAATTACCTAAATACCCTTTACAAGCTAGGAAGGTGATTTGATAGACTTGCAGATCAGAAGCTCCAATGATGTGAGATTAATTGGCTAAACTCATTAACCAAATTAATCAATATTCGTTAAATGTGAGTACACTCCCCTAAAGACCCACAGTTGCACTCTTCTTATAGATATATTTCTGTGTCCATGGATATAGACCAATGATAGTAAGTTAGTCATTCACAAGTGTTCGTAATACCAACTGGGTCAAATTACCGTTTTACCCCTAGGTTACCTCTACATCCTTAAGTACTGGTGCTCTTCTAGTGAACAACCTATTTATGGTCTAACCATTAAAAAGAAATTCCTCTCGGGTTAGTGAGAGGATAGGACCCTTTGTTCAAGTCCCGGAGACACAAATTAAGAGAACACTCATCTACTTACCCTGAAGTCGGGAAGGAGTGAAATCCATCTCGTATGATTATGTTCTCAGCTACCCACTCAGTTTTATCCCTAAAATGGTAGGCTTGTTGAGTCGGAGAACTGGCCACTCCCACCCATACAAATCAAAGGACAATCCTTCATGACAGGAGTTCATAACATACTCAGGTGTAAGACTAAGTTGCCTAAGTCATCCTATTGAAATAGAAACCTAACTAGTCAACGGAGTTACTAGGGGTGGAAACGATTCAGTTCGGTTCATTTTGGTAGTCAAATCGAATCGAACCGAACCGATTTATTGGTTCGATTTGATTTTGGCATTTTTTAAAAAATCCATGTTATATTCTTTTTTTAATTACAAAAAGGTTCGGTTCAGTTTTAAATTCGGTTTTGTTCTTTAAATTAAAATCGGTTTGGTTTTAAATTCAGTTTTACTTTTTTTTTAAATATATAAATAAATATATATTAGTTAAAAAAGGTTCGGTTCGGTTTCAAATTTAGTTTTTGAAAGTGAAACCGAACCGAGCCTAACCGAATTAATTCGGTTTCAAAATTTCTTTATACCGAATCGAACCGCATTTTTCGGTTTCACTGAGTTTTCGGTTCGATTGTTAGAAACGGTTCGATTTTTGCAGTTTGAATGACCACCCCTAGTTGATCGTAGAGGTGGAAACGGTTCAGTTCGATTCGGTTTGGTAGTCAAACCGAATCGAACCAATTTATTGGTTCAAACCAAACTAAATCGCGAACATTTCGGTTCGGTTTCAAATTCGTTTTTGACATTTTTAAAAGATCCATGTTATATTCTTTTTTAATTAAAAACGGTCAGTTTTAAATTCGATTTTACTATTTTTTAAATATATAAATAAATATATATATATTAGTTAAAAACGGTTCGGTTCGGTTTCAAATTCAATTTTCGAAAGTGAAACCGAATCAAATCGAAATTTCTTCAAACTGGATCGAACCGCATTTTTTGATTTCATTGAGTTTTCGATTCGGTTCGGTTCGATTTTGCAGTTTAGATGACCACCTCTAGGAGTTACATCTAATGGTTACTATTTCGTTGTCTAGTTTTGTGCAAACTCATTGCACAGGATACCCCCACATATGTGTCTCCTACACTAACACGTTGGATCACTGCTTTTGTATCAAATACAAAATGGATTGTATCTATAGTGTTACCAGGATAAGTATGCAACCTTATCCCTATACTATAGACCCTTTAGGTTGTATCTTGAACATTAATCCCTATATGTCTCTACATACAGTTCAAGACTCATAAGACAGCCTAGGATGTTAGTTTATTAGATTTTAGGGTTAATAAGACAAAATTTAATTAAACATTAATAACACTTGTTGATAAAAACATTAATAACTATTTATTAATGACGGTCATTTAATTTCATTCACTATTTACGAGTTTTAGGGCATAAGACCCAACATGACTCTGTTCCCATAGTCCCTGAACCTAATCACTTCACCCATTGACTCTATTATCTCAGACTCAACATTAGCTTCCAATGGTCTGACTTTATCTCTTAATCCTTAGCATATTCCTAAGCTTGATCAATCTTTCATGTTGTTATGCTCCCAGATTCGTCATTTGTCTCCATTACTAAACTTGAACCTGCACTTGTTCGTCACTCCACTCAAATAAGAACAATTCCCTCTCATTTACAAGATTATTGTTGTTTTTTTGCCACTATATCTCTTGTACACCTGCTAGGTTGATACCCTAAATTTCGTGGGTCTTGTAGTTTGTAATTGTAATGTACAAACAATTTATTTATTTAATAAAATATAATATATTTTAGGTGATATTTAGTAGCATTAACCCACAAACCAATAAATTTAGTAGCATTAACCCACAAACCAATAAAATATAATATATTTTAGGTGATATTTAGTAGAGACATACAGGTGGATCATGTCCAAGTGATAGTCTAAATAGTCTGTGGTAGATGGATAAGGCTGGGTACCTTATCCTGGTGACGCTACGAATACGACCCGCTTTTTAGATGTTACAATTGTTGTAAAGTGGTACAAATGTTCTGATCCTAATCATTCATGTGGAGAAATGTGAGTGGGGATATTCTATACAAAGGACTTTGTATAAGACCAGACTACAAAATGACTAATCTCATTATATAACACCGTTAATAATAGAGACTTACATTTCACTATTATGACCATGGGTGGCATGACTTGAATCCTAAGTGAATTGTGAACTCATACCTATGAAGAAGATTCTTTGATTTGTATGAGTGAGAGTGACCAGATCACCGACTCAATAAGCCTACCATTTGAGAGATTTGTCTGATTGAGGAGTTGGGAACACAGCTACACAAGACAGAATTCACTCATTCCCTAATATCGGGGTAAGTAGATAAATTGCTCCCTTAAAGACTGATTCTGGGGCTTAAACAATGTGGCGCCACACCCTCTTTTGGCCTAAGATGGGTATAGTCATAGTTGGACTATGACTTATTATTCATTAGAGGAATCAGTGGTACTTAAGGATTAGATGTAACTATAGGGGCAAAACGATAATTTTGGCCCAACTGTACTTTCGAGCAATTTGTGAAGGATCATCACACAGTTGATTGGTTATATCTAACAGATACAAAAATATATCTGTAGTGCAAAGAGCACAACTGTCAGTCTTTAGTGGAGTGATTGGTAGTTAATGGATGTTGAATAATTTAATTAAAGGAGTTTAATTAATTATTCAAGTACCATTGGAGCTTCAATCTACAGGTTCATAAGGTTCCTCTATAGCTCAACCGGGATTTATGAGAATCAATTTTGGATTAATTTGAATTGTTCAAATTAATTGAGGGAATTAATTATATGACTTAATTATATATGATATAATTAATATAATATATTTGATACATTATAATATAAAGTTTAATTGAGAGAAAATAAGTATTTGAATATGATTTAAATATTAATTATGTGAATTGAATTCATATAATTAAATTTATTATAAATGTAATTTATATTAAATACCATGCACTAATGACATAATTAAAACTGTATGTTATAATGTATTTGATACAATATTAAACTATATGTAATGTGTTATATATGATATAACATATAGTTATATATATATAATAAGTTAGTTATTATATATATATATATACTTAAGGGTTGTTTTTAAATATAGAAAAATGAATTAAAATATTTACAAAACATAGCAAAATTTTAGAACTATTAATAATAGACACTGATAGAACCATTATTAGATACTGATGGATCAACGTCTATCATTCATAGTTCCGAAATTTTGCTATATTTTGTAAATAATTTCAACAGTTTACCATTTGAAATAATTTTTCTATATTTAAATTAAAATTAATTTATTCTAATTTTAATTTTAATTTTAAAATTAAAGGAAGGCTAATAACTTCCTTCCCTTAATTCTCTCTTAAATCTCAAGTAGTGAGTGGGGCAATTAGGGATGATAATCTTCTTTAAAAAAAAATTGTGACAAAGGCATTCTCTATTTTTTTAGTGATCTCTCTGAACTTTTTCTTCCAAACACTCTCTTCTCCTCTCAATCTCTCACTCTTCCAAAAATCACAGCGCCTACATCTCTTGCGATTCTCTTCCCCTGCAGATAATACAGAGGAAGATTTTGTGGTTGATCCCATTTCCGCTACAAAACTTCACAGTTCCTTCATTGGTATTAGAGCGGAGGTTTTTTGTCCCAATTTTTATTGTTCCATAATTGATATTATTGGTGGGTTGCATTCTATAATTTGTTCATATGATGAATGGTTGTTGAATGTGTTGTAATTTTTGGATGTTTCCGGATTGGCTTTTAGTTTTACAACTTTAATTTTTACAAAATTGGTTTGTAAAGACCCTTTGTTTTTTGGCATAAATTGTTAAAGAGTCTGTAATTCTTTAGTATTGAGTCGCTCGTGTTGTTTTCAGTGTTTTTTATTTAGAAAACGAGGCTAAAATCGGAGAAGGATTGATGGATTTCGCAACTATACAATAGCTACTGTACAGTAACGTTGCAACGCTGCGAACGGCGAACGGAAGAATTTTCCATAGCATTGTGATGCTGGGTCACAACATTGCAACGCTCTGAGACGATTTTTTTTTTTGTTCGTGCGTGGTTCATGGTTCATCCGGTTCGTTTGGTTTGGCTTGTTCATGATCGGTTCGGGTGCTGGGCGGTCCAGTTCATGTAGTTCAAGGTCCACATTGCTTATTTTGAAATAATTAAGTTCTTATTTGTAATATTTAGTTGTTTTTAATTAATTAAATTAATATAAGTATTATATTAATTTAATTAATTGTTTAATAGTCTAATCCTAATCCAATAATTATTGTTTAAATTATTCATTTGATGTATGATTTAATTTTATTTTTATATGTCATAATGTATGTCATATAGTAATATCTCATCATAGGTTATGCATTATTCATGCATCATTTATATTTTAAATATTATAATGTATAGTTGCATGATTTAATTTTATAGCATGCTCATACATCATATAATATAAATGTTATAATATATGTTTGCATACATTAATAATATAGTCATGCATCATTTATATTATAAGTGTTATAATATACCGTTTGAATGTATGGATGGATGTATGTTAATAATTATTTCATTACTTTAATATATAAGTGTTATGTATGTTAAATAATGAAATAGAATTGCATGAAATATGTAACTACTTTAGGTTATTTTATAATTGCTATAATTTACCTAAATATACGTTAACATGCAACAATTGGTTTTAATTAAATTTTTTTCATAAAAGTTATATTTAAATAAAATTAGAAATTAAAATCAATAATTCAGAGTTTCGTGCAAACCTCAGGTTAAAATCATTTTTTAAAAATAATTTTAAAACATGATTCACATAGACCTAAGATCACATTTCTAATGAGATTAGAAATAAGTTTAATATTTTAATTAGTTTAATATGATTAAATTGATTTTATTTGGAAGATTAAATTTGTAACAAATTTATCTATAAGGACCTGTTGTTTAAGGTTAGTTCTGTCTAGGCTAGGGTATTTAAGTTGACGGAAATGGAATACCCCTACCTAGGAACTGATCTGGAAAGGTGAATTAGATAGATTTGTTACAAGCATACAATTATTGATTAAGGTTTATTAAAGTGTTTAATGAACATAATCAAAGTTGTTTAACTATCCAAAATAAATGTTACTTTTGGGCAAATTTAAATAATCACTTAGTATAATAATTAGTCGTATTTTCTAAGTTAAACTAACCCTAGGTAAAAGACTCAGTGGGAGGAAAATGGGTATATGGTACTTCATTTTTCTTTTTTCACATTTCTCCTTATAAGTTCGCACTGTGAGATCTATACTCGGCCTTGAGGCACCTTTACTTGTATTCCCTTATGGGTGGTGTTTGTGTAGGTCAATACCAAGGTGAATGGAGAGAGTTTTTATAGTAAGTGAGAGTAGGACGTGTGTCAACACATCCCACGGACTCTCTCATTAGTTTGTAGTAAATTTTCATGTTTGGCCTCAAGGCACCTTTGCTTGTGTCCTCTTACGGATGACATTTGCATTAATTTTTACTCAAACTCCAAAAATGGATAGAATTGCATTAGTTTTTGCCTCCAATCGGTTCTTTCCTACGGTTGGCTCATATGGGCAAAACTATAGAATCTAAAATGAAATGTTACACTTACAAGAAAATGTTAAGCAAGTTAATAGTTTTTGAACCGAATAATGGTGTCTGATATTTATAGTAACAATGAGTAATTGAAACATATGCAACAATGAACCTAAAGTTCATGAATCCAGACATACATAATTTGGCATGAAAGATTAGGTCATTCAGGGTCTATAATGATGAGAAGAATTATTGAGAATCCAAATGGACATCCATTGAAAAACCAGAAGATTCTTCAATCTAATGAATTATCATGTGATGCTTACTCTCAAGGAAAATTGATAATTAGACCAACACGAGCTAAAGTGGGGAATGAATCACCTACATTTTTAGAAAGAATTCAAGGTAATATATGTGGACCCATTAACCCACCAAGTGGATCATTTAGAATTTTATAGTATTAATAGATGCATCCAGCAGATGGTCACACGTGTGCTTATTATCAAGTCGAAATCTTGCATTTACATGATTACCTGCTCAAATAATTAAGATTGTTAAAAATAAAAATAGGGAAGAGAATAACAACAAAGTTATGTGGAAACCCTAGTACTGAGAGAAAAAACATGATATAAAAACTTTTTCTTATTCTTTTTAATCTGATACACTGAATATACAGGGACACACTGTATAAATAGACAGTAGAAAACCTTAGGGGTCTACACAATTACATAAACACCCCTAGGTTAATAACCCTATTTTCAACACTCCCTCTCAAGTTGAAGCATAAATATCGACAAGGCCCAACTTTCTTAAACAATAATCAAAGCTTTGTCTCAGTAACCCTTTTGTAAGTACATCGGCAACTTGTTGATTTGAAGGAATATAAGAGATGCATATGTTTCCACTGTCCAACCTCTCCTTAATGAAGTGTCTGTCTATCTCTATGTGTTTAGTTCTGTCGTGTTGAACTGGGTTATTTGCAATACAGGCAGCTTTATTATCACAAAATAATTTCATCGGAAGCTCATTATCTTGCAGGAGATCTGATAATACTTTCTTCAACTAAAGTTCTTCACAAATCTCTAGACTCATGGCCCGATACTCAGCCTCAGCACTACTTCTAGTAACAACTCATTGTTTCTTACTTCTCCAGGTGACTAGATTACCCCAAACAAACGTATAATACCCAGACGTCGATTTTCTATCAACATCAGACCCTGCCCAATCAGAATCAGTATAGGCTTCAACAGATCGGTTATCGGTTTTTCTGAACATTAGGCCTTTACCATGAGTTTCTTTCAGATATCAAAGGATACGTTCAACTGCTGTCATATGATCCTCATAAGAGTTTGCATAAACTGACTCACAACACTTACTGCATAAGAAATATCAGGTCCTGTGTGAGACAAGTATACCAATTTCCTGACTAACCACTGATACCTTTCTTTATTAACAGAAACTCTATCATTCTTACACTGAGCTTCGAATTGTACTCTACTGGTGTGTCAACAGGTTTACACCCAGTCATACCTGTTTCTTTTAGCAAGTCTAGAGTATATTTTTGTTGAGAGATTGATATACCTTCTTTTGAGTGAGCCACTTACATTCCCAGAAAGTATCTTAGCTTCCAGAGGTCTTTAATTTCAAACTCTCGGGCCATCTCTGTTTTGAGCCTCATGATCTCTGCATCGTCATCCCCAAATAAAATAATGTCATCAACGTAGATAATAAGAACAGCTATCTTCCCTGATGTTGATCATTTTATAAAAAGAGTGTGATCAGAATGCCCCTGAACATACCCCTATGCTTTCACAAAAGTTGTGAACCTATCAAACCAGGCCCTTGGAGACTGTTTTATTCCGTATAGTGACTTCCTCAATCTACACACCTTGTTTTTTAATTGACTCTCGAACCCAGAACGGGGACTCATATAGACTTCCTCCTCAAGTTCCCCATTCAAAAAAGCACTTTTAACATCAAGTTGGTGTAGAGGCCAATCTTTATTCACAACGACTAACAAGAGCACTCGGATAGTGTAAAGTTTAGCCACAAGTGAAAAGGTTTCAGAATAATCTACTCCATAGGTTTGAGTAAAGCCTCTTGCAACGAGTCTAGCCTTGTACTGGTCAATCGTCCCATCTAACTTGTATTTTATAGTAAACACACATTTACATCCAACTGTCTTGTGCCCTTCAGGAAAAGCCACCGGTTTCCAAGTTCTATTCTTCTCGAGAGCTCTTATTTCTTCCATAACAGCAGATCGTCATTCTGATTTTTTCATTGCAACACTTATGTCATTTGGAACCACCTCAGTGTCCAAACTAGTAGTGAATACTTTGAACTCGAATGCCAGATTACTATACGTCATGTAACTATGCATAGGGTATTTAGTACATGAACGAGTGCCTTTCCTCAAAGCTATAGGAAGATCAAGCGATGCATCACGTTCTTTCACATCTCCACGTTCCTCACCATGATCGACTATCTATGTATCAGAAACTTTAGTAGTATCCTGTACATCATCATTAGCAAGAATCATTTCATTCTCTACAGTTTCCCCTTCTATCACTCTTTCAGTATTACTACTTCCTTCTCCCTTGTCTTGCCTGCCTTCATCATTCTTCATACATATATCAACATAATTAATTTTAGGAATATACGTACCTGGACCTGATGGCGGGTTTGACTCCTGCACTGGAGTTGGCAGTTCTGGTTCAACGATGACACTGCTTCCTTCCTGAGATTCTTCCTATAGTAAGTTTTCTAAGGGACTTGGTTGGTAGGAAGAACCAGACTATCATGCTCAGAACTAAAGTTAGACAAGGTTTGAATGGAAGCTGAATCTAAAGGAATAGCATAAGATGACCAGTTAGTCTCTTCATTTATGTTCTCCCTATGAAGATGACTAATAGGGAAAAACGACTGATCCTCGAAAAAGGTGACATCCATGGAGACATAGTATTTACGAGATGACAGGTGATTGAACTTATATCCATGTTGATGGAATGGATATCCAACAAAGACACACTTCTGAGCACGAGGAGTAAATTTTGTGCGGTTTGGACCATGGGAGTGAACAAAAGCAACACAACCAAAAACCAGAAGAGGAACATCAAAATCAATCGAGTAGTTGGAAAGGACACTTTAAACAATTCTAAAAGAGTATGAAGATTAAGAATATGAGATGACATTCGACTAATGAGGTGGGCAGCAGTGAGAACTGCATCTTCCCATAGATACGATGGAAGAGTGGCAGATAACATAAGAGACCGGGCTACTTCAACCAGATGTCGATTTTTACGCTCAGCTACTCCATTTTGTTGCGGAGTGTAAGCACACGAGCTCTGGTGGACAATAACCTTAGAAACAAGAATATCCCTGAATGAGGCATTAAAAAATTCTTGCCCATTATCACTTCCTAAAATCTCAATCTTTGTTTTAAACTGAGTTTCGACAGTTGTATAAAATTGTTGGAAAACAAAGGACGCTTCAGATTTGTCAGTAAGAAGGAAAACCCAGGTAAGGCGGGTGTGATCATTTATAAATGTGACAAACCACCGTTTTTCAGTGGAAGTAGTAACTGGTGAGGGATCCCATACATCACTATGAACAAGAAAAAACGGACTCGAGGGTTTGTAAGGCTGAGTCTGGAAAGAAACACAATGCTGCTTGGCACGAATACACACATCACAATTTAAAGAAAAAGTATTAACATTGCGAAATAAATGCGGAAATAAATACTTCATATATTGAAAATTCGGATGTCCTAAACGAAAATGCCACAACATAATATCATGTTCAGAAACAGAGAAATTTAAAGACATAAACCCAGTTTGATGATCATTTCTAAAGGAAGCTTCGTCAGAAAGGAAGTATAGTCTCCTATCGTGCCGTGCAGTGCCAATCGTCATTCCCGATTTCAGATCCTGAAACAAAACGGAATCAGTTGAGAAAATTTATTTTCACTTCAAATATCTTGTTATTTTACTTACAAACAACAAATTATATGATATTTTAGGCACATATAAGGTATCACGCAGAATTAAACCATTAAACGGAGAGATATTGCCTTTCCCCGCAACAGAGGCAAAAGACCCGTCTGCAATGCGAATATGCTCATTACCAATGCTTGGGTCATATGACATAAACAATTCTAAGGAACTCGTAAAATGATTTGTGGTCCTTGAGTCCACAATCCATGGCTTTTTACCATTTATACTAATCAGGCAAAAAAGGGAAATTATCTGATTATGCAATTACACTCACCCCAACCATACTCAAGTTGTGCTTACTATCAACGGAAGATTGCTTCTGAGTCTGTTCATCCACTGAGTCACTTACCAGGGCACGACTAGTATTAGATTTGTCATGAGACTGTCGTCGCTTACTATTTGAGGGTTTCCTGTGGAATTTCCAACACTGGTCCTTTATATGCCAAATCTTCTTACAATGTTCACAAATAGGTGAAGGGTTTTTATCACCATCAGCACTGGACAACTTTGCGACGAAAGAGTAGGAATAGGATTATTCATGGCACACGATCGATCCTCTTCCAGCCGTATTTTAGAGCAGACTTCTCTAAGTGAAGGAGTTGGGCACTAGCCCAATATTCGACTACGAACACCATCAAATTTAGGGTTTAATCCAGCCAAGAACACGTAAACACGGTCTGCCTCCTCAATCTTCAAGTATTGGGCCCCATCTTGTGCACAGTTCCAGACAATCTCTCGACACAGGTCCATCTCTTGCCACAACATTAATAGTTTGTTAAAATAAGAAGTAACATCCATGGACCTGTTTGTGGAGCGTATATAGCCGAAAAGCATTCTATCTTTTTTAGTATAGAACTTGCGCTGCCTCCCAGATATCCTTGGCAGTTGCAGCACATAGTAGTGGTTTTTTTATTTGGGGTTCCATACTATTCACCAAAATAGAACGTAACAGCGAGTCTTCTCCTTTCCAAATTCGTTCTTGTGGATGACCTGGAGCCGGCTTTGGAATTTTCCCTATCAACTATCCAAACTTGTGACGTCCTTCCAAGGCCATTCAGATTGATTGGGACTAGGAGAAATAATTCTGGCCATTTAATTTTTCCCCAACAATAAATTCTGTAGAATTACCCATCGAACTAGATAAGTAGGAAACATATGGCAAAACAGGGAACGAGTTTACCGGATTCTCTGAATAAACTGGTTGAACTAGATAGGGATTTGAATCGAACATTGTATCTAAATCTGAAATCTGTTGTTCAGGTAAGCCAACCGTTGTCTCACATCGTCTGGGTAATGGGTTCAACTACAAGTGGTTGGGAACGAGGCCACCATTGTCGGCTGGAAGGATGCCGCCGATTGGAAGGAGGTCGCTAGTCGGCTGGGCTGTTCGAGATAGTCAGCTCATTCTCTTCCCGACGTCACTCCTTGTGGAACAGATGGGCTTGTCATGGAAGGATTGGCCGACGAAAAACTCACCAGAGCAGAAGTCTGTAAAAATCTGGAGCGGAAGTCGATGGGTTCTATCTATCCTTCGAGGATATGCTCGGGTTGAACACGGAATGACTCGATTCCGACTAGATCGGAGTGACTTGCTTGTTCTTCATGGCTGGAGTGGCCGATTCTGCCCAAATCGGAGCGACTCTCCTGTTCTTCGCGGTTGAGGTGGTTCATCTATTCTTCGCGGTCAAACCTGACCGCGACCGGACAGTTCGTCTATTCTTCGCAGCCAAACCTGATCGTGACCGAACCTCTTTCGCAAGTTCGGCTGGTTTCAGCGTGGAGAAGTCCGATCAGTGAAGTCTGGTGCGGTGGCTCCCACTGACGGTGACTCTCCGATGACTGCAACTGGATGACAGAAAGTAACTCTGGTAGGACTGCTTGAAAACACTCCTTTACAGCTGCTCGAATAGCCATTTTCGTGTCAAAACTTGTAGATCCATCAGCAAAAGAAGGTTGTGGTTGATTCTCTTCCATAATGGCTAGGGTTTCATCACGTAGCTCTGATACCATGTTAAAAATAAAAATAGGGAAGAGAATAACAACAAGGTTACGTGGAAACCCTAGTACTGGGAGAAAAACCACGATATAAATACTTTTTCTTATTCTTTTTAATCTGATACACTGAATACACAGGGACACACTGTATAAATAGACAGTAGAAAACCCTAGGGGTCTACACAATTACATAAATGCCCCTAGGTTAGTACCCCTATTTTCAACAAAGAGCACAATTTCTTGATTATATAATTAAAACCATTTGTCTTGATAATGCTGGTGAATTTACATCCCAAGCTTTCGATAATTATTGTATGTCAATTGGGATAAGTGTTGAACATCCTATAGCTCATGTTCATACATAAAATGGTTTAGCAGAATCATTTATAAAACGTTTCCAGTTAATTGCTAGACCATTACTTATGAAAGCTAAGTTTCCTACATCTGTATGTAGACATGCTATTTTGCATGCAACGTTACTTGTACGCATTACGCCAGTAGCTTATCATAAATACATACTATTACAATTAGCTTATGGCCATGTGCCAAATATTTTTCGTCTAAGAATTTTTGAATGTTTAGTATATGCTCCAATTGCTCCACTATAATACACTAAGATGGGTCTTCTTAAGGAACTCTAAATAGAGCACCATGTGAGCGGAAGTGAATCGTTCCAAATCCCATTGAGAAAGAACACAAACAATTGCAGTCCAACGGAACAGGTTATGGATAAACAATAAATTACAACATGCTTCTTTAAATGAACAAACAACGGATAGAGTATGCTAAACTTTGAAGAACCTTTCTTCAAGTGCCCCTCAATCATTCAGCAACTCGTTCAACAGGACGAACTCAAACGCAACGTTTAGAACACGATCTCAACGAACAATTAGATGACCCTCGATCATAATCGAATTCAACTCGATCCTCGAATGAAACTAGAATACTACCACAAGAGTTACCTTGGTATTCTCGGTGTGAGAATCCAGGAGTTGTGGGCTTTGTGTGACTTTGGATAGAGGAATGAAAGAGGTAGACGATCGAGTAAGTGGGAGATGGATGAAGTCTATCGTATAGACTAGCTACTCGATTGTTTAGTAAGAAGAAACCTATCGTATAGACTTGCTACTCGATCGTGTAGTACCAAGTAACTATCATATATAAACTTGATACTTGATCGTTTAGGTTATAAGACACTATCGTTTAGTAAAACGCTTTTACTCGATAGTTAGTTCTTTTGTCAAATGACAAAAAATGAATCATCATCTGATTTTTTGGAAAACCATTTTCCTTTTATCTCACAGTTACCATAAAACTTCAAATAACCTCCCATTCAATTTAGTTATTAAAGAAAAAGAATAATTAATATGTTATAAATAAATATAATAACCAACTTATCATATTATATTTATAACCTATAGTTTTAATATTTCATCATATGGAACATATAAACCATAGTTCTTTTTCTATTTTATGATATTTAATATAAATCATATTTATATTAATTCCTCCAATTAATGTCTCTAATACATCAAATCAATTATATCACATATAATTAAATTTCCTCTTGTTAATTTGAACACTTCAAACTAACCCAAAATTTGATTCTCAACTTGAACACATTGAGCTACCAAGGGGACTTCATAGACTTGTAGCTTGAAGTTCCAACGGTACGTGAATAACTGACTAAACTCTTTAATCATGATATTCACGATCTGTTAACTGTCAGACACTCCATTAAAGATCGGCGGTTGTACTCTTCGCACTACAAATATATTTATGTGTCCATATGACCAATCAACAGTGTGATGACTCTTCACAAGTCGCTCGTAATTACAGTTGGGCCAATTTACCATTTTGCCCTCATAGTTACATCTAAATATTTAAATACTACTGATTCTTCTAATGAATAATAAGTCATAGTCCTACTATAATTGAGTCCTTTCGAGCCAGGAGAGGGTGTGGCCACTATGTTCAAGACTCGAAACCAGCCCTTAAGGGAGTAATTTATCTACTTACCCTTACTTCAGGGAAGGAGTGAATTCTGTCTTATGTAGTTGAGTTCTCAACTCTCCAATCAGATGAATTCCCAAAATGTTAGGCTTGTTGAGTTGGCATTCTGGCCATTCTCACCCATACAAATAAAAGAATCGCCCTCATGAGCAGGAGTTCCCAACTCACTCAGGATTAAGGTCATGTCACCTGTGGTCATTTTAGTGAAATATAAGTCTCTATTATCAATGGTGTTATATAAAGAGACTAATCATTTCATGGTCCGGTCTTATATAAACTCTTTTTATAGGATACCTCCACTCGCATGTCTCCACATGAATGGTCAGGGTCAGACCATTTGTAGCACTTTACAACACTTGTAACATCTACAAAGTGGGTCGTATCCATAGTGTCATCAGGATAAGGTATCCTTTATCCATCTACTACAGACCATTTAGGTTATTACTTAAGGCACGATCCACTTGTATGTCTCCAATACATGCGTAAGTTACATAAAATAACCGTGGATCTTAGTTTATTAGATTGAGTAAATGCTTATAAAATAACATTTATTTTATTAATAACAATATGTTTACAAAATGTTTACAGACTATGAGACTACCAAGAGAATTAGGACATAATCCCAACATCTTTAAAGGAGGTTAGGAATATATATGATTCCTCATCAATTATCAAATATCTTGAACCCTTGAAGGGTGATGTATTTACTGCACGATTTGCTGATTGTTATTTTTACACCTCGGTTTGGGCTCCTTCAGGTTTTTGGACCAGTAGTCTGAATACCAGAAGGTGTCAAACCTGTTGGATACATATAGGTATTTGTGAAAAAAAGAAATGAAAATAATGTGGTCACAAGATATAAAGTAAGACTAGTCACACAAAGTTTTTTTACAAAGATCTGGTATTGATTATGAGGAAACGTATTCTCCGGTGGTGGATGCAATTAATTAAGATATTTAATTGATCTGACTGTGTATGAAAATCTGGATATGCATCTTATGGATGTAGTCACAACATATTTATATGGATCTTTTGATAATGATATTTATATGAAAATCCCGAAAGGATTTAAGATACCTGAAACATATATATCTAATTCTCGGGAATTGTATTCAATAAAGTTACAGAGGTCATTATATGGATTGAAACAGTCAAGCAGAATGTGATACAATTGCCTGAGTGGATATTTGTTGAAAGAAAAATATCAAAATAATCCATATGTTTGTGTGTTTTTATAAAGAAATCACAGTCAGGATTTGCCATTATAACTGTATATGTTGACGACTTAAATATAATTGGAGCTCCTGAAGAGCTTTTAAAGGCAATAGAATATCTTAAGAAAGAGTTTGAGATGAAAGATCTCGGAAGAACAAAAATTTTCCTTGGCTTACAGATAGGATATTTGTTCACTAGTCAACTTATACAAGAAAAGTTTTGAAAATGTTCTATATGGACAAACACATTCATTAAACATTCCAATAGAAGTTCGTTCATTAGATGTAAGGAAAGATATGTTTCGACCTCGAGATGATAATGAAGAACTTTTTGATCTTGAAGTATCATATCTTGGTGCAATAGATGCACTTATGTATCTTGCTAATAATACAAGACCAGATATTGTATTTTTAATAAATTTATTAGCAATATATAGTTCTTCTCCAACTAAAAGACATTGGAACCGAATTAAGTATATATTCCATTATCTCGAGGAGCGATTGAAATGAATTTATTTTATTCAAATAAATCAAATTTTGATTAGATTGGTTATGCAGATTCTGGATATTTATCTAATCCACACAAACTAGACCTCAAATAGGTTATCTATTCACATGTGGCGGAACTGCTGTATTGTGGCGGTCAGTGAAACAGATCATAACGGCTACTTCCTCAAATCATGCTAAAATTCTTGCAATTCACAAGATTAGTCGATAATGTGTATCGCTAAAATCAATGACTCAGCACATTTGTAGAACATGTGGTTTATCTTCTGGTAAAAAATCTTCCAACGATATTATATGAAGAGAACACAACATGCATATCCCAAAATCAAAGTAGGATATATTAAAGGAGATAGAACAAAGCATATTTCACCGAAACTTTTCTACACTCATGATCTTGAAGAAAATAGTGACATCATTGTACAACAAATTTGTTCGAAAGATAGCCTGCAGACTTATTTACAAAGGCATTACCTACTGCAACCTTTGAAAAACTGGTGCACAACATTGGAATGTGGCGACTCAGAGATCTTAAGTGATGTTTCCATGAGGGGGAGTAAATATAATTTGGGACAGTTACAAATATAGACATTAGAACCAAAGTATTTGCAAACGTAACATAATGTAAAAAAAAATTATAAATATGGCCAAATTTAAATAGTTTATCAGTGATAGACCATATTATCATTATTGGTAGAAGTTTATCAGTGATAGACCTTATTATTGGTAAGAGTCTATCAACGATATAAGTCTATCGCTGATAGACTTGGGAATCTATCAACAATTGAAGTCTATCGCTGATAGACTTGGCTATATTTGCAATTTTTTTAAATGATATTATACACTTTGTTATTATTCCTAAATGCTACCAATTGTAATTACCCATATAATTTTTAGTATAAATTATATGAAATATGTACTTTTTTCCCTTCACTATAATTTTTTTCCATTGGGTTTTTTTCTTAGCAAGGTTTTAACAAGACATATTTCATATATATAATGGACATCTAGGGGGGAGTATTATAAATATTATATGATAATAGATAACCATTAGATGCTTATGCTTAGTGTTCATTGACCAGTGTTGTCCATGTGTCTCAACATTACGCATTATTAGTATTCATGTAATCCACCACCTACTTGCCAAATTGCATATAAATAGTGGCATTTTGTGGATTTTGGAAGACACACATTGGACAAATTCCAAAAAGATTGGAGAAAGTGGAGAAATCCATAATTTGTTATTTATTTTATTTTATATATTTATATATATTATGTTTAATTTATTTTAATATTTATTTATTCCATATATTAATATTATATTTTATTGGCATCTGTGTTCCTGTTTTGCTCATTAAATTTATAACAATAAATAACTAAAGAGAATGGTATAATAGATATTTATCAAAAAAATAAAGCACAAGATGGAAAGAGAAATATTCTCCCATATAGCACCTATTAGATGTGGTATAGAAATGCCATTTATGTGTCATAGACAACAAATTTTTAGAAGACATGAGAGGAACAATGAAACGTTAACCACATTATTTAGCCTATCTTTTAGTAAGTTTTTTCTTTCTTTCTTTCTTTTTTTTTTTCTTAATTCAGGTAATAATTGAAATTTACTTTAAAATAAATGAAAATAAAGAAAATGTGAACAAACAAGGAGTTTTTTTTTAAAATAATTAAATAAGCAAGCTTAAGTTATGAAGAAATAAACTAAAAACGAAATTAGTATGAAATGGGACTAGAATAATTTTAGAATTCATTACAAGTTTTGGAAATAATTCCCCAATAAAGAAACAAAAACATCAAAACCTTAATATATACACATTTGGATCAAATTTAACAACTTTAGTACGAGAGCTTACAAGTTCGAGTCTATTTGCAAGTTCTAAACTTTAAGATGTGTTTAATAAGTTTCTAAACTTTTAGTTAATGTCTAATAGTTTCTAATATATTTATTTTTTATTGATAAAATAATTTATTAAATATAGGATTAAATTTTATGTTTAATGAAATTTCAAAATATCATATCTAGTAAGTTCATAAATTTTTAAAATGTTGACTAAATCAACATACTAATAAACACAAATTCAAAAACTTAAATATCTAATAAATATGAATTGAAATTTTAGAAACCTAATAAGTATAAAATTGAAATTAGTTCTTTGATACAAATTGAAAAGTTAAAAATTTATTAAACACTTCTTAAATTTAGGGATTAAATAAACAAAATTTAAAGTTTATAGATGTATTATAATTCACCGAACACATATTTATTAAATCAATGGGGGAATAAAAATGACTAGCCTAAAAAATCAAGAAGATATGGGATTCCCAAAAAAAATTCTCGAGTCTTTGGATTGAATGTAATCTTATCATTTTGCCTCAAGTTTCAGTCTTTCGGTTCTTTTTTGAGATTCTAAAAGCTAAAATGTGATAAGATAGTGCAAAATGACAAGGTTTAGAGAAAATTCTCCCAAAATGGCTACACTCTTAGAGCCGTTAGTTGGAGGGAAAAGAGAGTGGGAATGGGAATGGGTTTACAAATCCCATCTTTGGTTGGTAGGATTTGTTTATTTATCTTGTCAAAGGCAATTACTAGGTATCTTTTACCCACACACAAATGAAGTAATTGCATACCCATTGAGAAGTGTGGGTTTTCATTTCTTCTTTCGCTTCCTACCACGATTTTCCTTCCTTCCAGCCATGAAATCGTATAGCATTTTGTTACTCAGCGATTGTGTAGCAGAGTTAAATATACTTGAAATGCACCCATCTTTATGTTTATAGTATTGGGTACACGATCGTTTAGCTCTGCTACATGATCGCTGAGTAACAAAATGTTATACGATCGCCTACCCAATGCTATACGATCGCCTACCAAATACTACACGATTGCTTACCAAATGCTATACGATCGCTGGATAACAAAATACTATACGATTTCACAGTTGGAAGGAAGGAAAATCGTGGTAGGAAGCGGAAAAAGAAATGAAAACCCACACTTCTCAATGAGTATGCAATTCTTTCATTTGTATGGATAAAAGATACTAGGAATTGCCAATAAATAAATAAATCCCACCAACCAAACATGGATTTTGTAAACCCATTCCCATCATCTTTTCCCTCCAACCAAACGGCGCCTAAATAAATATCCATGACAGTTTATTATAAAGCATTAAACAACGCAAAGTTTAATAAAAAAGAAACAAAGTTTTAAAATATAAAAAATACTTATGAACTATATATATGGGTTACTTTGCCGAGCTCGGTAGCGTGAGATTGTTACCTCTAGCAGAGGGGCACACCAAAATTCAAAAAATATATATGGGTTGCTTTCAATCTGCAAACTATTTTAATTTTTCATGTTTATTTCAACATATAATCTTTTAACTCTTTTTATCGTTAATTTTGTAGATAGAAAAACTTGCATTACTTGTTTGAACAAAAAAAAAAAAAAAAACGCACAGATTTGTCAACCATATTTGTTGTTGTTTTTCTCTTTTCAACTCTGTATTTTTTTTTTTTATGATTTTTTCCATTAACCACAATCCTCAAATTTATTTTTCGTATATTTAAATTTATTTGCTTAATCCAAAAATGTAACAACAAAAGCTTTTACGGTTCAAAAAATTCAGACTTCAAAAAGTTAAAGATGATTTTAGTAATCAGTTAGATCCTATTTGGTAATTATTTTGTTTTTTGTTTTTTATTTTTAAAAATTATGTCTATTTTGTTTTCATTTCTTACAATAATTTGCATACAATGGTAGAATTCTTGATCAAATTTCAAAAAGAAAAACAAAATTAAAAAAAAACTACTTTTCTTTTTCAAAATTTGATTTGTCTTTTAAAATGAAAAATAAAAAACGAAATAATTATGAAATTGAACGTAAATGAAAAAATTTCGAACTTCAAGAATATATAATTAAAACCCATCCATAATTCAAAGTACTTTTTATGACTTAAGCAAAAAAACAAATGATATTCAGTAAATAAAATATCGTAAAATTTCAAACATCAAAAAAAAAAAAAAAAAAAAAAATCGATTCACAGATCCATCAGATTGCTCCTACAAATTTAAATAAATATATTTAAACGAGATAGTCTCGGTCATAACAATAAAATTTTAAAACTCGAATGAGGAAGAAAAAAGTTCAGTCATAAATTTATGAACTTTCAGCTTCATTTCCATTTTATTTCTTACCTTTATAAATATATAAATAGATTTATAATTTTTATAATTTTATATTTAATAAAGCATTAAATTGTATAAATTATCTAATAAAATTTAAAATATACAATTTTATGTCTAATAGATTCTTGATTATCGTATCTTAAATTTTACACAAAAACACAAAAGTGATAATTTAAGATCGATATAAAGCTCAATTTTATATCAACTAGAACAATTAATTTATATTTTTTTTTCAAAATGTTACGGTTTTATTAAACTCTAAATCAAAATGTTTATAGCATTACTAAACACAAGAAATGAAAGTTCACGAACTTCTTAGATTTTTTATTTTAAAAATCTATTAAATATAAAATTGAAAATTTAAGAATCTATTAAATATTACCCACAAAGTCTTAAAACTAAGTCAGAATTTTTAAAAAAAAAAAAAAAAGAAAAAAACTCAACACATTATAGTTATAAACTTATAATACTTAATGAATTATATTGTATTAAGTCCTTTCCCGCGTTTCATACCAACTATGTAAGAAACTACTTTATGTGAATAACCATTAAAACATAAAAAATACTTAACTATAAAAGTTTAAGAAACTAAGGTTATTGATTTTTTACGTTTCAAAGTCACAACAAAGGAGAGAAAAAAAGCCCTACAAAATCGTTTAAACGAAAAATGATTGAAAACAATTTAAAGTATTCATGAACATTATATTTGAAAGTCAATACAAATTTTTTTTTACATATGCATAAATTTCTTTAAATATTGGATTAAATAAAATAGATGATTACAATTAATTAATTGACGATTTTTCAAGAGATTTTTAACTGAAAATCTAATTTAATTTGTTTATAAAAATTTATAGATTTATTGGATAAAATTATGAGTTTTACCTCAGTGAAAAAAATTATAAATTTTATCAAAATTAGACGTAATTGAGAGCATAAATTTACAGTTCAAATTTGCATTCATACAACTCTAATATTTAAGAGAATAAATTATATATATATATATATATATATATATATATATATATATATATATATTATATATATGTTATGTGTGTGTGTTTTTTATGAAAATAAAAGGTGAGATTGAATTATTTAAGGAGAAAATCATATAACTGTAATTTAAAGGAAAAAAAGGGGGAAATGTAGAGATTAATGAGTTGTGGGGGGTTAGTTGGCAAAACCGCGTAAAGTGAAGTAATGTTGTCGATCGTTCGAAGCATCAGAAACCGTCGTTAAATAAAAAGTGTGTTTTATTTGTTGATGCCTCCAGCTCCATAAGCTAACAGTTTTTGTTTGGACGGAGTCTAAGTTACCAAGGAAAATAAAGCAGAAAGTAACCAACCAATCACCTTCCGCAACGTGGAGAACATGCCTACGGATTATTTTGCGGAACCGTGAACAGACGATCCGTCACGGCGTTTCCCTTTCCCTTTCCGTCCCGTTGCGGGGAGGGGACGCTAATATTATATTTTTTTTTTTTGTTAAATTATAAAAAAATACCTTCAAGCTTTCACATGTTTAAAAAATATCCTTATATTTTGTAAAAGTTTCAATATTATTTTTAAACTTTCATAAACGTTTCAAAAATATTCTTGAAGTAGAAATTTATTAGAACTTGGATGGAATTTGAGATGTGAAATGGTATAACATAGAAAATTTGAACTACTGCATTGTTTTAGGTCATTCTCACACGGTTCAAAATCCAGTTTTTTACTCGAAATTCTAAAGAATTTGTACTTTAATGATAGCTTTGAAACATTTATGAAAGTTGAACAGTGATATTCTAACTTTTGAAAGTACAAATATATATTTTTAAATAAAAAAGAAATTTCAAAGTATTTATTATAATTTACTCTTTTTTTTAATCTTTACTTTTTTAGGAGTTTCGAGATGTTAAAGAAATAACTGAGGAAATCATAATCTGATAATTTAGTATCAAAGCATATTTATTGACTGAGTAGAAAATATCTTTATATTTCCTCTTGATAAAGTGATTCGCATTCTACTCACTCATAAAATAAGGAGAAAAAAAAAGTTACTCATATTATGTATAACTCAATATTTGAGTAACATACTTCAATTGAAATGGTTAACTATTATATGAAATTGAATTGCTTTTTAATTGACGTATTAAAAATGCTTAATTTAGTGCGTTAAAACCCTAGTAAAAATAATATTTCTAAAATTTTATATTATTGAAATTAAGTGTGCCACTATTTTTCATTTAATTTCACATCATGCTTCCATAACTCAAACTTGGAGAACTCAACTAAAACTTAAAAGTCATGGAACAAACTATTTAAAAAAAAAAAAAAAAACTTTTATAGACCATTTATTCATCCAATATAAGATTGAATTCTACCGTTTACACTTATTAGTGTTAAATTTCTTTCGACAATTAGATATTTTCATCGATATTTCTATAGATTTAACACTAACATAAAAGATAAATCGATATTTTTATTATATTGTAAAAAAAATATAGGTAAAAAACACAAGTATAAAATGTTACACATCTTAATATAATATAATCAATAAACATATTAACTTGTTTAAAAAAATGTAAATTATTTTTTTGTGAGATATTTTTTATCATAATTTTTCTAGAATATACATATTTAAACTTACTGATATCTATTATAGGAAATTTTAAAGAAATGGTAGGAATTTTAGCGTTCTTTAAATTAAAAACCCCAAATAGTAGTTAATTGATAGATATTTAATTCCCCTATTAGAAGCCGAGCCTTCTTTTTTATATATATATATAAATTGAATAAGTAATATTATTATACAACAACAAGAGGGATCCCACAGTCCAACATCAAGACACCAGAGCAAAATGAACACCTACAAAGACGCAAAATGGCAAAAAAACAGAACCAACAAAAAGGACAATACGAACAAATAACAAAACATCCAGAAGAATAAAAAAACACCCTACAATCTGGGGACCTCAGAAACTGGACATATGGAGGAGAAGAACAAAGAACGAAGAAATCAGACAAATTAGATAAGTCCATGAAGATCAATCCACCATGAAGCAGCACGTGCACGAACCATAGAGACAATAAGCTGAAACACAGTAGATGCCAATCTCGGCTGACCGCCATGTAACTGACGGTTCCTCTCCTGCCAAATATAGTAAATTGACGCACACCAGAAACTCTAAATAACTTACTCCTCACACCCTTACCAGACCCCACATGACACACCCAACTCAACTCCACATCCCACCCAGCAGCACGATGAGACGAACCCAACAAGCGCACCAAACCCTCCAAAATTTCACGCCCAAACACACAGTCAAAGAACAGATAATTCCTTGACTCTACCTCACCCAAACATAACAGACAAGCATTATCCACCAATTGATCCTATCTCCTCAACCAATCCCGAGTGCCTAACCTATCCTTCACCGCCAACCAGGCACAAAATGAATGCCTTGGAATATTACCCCNAAAATCAATCCGCCACGAAGCAGCATGTGCACAAACCATAGAGACAATAAGCTGAAACACAGTAGATGCCAATCTCGGCTGACTATCATGTAACCTATCCTTCACCGCCAACCAGGCACAAAATGAATGCCTTGGAATATTACCCCAGACCAAACCAGACAAGCCCAAGCCACCCTAGGACGCCTAGGTTGCAAACTCTCCCACGCACTGGCAATAGATAAACGATCATTATCACTCGGAATCCAAACCCAACTACCCTCCTCCCCCACCCTCGGAACCACATCCTGAACCAAACCCCACAAATCACGTAATTCCCAAGATAATAAAGGCCAATGCCAATAACCATCATCAGATAAGAAATTTGAGAGTCTAGCCTCATGACAACTCGCAGCATCATAGACCATCCTCTCCCCATAATTCTTCAAGATAGACCCCATAAGCAACCACGGATCCTACCAAGCAAAACATCTCCTCCCATTACCAACCTGCATTGTGACCAGCGACTTAAGCCTATCCCGACAACGTAATATCACCCTCAAACACCACAATCACCCCAACTCCAAGCGAATTGCCCATAAAGATCGCCCACAAAGCACATACGCCTCCATTCAAACAACCCATAACGACCCAGATCGTAACAATAACCATAACAGTTTCAAAATAACTGCCACATTCCAGGAAGATGTATGGTGTATACCCAAACCCCCTTCAGATTTCAATAAACAAACCTCATCCCAAGTAACATGCACATTCCCTCTACCATCAGCCCGCTTATGCCACAAGTATGCCCGTAAGATACGATCCACCTCCTGGCCAACAGAAACAGGCAACACAAAAACGCTAGACCAGTAAACCTGAAAATTCTGTAGCACTAACCGGACTAACTACATACGCCCCGCAAAAGAGAGAGATCTTGCAGCCCAACTCATAATCCTCGCAGTAATCTTCTAAATCAACGGGGCACAGTCCCCAACCTTTACCCTACCGGACAGCAAAGGCAACCCAAGATAACGCACAGGTAATGACCCTAGGGCAAACCCCATACTCCTAGCCAGGCCCCTTGCAACATCACCAGAAGTACTAGTCACAAACATAGAGCTCTTCCCAACATTAGCCACTAACCCAGAAAATCCCGCAAACTGATTTAATACCTGATTCACAAAACTCAACGAGGCATAATCAGCTGCACAAAAAATCATGAGATCATTCACAAACGACAAGTGAGTCAGCCTCACCTTCTCACACCTATGATGAAACACAAAGGAGGGAGGAGGATTGTTCAACATACGAGATAAGATCTCCATAACCAACACAAACAAAAACGGAGACAGACGATCTCCCTACCGTAACCCTTTCCTACTAGAAAAATATTTCTCTAGAACTCCATTAATCATCATGGAAAAAAACGGAGAGGTAACACAAGCACGAATCCAGCTCACAAACATTAAAGGTGTTTAATAGGCAGAAGAACACCAAACAAAAAGTGTATATAAACTTTAAAAACCTTCATTTATTCTAGACAATTAAAGTGTATATAAATTAATAGAATTTTGACTTTAAATGACTCTATTCTGTTGTTATTTTTGTTACAAATTTTCAATAAATTAGCGTGGTTATATATATATATATATATATAAAGTAATTAACTTAATGGAATTGAGGAATTGAATGTGATGTGAAATGTTATATCCTTACCTATTGGATTTAATGTGCTTTTCCTCTCGTAAATTTATCATATGGTTTTAATATCACCTAATTTTTCTGCCATTTATTTCACTTAAAAGAATTCATTCTTGTCCTGCAACAAAAAAAAAAAAACCTTTATTTTCAAAGCTTTGTCGTAGTTTAATAATTATTGGCTGTAACATTATATATATTTAAAAGAAAAAGGATAATACAAATTTTCAATCGTGAAAACATGACTTAGATATAACAGGAAGAATAAAATATCAAATGATGCTTAGCAAGAAAAGGGTTTGATTTCATATGGAATGTCAATATTCCTTTTTTTATTATTTATTTTAAAGAATGTCCAATGCCCATAATTCAAGACGTAACGCTGTTTGTTTATACTAAGAAATATAAATTTAAATTACTTTGTATTTATATGTCATAAATTAAAAGAAGTAAAAGTTATTAAACAGAAAAAGACAAAGGGAATTGGAATGGAATTGAGTGCAAGAAAAGGACAGAAGGGCTTCGTAAATGAGTGTTAGCACCATAAACATAAGCCTGCGTTTTGTTTTTTTAGTAGCGTAAAATACATTTATCACCGTATTTAACATTTATTACGATTTTTATTATTTTATATTTATCATTTTTATATTCTTTATTACAGAGTTTATTATTTTCTTTTAAACTAAAATAATTTCGGTCTCAAACACATACTATTATAACCTAAATTAAAATAATCTATACCTCAAACACAAAATATTATAACCTAGAAGTATAATAATCAATTCATTGTCTCAAACATCTCTTAATAAAAAAAATAACAAAAATAACAAAAATAATAACAATACAACAATAAATAAATAAATAGAAATAGCATAGGTTTGATGGTACTTACTTTTTTCTGAGATTCTTACATTCTTATGGATTTATTGACTATAAAAATCCGTGAAACATAAAAAGAAGTAATAAAATATCATTATTATAAATAGAATATAATAATAAATATTCGTTGAAATTTTATTTACATTTCATCCGACGACATATTTTTATAAAATTGAGATTTCAACATTTCATCAATATCGACTTGTGTGAGTGAAAGAATCAAATCTCGGATTTAAAAATTGATAGAACAAATAGGAACATTTCTAAATATAAAACAAATATTTAAAAGTATTTACATTTTAAAATTCCAAAAGTACTTTGGAACTTTTTGTTATAAAATATTTTTGAGATTTTTTTAATTATATCATATCAATTGAATTATGCTTATTTTCACGATTTACCTTTTTTTTATTGTTGAGATGATTTTAGGCTTAAAAAAAAGCCATTTGCTTTTATTTCACCCGATATTAATGAACTAAAATAATATTATAACTAACAAGAAAAAAAAAGTAAATATAACAACCCATAACATAAATTTTCACTCGGCATTAGTTAGTTAGAAAAAATAATTAGGTTTGAAAAAACTATCAGATTTATTTCTATTTTGGTCTTTGAACTTTTAAAAACATTTATTTTAATCTCTAAATTAAAAAAAAAAAAATTTTTTTTTTTGGTCTCCACCATTAAGATTCCATTAACTACACAATTGTGAGGTAGCTTGTAGTTTTTACATACTTCCTCGGTGTCGCTATTCTTCTTCTTTGTAACGACCCTTTTTTCTACAGCCATGAGTACCACCACTGAAGTCCCATTTTACTTTAAAATATTGACAAATGGGAGCCATTGATCTTTGGGGTATTACAAAAAGCTGGTAAGAAATGAGATTTAATTTATTAATCAAATTTTGTTATTTCCTTATAATAGGAATAGGGAGTAATTGATTTTTTTTTTTTTCCTTTTTGTTTTGGTAGGGTTTTGATGGCAACAAAACGACACTGAAAATGGTTTGACGAGGATAAAGTTACTAAGGAACAAGTGAGAGGTAGTGATGAATTACATGAGACATGACATTGCTATGCTCCTTCAATCTGGTTAGGAAGTTACTTCTAGTATTTAGGTGGATCATTCACTTGTTCGCTTTATTCATCAAAATCAATTTAATGGATGTCTTTTTCAACATTATTTTTCTCTATTTCTAAAATATTTTAATAAGAGAGATGACATAATGAAACTTATTTCTAGTTATTGAACATGTATGAGAGAACAAAATATTTTAGTCGCACAATACTTATCATTGGAAGGGAAGATTCAACAATTTTTAACCTAATATTGTCCAAGCTATTAAGATGCAAATCATCTAAAAATAGAAGTGGCCTCACAACTTTGTTAGAGTTTACAAAATATTAACATAGAGAACAAAACAAACATTTTTTTTTTTAAAGTTGGACTAAAACAAATGTTTTAAAAGTTTAAGGATTAAAATAGAACAAAATTCATAGTTGATTTAAACCAAATAATTAATAAAAAAAAAATGTCAGATCATCCAACCCATTAAATTGTTAACCACAATATAATATTGCATTTATTAAACTATATTTCAAACAAAAACTTATCATACAGGTGGATAGTTCAAAGTTAGGATTGCAAATTTGATTTATCTAAGTTTTGAAGTGTAATTTGATTAAATTAAAAGTTAATTTAGAGTGGAACTCTTAACGACTTGATAAGTAAAAATTAGGGATAAGAATGAATTTGTAGTCTTATTTAGTTTGAAAAGTTACATGAAACTAATTAAATTTGTTGATATAATTATTAAGTTAATGATTATTATAGTTCGTGATTAGGATGTAAACTATTTTAGTCCGATAAGAATTAGTAAACAATATGATAAAGAGGATTTTGAAATAATAATATTTTAGTTAATTGTAGGTTATAATTGTTGGAAATATTAACTATTATAACTGGGGCTCAAATATGGAATGGACTATTCCACCAACTTTAAGTTTGGGAGTCCAAACATCCTTTAAGGATAATATGGTATAAAAGATGGACAGTTACAAATATAGCGATCAAATTCAAATATTAACATATATATAACACAATTCAAAATAATTTATTGTCTTGCATATATAGAAAAAAATTAGATACAGCTCTCGAAGTTATTAGTGATAGACTATATCATAAACAAAAATCTACGATTGATAGAATCTATCGCTAATAGTTTTTTCTTTTCTAAAATGTTGTTATATACTTAACTATTAACTTTAAAAGGGTGTTTGGGGTAAAGATTATCCTGACACTATAATAACCACGTCTTGCTAAAGTAAATACTATTTTGTAGTCCCCAATTACCTACAGTAAACACTGTTTCAAAATCTCCATTTGCTACAGTTTTTACTATTTTATATTTATCATGTTTTTATTCTTTGCTACAGTGCTTACTATTTCCTTCTCAAACTAAAATAGTTTATATCTCAAACACATACTATTATAACTTAAATTAAAATAATCTATATTTGAGTATAAACCGGAAGGGACGGCGTGGGAGGATGCGAAGGAGATTGCGAACCTATCATTGAACTCGTTGGCAGGATTGAGTTCACCAAAAACAATTAAGGTATGAGGCGTCATCGGCGATCGAAAGGTTGTCATGCCAATCGATGGAGGAGTGACTCACAACTTTATCACCTCAGAGTTGGTCACTGAGCTGCAGCTATCGATTTCGCCTTCCGAAGAATATCATGTAGTGCTGGGTTCGGGAGGATCGGTTCAAGCAGTCGGAGTGTGTAAAGGTATGTTTATAACCATTTCTGATTTATCGATTATACAAGACTTTCTTCCTTTACCATTGGGCAGCGCTGACGTCATTTAAGAAGTAGTATGGTTGGAAACTTTGGGGCAGATTACGTTCGACTATAGGCTATCAACCATGGAATTCAAAGTTGGGAATGGACAGTACAGTTGCAAGGGGACCGAGGGTTAGTTAAATCACAAATATCCTTGAAATCTATGGCCAAGGCAGTTAGAGGAGGGGATCAGGGTGTTTTGATAGAGCTAAATACACTAGACTTGAATCAGAACCGTGTTTTAGAAGAAGAAGACAGCTTAGTGGAGGACAAAACCAGTATGCCTTAGGAGATTCATCAGTTGCTAAAGAAATTTGAAGTAGTCTTTCAAACACCAACGGAACTACCTCCAAGCCGAAACCACGACCACATTATTGAACTACTACCAGGGGCCGGGCCGGTCAATGTAAGACCATATCGATACCCACAGTTTTAGAAAGATCAAATTGAAAGGATGGTTAAGGAGATGTTGATGGCAAGGGTCATTTAGCCTAGTTGAAGTGCATTCTCTAGTTCGGTGTTGCTGGTCAAGAAGAAAGATGGAAGTTGGCATTTCTGTTTCGACTACCGAGCCTTGAACAATGCCACCATCCAAGATAAGTACCCTATTCCCATTGTTTATGAATTGTTAGATGAACTATATGGTGCTACGATCTTTTCGAAAATTGACTTGAAATCAAGGTATCATCAAATCTGGGTTCATCTAAGTGACGTCCATAAAACAACGTTTAGAATGCACGAAGGTCACTATGAGTTTTTAGTAATGCCCTTTGGGTTGAGAAATGCTCCATCTACCTTCCAAGCCATCATGAATGAGATCCTCAAGCCGTATCTTCGTCAATTCTCATTGGTCTTCTTTGATGATATTTTGGTATATATATAGCAAAACATTGGATGAACACATAAGCCACTTATCGACAATTTTGGAAGTGTTGATCGAAAACCAGCTGGTGGCGAATTTGAAGAAATGTCAATTTGGAGCAACAAGCATAGAGTACTTAGGGCACATCATCTCTGCACAGGGGGTCTCGGCCAATCCAACTAAATTAAAAGCAATGAACAGTTGGCCTACACCACGGAATGTGAAGAAGTTAAGGGGCTTTCTTGGCCTCACGAGTTATTACAGGAAGTTTGTTGCTAACTATAGTGCCATAGCCTTACCACTGACTCAATTGCTAAAGAAGAGGAGTTACAGTTGGAGCGAGAAAGCAAAAGAGGCTTTCTAACGCCTTAAATCAGCAATGATGCCAGTACCAGTGTTGGGATTACCCAAATTCAATGAGCTCTTTGTTGTAGAAATAGATGCTTCGATTGTTGGAGTGAGGGCTATCTTGATGTAAAACAAAAGACCGTTAGCATATTTCAGTCAAGCACTACCTCCTACTCACCGTTTCAAGGCAGTGTATGAGCGAGAGTTGATGGCCATGGTATTTGCAATACAAAACTGGAGATCATATCTATTAGGAAGACACTTTATAATCCGTACGGATAAAAAAAGCCTCAAGTTTCTACTAGAGAAACGAGTGATCGCGGGAGAATACCAACGTTGGATTGCCAAACTCATGGGATATGATTTCAACATAGAATACAAGCGTGGAACAGAAAATTCAGTTGCTGATGCCCTCTCTCGACTGCCGACGTCATTGGAACTTGGGATGCTTAGTGTAGTAAAAGGGCTAAATACTGCTGTTTTTGTTGAGCAGGTGTGTAGTGATGAGGAATTGAATGGAATTTGACAGGCTTTGTTGAATGGATAACCAGCACCAACAGGGTACAACCTTCGGGGAGAACTCCTATACTATAAGGGGAGGATTGCATTGCCAGCTCCATAATAGTCCTATAGGAGGTTACCAAGGAAGTTTGAAAACATATCAGCGGCTGTCCAAAGAAATCTATTGGAAAGGGATGAAGAACAAAGTCCAACAATTTGTGGCAGAGTGTAGAGTATGTCAGCAAGCCAAATATTTAACCCTCTCACCCGCAGGTCTTCTACAAGCCTTGTCGATCCCAGATTGAGTATGTGTGGATATCTCTATGGATTTCACTGAGGGACTCCTAAAATCTAAAGGGTTTGATACTATCATGGTAGTGGTAGACCGGTTATCCAAGTATGCTCATTTCATTACCCTCAAACATCCATTTTCTGCTAGATCAATGGCTGACATGTTTGTTAAGGAAGTAGTACGCTTACATGGCTACCCTCGAAGTATTGTGTCGGACCGTGACAAGATCTTTACCAGTTTATTTTGGGAAGAACTCTTTCACATGATGGGAACTCAGTTATGTCGAAGCACAGCTTACCACCCTCAGATGGATGGACAAACGGAGGTAGTCAATAGAGGAATAGAGACCTACTTAAGATGTTTCACTATGAGCAACCACAAACAGTGGGTTAAGTGGGTGCCTTGGGCTGAATTCTGTTATAACACATCCTTCTACACAGCTACCCAAGTTACTCCCTTCGATATAATATGGTTGCGCCCCCCCCCTCCCCCAATGATTGGATATATGAACGACTCTAGCCTAGTCAATGAAGTCGATATTCAGTTGCATGATAGAGATGTTATGTTGGCAAAACTCAAAGAATCATTGCACAAAGCTCAACAACGAATGGTCAATTCAGCTAATACAAAGAGGAGAGATGTGGAATTTAGTGTGGGTGATTGGGTCTATCTTAAGCTTAAACCATATAGACAGTCATCCATATCCAATCACAAGCACCCGAAGCTGACACCAAGATTTGTGGGATCATTTCAGGTGACTGATCGCATTGGGAAGGCAGCATATAAGATTGCTTTACCAGTCGAGACAGCTATTCACCTTGTTTTCCACATATCAGTCCTATGAAAAGCAACCGGCTGCAATCTATCGAGGATATCAATTCCTCCTACAGTGACTGATGATTTATGCTTCATAACACAACCCGCTGAGCTGCTAGGCATACAAACATCACCCTCCGGGGATCAACAATCAGAAGTACTAATTCGCTGGGAGAATGGAGACAAGGTTGACACAACATGGGAGCTTTCGGACATCATCAAAGAATAATTTTCTGATTTTCGCCTTAAGTACAAGGTGGCTCTTTGGGGGGCGGGTATTGATAGGCCTTTAATAACTAAGGTGTATGGAAGAAGAAAGAAAACCATAAAAGAAAATAAGTAAGATAGGGAAATATAACAGAATGTAGTGGGCCTAGGAATATTATTAGTTAGGAGAGTTAAAATAGAGAAGAAAGAGAGAGAGGGGGCCCACGGAAGGGGAAGCATTTGTAAGGCCATTTGAGGCCATGAGAGGACAATGAGGATTTTGTGTAAATTTTCAAATGTTGAGATTGAAGGGAGGGAGGGGGAGCTCTCAAATTCCTCCCCATTGTTAATAAAATAACGAAAAGGTTTCAAATCTATCATAGTGTTACTGTAACTACTCTACCAAAAATAGAAATATAACTAGCTTGTTTAGTAACTTTTTTCATTTTTTTTTTTTTTTTTTTGTTAATCATCTCTGGCACAGTAAGGCTCCCTTTGGGATTGAGTTTGCAACATTAAAAAGTGATTATGGAAAAATCTTAACTGCCTACTTCCTTACAAATTTACTTAACTTAACCATTTAACTAAATAAATTATAATAATATCCTTTTATATTAATATATTTTATTATATTTATTTTTAAAGGTTAATTAATTCATTTTTTAAAATTTCTATAAATTATTTAGATTAAATAAAATTAATTAGAATTTAAATCTTTTACATTTTTAAATAAATTATAAATTAATTATCAGAAAAAAATAATTGAAATAATAACTCTATTGGATTCATATAACTAAATTACACAAATTTATTATTAATTTACTAAATATCATAACTAGTTTTTTCTAATTTAAATTAAAATTTAATGGATACTATTTTACTTTTTTTTCATAGTTGATTCTTCTAAAAGTACATATATCGGTTTTTATTCTAAAAACTGTCACAATCTTGAATGAAACCTAAAAATAAATAATTTTTTAATAGTTAATTGCGAAATTGGAGAAAGAAAAAAAATTCTATAAATTATTTTATTATTACTTTCTTTCTTTCTAACAAGACGTGGAAACAAAATTATGATGTTTAGTATAAAATATACAAAAAAAAACAAAACAAAAGTTTGTAAATGTATTTGTGAAATATGGAAAACAAAGGGGAAAATGCTTTATAATTAGTTTTGGGAGGATTATTAAATAATTTTTATAATTGTTTATACCAAAATACGAACGAAAGACATGTATATAACCTTCACGTGACAACGATGATAAATTTATAATTTAAGGAAAGACGTGAATTGTAAAACAAAAATAAACTAGACACCAATGTGGTACTTTGCCACAACGACTCCGATACTTTCAGTAAGAGGCTTTATGTGTAGCAAGAGTTTTTAAGAACGAGAATGAGCTTACCTCTTCGTAATGATATATTTATGGTAAAATTTTAACCTAGAACATACATATCAGGATTTTCGAGTCATATTAGACTAATTCTCAAACTTAATAAGTCAAGGCATGCATTTAGCATGCTCCGTTTATCAAATAGGGAGGTTCAGTCTTGACCTCATCCTTAGTCGAGATTGAGGCGGAAGAGGTACGTTTGGGTTTTTGCCCACACTATCTTCTTCTCGAGACCAAGACCCAAACTCTCCTCTTAATGAGCCTTAGAGTGTGGTTTTCTATCTTGAATTTTTCTATTTTCTGATCAAATAGTTTACGAAACTCTATAAAATCAAATATGTCCTCTGGTCGAGAAGTTACATTTAAAATGAGTGTAAAATTCGAAAGCTTATAATTATCAACAGTAAACCCATTCAACATGTTGGAAATTGGAATAATTTCCCACACATTAGTCATAGAAGATTCATCGATAAAAGTAGGGAAATAAATTTCCAAGATTTCTCTCTCTCTCTCTTGTTTGGGTAAAATCAAAATCAAAATTGCAAGAGTTAATATTAAAATGAACAATTACTATTATATCGTAGGCTTTGAAAACGTAGAGATGTTTTCAAATTGTTCTATAACTCTTCAATTATTAGGTTAATAGTACTATTTTGGTTTGTTTGTTCCATTTTAGTTTTTATATTTTCATTTGTTCAATTTTTTTTTTTTTTTTACTTTCAACAAATTTTATATTTAGTCTCAATGTTAGTTTATTTATTGTAGATTTTTTAAAAACTTTTTATTATTTATTAGTATTTTTACTATAAAATTTCAAATATTATGCACATACCATATTTATTTACATTAAAATTATTATTATTATTTAATAAATTTCAATAAAAATTAATTTTGAGGAACTAAGTTTAACATTTATTTAAAGTACAAGAACTAGAATTGGACAATTAAAAAAATGTAGACTAAAATTGAACAATTTCAAAATATAAGAACCAAAATGATAGTTTAACTTTTTAGAATCATGCCCTAATAATAGTCATGTAAGTAGACCACTTAGTATAGAACAAAATTTGTGATATTCTAAAAAAAAAAAAAAATCCAAGTCAGGAAACTGCACCGATTAGGTTCATCCTAATTAGCTACACCTAATTTCATACCGCTCACTTCCGTATATGATAAAATAAAAAATTAGTATGCAGTTTGAATTGTACAAAGATAGTTACAATTCAATCAACACCCAAAAATTTTCCAAGTAGAAAAGTAGATGGAATTGTTTAAAGAAGAATATCAAACAAAAATGTGTTTATTTATATTGAAATGTAAAATCTTTTAGATAAAATTAAAAATAAAGTGAAGGCTATAATGGTTGATTGTTTGTGGCCGTACAGGGCTACTATAACACACTCATAAAATATGACATTACTTTATGAACTTTTGTGGTCGTACTCTCTTTAATTACTAATTACTTTTTTGGTCCAATTTAGACTTAGATTTCCCCCTTCGTGAATGGACGTGCAATATAAAAGGACACTGTTTGTTTCAACTTAGTTATTATGTAGGATAATCATGCTATTAAGTTTTTAGCCTAAATTATAACCTTACTTCCAACCTTTATTCTTTATGTTAAAAATGTTTTAAAACTTTTTAAATAAATTTTAAAAATATTCTTACTGTTAGTTTTGGATGGAAACTATTAGTGTTTTGTATAAAAAATATTCCTAAATTTTTAAAAAAATTAAAAATACCCTTAAACTTTAAAAATTAAAAAATACTCTTACTACTATATGAACAAAAATCGTTAATATTGTTTTACTTATCCAATTTCCCTCTTTTTTTTCTTCCTTCTCTTCTTCAATACCCTTTTACTCCTCTTTTTGTTATTTGTTTGATATTTGTTTATCTAAATAATAAATAAATAAAATAGCACACTTTAGTAAAATATTTATGTACTATAATAAGAACAAAGAGGATAAAAGGAAAAACTAAGAGATTTTAAAATTTAAATGTCTTAATAAAGTTGTACGTTAGTAGTTGAGTGTGTTTTAATAACTAATTACATTCTTTTTATTTGATTATTGATTTTTCTGGTATGTCTTAAAAGAGATATTTTGATTTTGAAGTTCTGTGAAATTTTGCGAGATTTTATGTTTTAACTTAAATTTTTGGATTTTATTTTGGTTGCTGAGAAAATTGGTGTAAGAACAAAAAAGATAGAAGAAAAACGATAATATCTATATGAGAAAAAAAATGAGGATATTGATATCATTTGTTTTAAATTTGATTTTTTTCGAACTCAATAAAACTTTAAATAAATTGATCGCTATACTAGCAATAGAAGCAGTTCATTTTTTTTTTTTAAAAAAAATTAGAGTTATTTTTGCAATGAAGTATTGATGGTTTTTGTTAATATACCAATTGTGAGGATATTTTTGAACTTTGTTTTTTAAGTTTAATAATATTTTTGAAATTTTGAAAGTTTAGAGGTATTTTTGAAATAAAACTTTAACATTTTCCATCCAAAACTAATGACAAAAGTATTTTTGAAATCTTATTGAAAGTTTAAGGGTATTTTTGAAAATTTTGAAAATTCAGGAGTATTTTTGACAAAAAATACTAAGTTTAAGGCCATTTTTTTATAATTTAACCAAATTTTTATTGACATATCGATACTTTTATTAATATTTGTATATTTTATAGGGTCACATCAATATTAATGGTGAACTGACATTTTCATTGAATCCTAAAAAATCATGAAACATAAAAGTTGAGTAACAAGATGTTTCTAATGTGAAATATAATATAAATAATAAACATTAAACTTGTTTAAAAATGGAGAATGTTATCTGTTTATTTTTTTTTTAACTTTTTGTTTTTATTACAAAATTTTTCAAAAATATCCCTGGCATCGATAATTTTATTGAAATCTCCATCAACAAATATATAAAATTGAAACTTTAAATTTTCATCAAGATGGACATTATTATTTTTTTTTTGAAGAATCATCGACATTATTTTAAACTTTGATGATAATGATCTCTTCATATTTTAGTCTTATATCTTTGAATTTTAATGTATTTTATCTCCATTTTTTTAAGAAATATTTGAGTTTTTAGTTACATTTCAAAAACAAAAACAAAATTTTGAAAACTAAATCTTGTTGGGTAATGTAGTAGTAATATCTACTTAATTCTTTGTTCTATTGTTTACTTTTGGTGTTTTAAAATTTAAAGCTAAGTTTTGAAGGGAAAAAAATTATTTGTTTTTTTTTTTTATTAAAATGTTTAATTAAAAAAGACAAAAGCCATTGTAAGGAAAAATTGAGAGAAAAAACATACATTTTTTAAATCAATAATAAAAAAAATCAAATAACCATTAAACAAGGTTTAATTCTTTAGTTTTTAAAATTTACCTCTTTTATCAATAGAAAATGAAAAGAAAAAGAATTTATAAATAAGAGTAAGTGTTTAGAACGTTTATTTATTTATTTTATTTTGTTTTAAAAAAGGAAACATTATAGTTTTAAAAATGAATTTAGTCGGGATAATTATTAAATAAGGCGAGTTTGAAGTCATTATTAACGTGAGAATAGTTTTATTAAATAATAAAAAAGAAGTTGGGGATAATACAGTACATGTGGTTTTAAAATTTAATTAGGTAGTGACTCTATAATATCTAATCCAATCACAAATGCATTTGGTCTACAATTAGACTTTATGGTGAAACAAATTTTGCTTATATTAATTAATTAAAATTAATATATGCTGCTAAGTTAGCCATCAACCGACCCCACATTCCTAAACACAGGTCGTATTAATTAATAATTGATTAATTAATTTAATGTTGTACGGAAAAATATTTGTAGACCTATTCTATTATTTGTATATATCCAAGAGTCTTTGACTTTCCCCAACAAATTATTGAAAAGTGGAGGCTATTATTTCTATAATTAATTAATTAATTATAATAATATATGTAAGGAAACTTTTGTTTTGAAAATGGTAATCACATTGTAGTATTGTTCTCCAAAAGTTTCAATTAACTTTCATTTTAAAGGCATATAATACAATTTATGTTGTTTGACTTTTACCTTTCCTTTGATAAATAAAACAGAAATCATATAGCTCCACGTGTATATAATAAGAATTTCTTGTTCTACTCTTAGAATCTTGATTGAATACTTCTTCTAGAGATTGAGGATTATGAAAATTGAAAGAGGAAAAAAAAAAAAAAAACCGACACCGCAGATCGAATAGTCAACATTTGTTTGAGGAATATGATGAAAGAAAGAGGATTCGAATATTTTAGGATCGTTTGATAACCATTTAATTTTTTAAAATTAATCTTATAGACATTATTTTCACAATTACATTTCCAAATTTCTTCATTTGTTATTTACTTTTTATCAATAGTTTAAAAAACAACATAAATGATGAAAACTAAAAGAAGTATTTTTTAGAAATGTGCTTTAATTTGGCTAAGAATTCAACAACTGTATTTAAGAAAAATGCAAAGCATTATAAGAAATGAGGAGGAAATAAACTTCGTTTACAAAATCCAAAAACAAAAAATGAAATGGTTATCCAACTAAGTCTTAGTATTTTGGACAGAGAATTTGCGTTGCAGTGTAATTCTATAATATTAATTAATAAATGAAAAAAAGGTGATTTTTTTTTTTTTTTTTTTTTTAAAAAAAAAGAAGTGAGTTTTTATATTTTTGTGTATATATAGATATATAAAAAGAAATTTCTTCTTCTCCCCGCAATCGAAGGAATTTAGGGAATTAATAAAAGAGAAGGCCGGCATATAAGATTAAGAAGTTTCCATGCTTAAAACAAACATTATCCCCTAATATTGGCGGTATTTATGTTTCGTGCCAAACCTAAATTCTTGCCCTAAAAATCCAATATTAAAAGTTCATGAAATTAATACAAATATAATAATAAAATTAAATTAGAGAAAATACCTCTAACTTTATATTTCGTTTCAAAAAATACATATGAAATTTCAAAATTTGCAACTTTCAATAAATATTGAAAAATATCCTTATCATTATTATTAGGTAGAAATTGGTAATACTATTTGCAAAAATACCTCTTAACTTTTGGAAGTGTCAATAACATTCTTAAAGTTTTTTAAAAATTAAGAAAATTTTAACTGGTAACATATGGACAATTATAATGAATGACATTTTTCAACTTTTATTTTGAAAGGCTAAGAATGCAATTTTTGAAACAACGTGCTTATAATTTTTATTGTTGATATATAGTGGTAGGAGTGTTTTTTAACTTAATTTTTAAAATTTTAAGTTACTAATGAAGTTTGGAAAGTTTATTGGTATTTTTGAAATAAAGTAGAAAGTTTAGAATTATTTTCTATTATTATTATTATTATTATGTAAAAATGAGTTTGTTTGTTTGTTTTTTTTGCCAAAAAGAAAGATTGAATTTGTGTTCCGGGGCTTGGAATTTCACCGTTTGAATATTAATTTTCCTTAATTCTGTATGTGCCTGTCGCTCCCTTTAACAAATTATCCAATCATCTACTTTTTCCTTTTCTTTTTATTTACGTAATTAGAAAAGACTATTCCAATTTCCCATTTTCTTTTCTCTTCATCATCTCTGTCACCAAACATATCCCTAAATGGGAGAAATTTCAAAGAAACCCTAAAAACTATAGGGTTATCGTTACAATTGTCCTTTTAGACTTGTAATTACAGTCCGACTTCTTAATCTTACAAAATTTCATAATGAACAAAAACTACATCATGAAATCAATACAATAATGGTTACAAATTAAATCCTCAAACTCTAAAATGAGTTGACTCAATAAAATTTAGAAACCATAATATTAACAATTAAAAAACGAAATAGTTTTCAATCAATATTGAGCTCTCATCTCCCTTTGTAGTTCAAAAGTTGTTTGTACATGTGTTTTGTACGATTAAAGATTTAAATTACAACAAGTTTAGAAGTTTAGTGAAAAAGTTGATCAAATTAATTGAAATTGAGTTGAAGTTGTTTTAGGAAAGAAATATTATTTAAGATGGTATAATTAAGAAGAGCATATGAAAAACAAGGGATGAAGTGAGCATTCCAAATGTTATGATTATTAAATGAAAGTCATGTGGAAAAGAATGGAGAAAGTCAAAATATGGAAAAGAAATGGATAAGAGAAGAGAAGAGAAGAGAAGAAAGAAATGGAGGGGGATTGTGCCTAACAAAGTGGGATTGGTCAATTATCATGTCCATCCAAGCCATGGGGGTGGCTAAAGGCTAAGGCACACCAAAAATTTTAATATTATTATTTCTGCCAATCATTTGGCCTTATCAAGGCCTTTTCTATTCTACCTCTAACATGACTTAGCAAATGGCAGCCCCCAGTTTGATTTAAATCCAAACTATACTATCTACCCTTTGTTTCACTAAATCAAAATTTTCAATGTTTGTGGGTATCTTTTTGTTTTTATTTATCTTTGTGTCAAAAGGAACATAGTATTGTCTCCTTTCAATTTGAAAGTTCAAATCCACACACTACTATATTTTCAAAGTTTTAAAATACTCGCATATTTGGATACGTTCTCTTAAAAAATGATTATAACCCCGAGTTTATTTGATTGTACCATATCTAAAAATGATTTTACAAAATGGGTCAATCATTTTTTACACCTAACCTAACCTTAAAAAGGTTCTAAAAAGAATAGAATTTTAGAATTTAGATATGTTTAATAAAATGAAAAAACGTTATTTATCCATACTACATATAAAAGGGGTAGGAGGGAAGAATATTTAATTTATACCTCTATTTTGTCCTTGCAATTTGTCATAATTCGTATTTTATTATTCATTGCAACTATTTGGGTTGAGATGGTTACGTGAGAAGTGGTTTATTCTTTCGTGTATGAGAGTGGTCTAGACCATAGATATGAAATATTATGATCTAACAGTATAGATATGTTTAAATGAACAATCATGTCATTTGTTCAGTTATAACCATTCAAGTCGAAGTCGTTACACGACGAAATGATAAATCTTTTTTGTGTATGAGTATATGTAAATCATAAATATGAAAAATCATGTTCTAACATTGAGATATGCATACACATACTTTCCACTATAACGATTATTTGGGTGAAAGTGATACACAATAAAATAATGTATCCTTTCATGTATGGATTTGATTTGGAGAATAAATATAAAATATCACGATCTAACAATTGAGATATGTTTGAACAAATAATCATATTTCTTACCTTTGAAAATTTCTTAAATTCCTATTTTTTCATTCTCTTGAAATAGTTGTCTTATCCCTTGAGAGGAGAACATATTTATCTATGACATTGCAACTTTAGGCACCTCTCAGAAATGCTCTTTGATTTGAAAAGATAATTGTTCAAATAGTATTATTCTCCTCATTGGTTAAGACTTTGAAGTGTAATTAATTGTGGTGGCTGTGTTATGTTTGTCTCAATGAAAAAAACCATTGAAAGATTCATTATTCAACCTCAATAAATATATAACCTCATTTATTTTTTATGCAACTAGCTAACATATTCAAAATTGCTTGTTAAAAATAGTTACATCTCTTTTTTTATATATTTAACAACTCTACTAACATAATCTTAGCCCAATCAATAAAGTATATATACTCGAGAAAAATGCTTAAGTACTAATACCTTTCAAGTAGCATCTACATTTGTACATCCTATCAAATTATTCAATAAAAAATCGTCATATGGGACAAAATCTATTTATCATTTTAAAACATTAACAAAATATGTCATGTCATTGTTACTTGGTCGAAGACTCAAGTCTTGTCGTTTGTTTGATGTATATATATATATATACAAAATGCATTTTGTTTAGGAAAAAAAGGGCACTGCACATTTTAAATGTGATGAATGGGAAATTGAGCATACCTTGAGCGGAGGCCAATCCTTTCGCCAACATTTTGTCTTTTTATTTTATTTTACAATGTAATGTGCATTAGTAAATAATGCATTATTAAAATTAGACAGTTTTCATATGTTGAACGAATCTGCCACTTATGTTCTAAAACTTTTGGTAAATATCACATAAATCAATGGGCTTTGTATGAGGAAAGGGGCCCAACCTCAATATTTTGGCTCAACACCACAAAATCCCTACACTTATTGGCCCACCACTATGTTTCACTTCAAAGTTCAAACTCAAAATTTTGACTCATTTAAATTTATAATTCTTTTAATTTTGTAAGATTTCGACTATGACCAAGACCCTTTAAATTATGCATATGAAAGCGTTTGTTAAATTATTTACTATTCATTTATTTATTTTAGAATAATACATCAAATGTGGGGGTGGAAAATCAAAATCCAAATCTACCTTCTCTTTAAAGAAGTTGGAAATTGGGTTAAATGTTTAGCTATATTTATTAACGAAAGTGATGGTATACAATACATTCTAGTATGTGTCAATTATGAATCTGAAATTCCAAGCATGGAGACAGATTTGGAATATTGGTGCAAGATTTTTAAAGTTGACGATATTTGAACAACTTACTTAATTTTATAAATCAATTTTTAAATTATTAGTTTCTCAATTTTAAGTATGTGGTCGATAAGCAAATTTTTAATTTTGTGTCTAACATAATATCAAATCTATTCAATTTTTTTTTAAACTCACACTTATTTGAATATAAATGTGAAAGTATGATACCTTATTGTATTATAGAATTTACTTTTATGTGAAATAGATTTGTTAATTTGAATTTTTTAAAAATATCCTAATGACCTATTTAATACAAAATTGAAAATTCAAGACCTACCTTTTTTCCCCTTAAATTCAAACTTATTAAATATAAAATTATGAATTAATTTTAAGTCTAAAGATCTAATAAATAAAAACAGAAAAGCTTAGAAATTAAATTTATAATTTAGCTTAATTAATCAGATAAATCGGCATGTTACCATTAGAGATTAAAATGAAGTATGAACAATGAAGGGAAAGAATGAGCTTGTCACTTGGGTCCAATAGAAATAATGGGCCGAGAAGAAACATGCTCATAAGTAGAAAAAGCCCAAAAGAAGTTAAAAGAAATAAAAGAGAAACGGGAGGAAATAGCGGGGTATCCTTTTTTATTTTTTACACCAGTGTGTTGCACGCATGACATATATTTTTAAACATTTTTTAATTCTCAAATTACCTTTGGTATGGTCGATTAACAATTTTTTCAAACACTGTATAATTGTTATACCATGTATAAATTCTCAATAAAAATATAATGTAAATGGAATCGTCTTTTGTGAGACCGTGCATCAATTCTCAATAGAAATATAGTGTAAATGAAATTTTCGGTTATGAAACTTCAACCTAACAGATTCAAGAGATAAAAGTGTCAATTTTTTTTCCCATTTTAAAATTTGAAATGACGGTTTCATATATGTTTTGATTTGATTTAACCAATTTTCAAAAATATTCAGAATTAATCTATCTTTAATTTATTTTGATTTTAATTTATAATATATCTTTAGATTTTACATTATTTTATTCTGTTTTTATTATTTTAAATTCAGATTAAATTTTTTTGTCCTAGTTAGGATTTTACTTAATATTTTATACATATTATCATATAAAAAATTGTATATTTCATTTAAATATTATAATTTTTGTATTTTTTGTAATCACATTTTATTCATTATCATTTTATTATATTATTATTTCATTAATTTGTCTTTTTGACAAACAAATAAGTATTCACCTTTGTAATCTTGTTGTTTTTGCTATGCCTCTATAACGAATTAGACTTATTTCGAAGGTTTTGTGATTGATGGAGTTATAAATACAATGTATCGTTGAAACTTAAATGAAAATGAAGTTATGAATACAATGTAAGCTTCTATCCTGATTTTTCTCCCAAATTATATTTGAAAATTAGATTTTATCTTACTACTTATTGAATTAATCACAATAAAAAAAAATTTTCTGATTTTTCTCTTCAATTTATATTTGAATTTATCTTTTATTATCAAATTTGATTTTATCTAACTAACTTTCAATTTGTTTAAATATTTGTTATAAATTCAATTGTATTTAAATATTTTTCATTATTTTATACATATTGTTATCAAATTAATTTGATTTTTTTTCCATATATTAGTTGATTTCAAATTTTTCATATAGAAACACAAATAAATGACTTGATGTACTTAAAAAGAAATATATAAATGGGAATTAAACTTTAAATATTTGAAACATGTGCGTATCTATATATTTTGCTCAATTTGTTATTAATATTACTGTTACTATCATCATCATCATTAAAATAAGATAACAAAAAACCATAAATTTTGTCTTCCTCACTTAGTTGCCCCCAAAATATCTTTTTCTCCTTCTCAATCTCACCAACCCTTTCTTGAATTCTATTGTCTCGACTAGCTTTTGATCACCACTCACCAGGTCGCCGACCTTTTTTGCTTGCACACATATTTTCTGCTTTTGTTTCTACTTTGAACATCGTTTTTAACAATGACGTTATGAGATCGATAATGTTTAAAGTTGACTTCAAAATCCTATGAACAAAATATTCATGTGGAATGAAGACGATGGAATTCCCTACAATTGGTTTGATGTCAAACACAATCATATTTCTAATAGTTACATCGTTTTGAAGTTATAAGTCTCTCAAATACTCAATTGCCAACAATTTCACTGGTACAATCAACTTTGCTCTTTCTCACCTCAGAGGAAGTCTATTGTTGTCGACATCCATAAGTTTTTGACTCCCATTGTCTGGTTGTCATCTTCCCTTGCATACATGCGTTCTATAGGCAGGGTGATTTTTAATTTTTGCTTATGAAATGTTTAGATACTGTATATTTAAGGTTCAAGAATTTCGAATTGTTTTTAAAGCGGTGTATCTTTTCATTCTTGTTTGTACTTATTGTTTTTAGAGTTATTTTGTCATTTACTAATTAATATTTTCTATTATATATATATATATATATATATATATATTGCTATTTTTATAGTTTTGAAATTTTTTTTAATTATTTTTTCAAATGAAAATTTAAAATCTACTATTTTTCTTATCAGCTAAAAATAGAAGTAGAAAAAGACCATAATTGGAAGTGTTATGTGGTCATTGTTCAAATCAGGAAAATCATAGTGATTGGAGAGATATGTAACCATACTTATTTGAAAAATAAAAAGGTCAGAAAGGAAGGATGAAAATTATATTGAAATTTTAAAAATGTTATTGGTTGTTGTTTTTTAATTAAAAGAAAAAGTGAATAAAAGGGAAGATCAGAAAGTGTTAAGGCCCACTGTGTGGTGATGTTGAGATAAAAGAGAGAAATTAGTATGGGAATGGCCAAATTTTTGTTTTAAAAAAAGGGTTAGTGGATCAAAAGGATTAAAAAGAGAGACAAATTATATGGAGTGTGAAATGTTGAAGTTTGGAACTCTCTCGAACAAAGATAAAGGGCAAAACGCCAAATGAGTGGACGACATTTGTATAATATGCTTTAAATCTTATTTATCACATACTCTTTCTTCTATTTTGATTTCTATTTACACCTATTTTGCATATACATGGTTAGATAATTTGGTTTTTTGTTTTTTTTTTTTCAAAAAACAAATCGGTTTGTTATCTAATTGAATTTTCTATTTTTCAATTTTGAAAACATTTTAAAAATCATTAAGGAATTAAAAAACGAAAACAAAATTGTTTTTAAAAGCCGTTTTCTTTGCATATGGCTCTTGTGTTTCAAAAAAAAACACAATCAAATTAAAACATTTTTTTCTTGCTTTTCTTTTGTTTTTTGTTTTTTGTTTTTTTTTGTTTTGTTTCGTAGAAAATTACTGACTTTGCAATTTGCAAAACCATGCATGGATTCACGCAGAGACTGAAAATTGATCAAAAGCTGACAAGAGGAGATAGAATTGTATGTGCTCTCACTTTCTCCATTTGGTATTTTTCCCTTTTCAAACCTTTTATCAATATTCTCCTCTCCTTGGATGTTTACATTTCATTACATGCCCACTTCTATATTGGAAGTCTATTTCTATATATATAAGCAAATGGTTATTTGTCTATCTCTTACCCTACTTTTCTTTTTCGATGTCAACGTCAATTGCAAGATTCAAACACCTTAATTTTTTATCGGGAGTATATATATACATAAATCAATTGAAATATGTTTAAGATGACCTCCTATATATTATTTATAGGAGCACTTACAAGAATAACAAAAAATATTCTTAAATTTACAAATTTATTAATGTTTTTTTTTCAAAATTTGCAAATGTATCAAAAAAGTATAAAAACACCTTTCCATTTTTATTCTCCAAATTTACCCATATTAGTGTATCAACATGTATATCAGTAGTATATCTGATATACTTTATAATTGATATATCAATATATTTGGTATATCAGTCATCTGATATACTTTATATGCAATATATTAGTTGACTAAAATGCCAAAAATAAAGTATATAAGTTATACAATGGATATACTAAATTTAGCATTCATAAACTATATTTATCAGTCAAGAAGTGCTTGTTTATTTACTATTATTCATGGACCTAGTTTCTTTATTGTTGTTGTTGTTATTATTATTATTATTATTATTATTTTTTGTAAAGGTTATGAATTGCAAAGAAAGGGAGACCTCACAGCCTAAAGTCAAGCCACAAACCAAATACTAAAACAAGTCAACAAAGTAACAAAACGACCAAACCCCAAAAAGGAACAATCCCTCATACAACTCAGAGAAAAAAGTTCAAAGGAGAAAAGAGCACATGGTACTCCACAAGAGAAGCCCCAACCATTTAGAATAATATATAAAAATCTCAGACTGAATATCTGGACTAATTACCTAAGGAGGATGTGAAGGGGAACCATGAACATGCCTATTATGTCGTAACCTATTCCCTTTGCTAAAATGGAAAATCCAAGCAAGCTCAGTATCCCAATATGATATCCTATGGGAACACTGACCCCACAAAAGTATGTCCTCCCAGATAACCTTACTCAAAGAACATCAAAAGAATAAATAATCCCGAGACTCTACTCTAGTAGTATACAAAATACAATCACTAGAGATATCAAGACACCATCGTCTAACACGATCACGAGTCTACAATTGATTTCGAATAGAAAACCACGAAATAAAAGCATGTTGAGGAATATTTTTCCCCAAATCAAAGAAGGCTAGCCCAAGGCACCATAGGATACCTAGGGCATAATGTTGGGTTTTATGTCCTAAAACTCGTGGTTTTGTAAAACAATAAACTTATTTGTAAATCGATAAAGTTGTTATTGAAGTTTTGATTTAATAAAGTTATTATTGAATATATGAATTGCTTATTTCATTTTAGAAATAAATCCAATAAACTAAAGCATCCATGACTATTACATGAGTACTTGAACTTTATATGGAGACATAAGAGTGGACAAGTTCGAGTAAACAGTCAAAATGATCTATAATATACGAAAAAGGTTGGGTGACTTATTCTAGTAACACTATTGGATGCGACCCACTTTGTAGTTGTTACAAGGAGTTGTAAAGTGCTACAAATGAAGTGATCCTGATTTGTTCATGTGGTGACATGAAGAGTGAAGGCGTCCTGTGCAACGAGTTTTCATAAGATCAGACCAAGAAATAAGTCACTCTTACTTTATAATGCTATTTACTGTTTAAAGACTTGACTATTTCATAACGATGACCTAGGTAACTTAACCTTAATCCTAAGCTAACTATGAACTTCTGTTTATTCGGGATTATCTTTAGATTTGCATAAGTGAGGGTTGGCTCAATAGCGTCGGCTCAATAAGCCTCCCATTTTAGGGGTAAGATCGGGTAGATAGCTGGAGACATAGGTTGTAAGAAGGAATTCACTCCTACTCGCTTTCAGGGATAGTAGAGAGGTTGTTCCTTTAAGTGCTGACTTTGAGTCTTGAACAAGAGGCCCCACCCTGTCATTGGCCCGAGTGGGACTCGGTTTAATGATCGGATCACAAACTAATTGTTCATTAGACGATCAGTGAGACTTAAGGATCAAGAGGTAATCTCGGGAGTAAAATAACCATTTGACCCAACCTTTATTATGAGCAACCTGTGAAGGGTTAACTTACTAATCATGGTTATATTGAGTGGACATAATATATCTACAGTGAGGGAATGAAACTACTGAACTTTAGTGGAGTGACCCAGTAGTTAACGAATAGAGGTTAATTTGGTATAAAAAGTTTAGCCAATTAATCTCGGATTGTTGAAGCTCATGATCTATAGGTCCATTAGGCCTTCCTACTAGCTGACAAACAGAATAAGTCTTAGAATAGCGTGAGAAGTTGATTTGAAACGTTCAAATTTAGATTAAGGGAATTAATAACACGTTGAGGAATATTACGCCCCAAATCAAAGGAGGCTAGCCCCAAGGCACCATAGGACACTAAGGGCATAAAGACTCCTAAACACTAGTAATGAGAACATACCAGAATGAAAAGGGAGCCAGGTAACAAAATCCTCCCTTCTAACCTTAACATGAATCAGCTGAACTTGCACAGAGAGGTCAAATAGATCCTTAGAGATAGAAGACCAGTTTCAAGTCCCATCAGGACAAAGGAATTCACCCACCTATACATGAAGGGAATTATTAACATCCAAGATAATTGCAGTACTATACTGGTAAAGAATGGGGCCCCTGTCCAACCATAGGTCATACCAAACCGAACAGTGACACCCATTACCAATAGAAAGTCGAACCAAGTGTCTTGATAGCACCATAAAAGTGTTATTATCCTAAGCTTAATTCGAGCTCATTCTTGGATTTTATACGTTTATTCCTTGATTTTGTAGGTTTTGAGCAACTAAAAGATAGAATCGACAATTGAAGTTGAAACGAGATGAAAACAAACCAAAATAGAGTTTTGAAGCATCAATTATGAAAGAGAGGAAAAATGATGGTTTTTCCTTGGTGCCAAGCGTAGTTGCGCTTGCTCGGTGATGTTCCCGACGCAAATACTAGAGGCATCAATTTTTGGGGTAGCCCCGCAACGCTACCATATAGCACTGCGACACTACGTACTGTGATGGAAGAAGAGAGCGTCGCTACACTACCGCAACCCCCTACACTTCAACAAGTGAGGCCAAAGTTGCTGCGATGTCCCTAGGCACCGCGACGCTGACCACTTTTATAAAAGAAAAGGTGGCCGATTAGGCCAATTCTATGTTTGATATTCCAAACTCAAACTCCATTTTCTCTGGATTTTCTTTTCCTTAGTTGCATTCTTCTTGTAATTTTGATTTCTTTACGTTATGACTTCATCTTGGCATGATATGTGTGACTAAGGTAAATGATTCTAGCTTACAGTTAAGATGGAACTAATTTTGATTCGTGAGAACTTGTAACTCATAGTTTGCTGCTGTTTTCGATGGATTTTCTACGTATTTTACCATCTATGCTTAAAAATTATTATGACTTGATCACTCATTATCTTTTCTTTGCTTTGCTAGAGAGGAGTGCATCTTTGTGTGTGAATCGCAATTGGGCACAAGTTAGAACATGCTTGTACGTAAATTGTAGGTTGTCTAAGATAATTTGTTTGCTACATTGCATAACTAGTTCAAGAATCTAATCGTTAGTAATTTAGGGCTTTCCCAGTTACTAATGAACTTGGCTAGATTACCTAGGCTTAATGCGATGTTTTAATTAATTAAGCCTCTTTTGGATCCAGTTAATTAAATATCAAAACTAACTAAAAAATTGATTAATTCCATAGGGCCTTAGTTTTGATCTTAAGTCAAGCTAACGAGCCAAGAGTAGAATTGAACATGAAAATAATCTTTAAAGTTTGATGAGCAACCAAGCAAAGAAATGAATTCCAAAATCCCTAAGTTAGGAATTTAATCAAATCGAGACATCTCTTTTAAATTACACTTTTATATTTATGCACTTTAAATTCATTTACAATCAAAACAAAAATCTCAAGACCTCCTATGACCATTCAAATTCATCAATAGGCTTTAACATCTCAAGATTCTCTATGGAGACGACATGTTCCCACTAACTGCAAGCTCTTGAAAGCAGTTTATAAATTATTTGTTTGGGGTCTCAACAGGCATCAAACAAATTGGCACCATTGTCGGAAAATCTTAGCAATTGTTTTAGCCAATTCTTGAATTCGATTTAGTGTGTGTGAGTTCCTTATCGTGTAAGACCTGTTCTTCTGGAAGTCTTAGACTTCAAAATTTTGTAGATATAGACAGGAAAGATTAGTGACTTTAACAAGAAAGGAGGAGACAAAGAACCAGTGAGCAAGAGACCGCTCAGATTCATCAAGGAGTTTAATCAGAAAAAAAGGAGGAGTTAGAAGACTTACAACCTGAGATAGACATTGGGGAGGCCGAAGCTGTCTGAGCCTCATGACATAGTAGCCTCTGTGCATAGTCTACCCTGCCACTATTGTACCATTCGAGATTAAGACGAGTCTGATTAATCTTTGTCTAAGTTTAATGGCAGTGCTGGGGAAGACCCTCACAAACACTTGAAGGACTTTCATGTTGTTTGTAAAGAGATGAGACCGTTGAGATTTCTGACCTAAATCTCGTAGTTTGTAAATTTTTGTGAACAAATTATTAATAAATAAAGTATTATTAATTTTCAAATAATTATTATTTATTAATTCATATCTACATTAAATTAAATATATGATAATTAATTAATTAAATTGATTTAATAAATTAATATTTAATTAATAAATTAATAAATTAAAGTAGTTCTATTTATTTAATATGTAATTAATAAATATATCATTAAATTTGATTTATTTAATATATACTTATTAATTATTATTAATTAAAGGAAAAGAAAATAACTTCCCTGCTTTGTGGTGAGTGGGGGACTTATAACCCTCCTCATGTTGTTTTTCCTAAATGGAGAAATCTCTTTGTTTTTAAGAATGTAACTACATTTATTTGAGAGCTCTCTTAGAAGAATTTTGGACCCACATTCTCTCTAAAAAAATCTCTTTCCAAAAATCAAAACAAAGAAAAGTTTTCTATGTTTTCTCATACCCTTTCACAAAGGATCTTACAATCCCCCTTGTTCTAGAGAATAGTGGAGAAGAACATATTGATGGTGTTTGAATCAAATTGGTTCGTGTTGCTGGTTTTCAAGGTTGGGTACAGTTTTCTAGAAGAGTTCTCCAAAAGGTATTTTAATTTGCACTCTTATCTTTCATATTAAACTTGCTAAAACTTATGTTGATTTTTTGTTCTGTGTAAAATTCTTGTAACAAAAATGGGCAAAAGTGATCACACGCTTCTAAAAAAGGAATTCAATTCCTTCAGAGACCCCATGGAGTCACTGAGGAGCAACTAAATCATAGAGCATTTCCCATTTCTCTGGAGGCAACACCAAAGATTGACCCTACTACCAGCCTCATGGTTCGATCATTACATGGAACGAGCTGAAGAAGCTATTTCTAGCGAAATACTTTCTTGTTTCAAAGGCAAACAACATCAGAAAAGAGATCTATGACATAACCCAAGGTGTGGGGTAAACACTGTTTGAGTAGTAGGAGAGATACAAACAACTCTGTGGACGCTTCTTGCATCATCAGATATCGGACTAGCTGCTTATTCAGTATTTCTATTATGGATTTCTTTCTAATGGCCAAAGCATTATAAATGTTGTAGTAGGAGGAGCCCTTGCTGATAAGACCGCTTCTAAAGCTAGGTAGTTGATCTCTAGGATGGCCAAGAACTCACAACAATTTGGGACATGAACAAATGGAATCACCCCATCCGATTCACTAGAGGTAAAAGAGTTCTGTTCTCAACTATCTAGCTTAGCTGATTTGGTGAAATAGATGCTTCTTAGCAAAGCTTAGACCTCTATGGAGGAAGTTCACTACGCTGAAGGCCAGAGAGGGCAAAAACGTGATCCATATAGAAATACCTACAACCCCGGATGGCGAGACTGTCCCAACTTTTGTTAGGGAGGTCAAAGAGACCACCAAGTGAGTACATCCAGCAGCCCTAGTTCACCATTTGAGGATGTGGTGAAGTCCATGGCAGATTCCATGTTGAAATTCCAGCAAGATGTGATGACTTTTTTGTTGGAATATAGAAACATGCAGCGGAAGAAAACAGGATCATTAAGCATTTTAATTCCTCAATTTTGACGTCAAAATAAGCATGTTCATGAAGAATTAAGAGGATTTCATTACATACCTTTGAAGATCCTCTTCAAACTCGAAATTCAGCTACATTCTTCTCCAATCCTTGCTATGGATCACCCCTAAAGCTTTCCTACTATTCTCTAGGAGCCTTAGATTGAGTTGTGGGACTCAAAACAAGCTTGAACTTAGGAAATTAATATTTAAATTATATTTATATATTAATCGATTCTTCTATTACATTTAATTTCAGAATTGAATGTGCAATTATATCACATATAATTACTAATTCCCTTAATTCGAATTTGAACGTTTCAAATCAACTTATCATGCTATTCTAAGGCTAATCCATTTATGAGCTAATAAGGGGACCTCATGGACCTACAGATCATGGGCTCCAATGATCTGAGATTAATTGGCTTAATTCTTTACACCGAATTAACCCCCCATTTGTTAACTACCAGGTCGCTCCACTAAAACCTAGTAGTTGCACTCCCCTCACTGTAGACATATTGTGTCCACTCGATATAACCATAATTAGTAAGTTAACCCTTCATAGGTTGTTTGTAATAACGGCTGGGTCAAAAGATTGTTTCACCTCTGAGATTACCTCTTGTTCCTTAAGTCCCATTGAACCTCTAATGAACAATTGGTTTCTGATCCCATCATCAAACCAAGTTCCTCTCGGGCCAATGAGAGGGGGGCCCTTGTTCAAGACTCAAAGTTAGCACTTAAGGGAACAACCTCTCTATTATCTCTGATAGAGGGTAGGAGTGAATTCCATCTTGCACCCTATATCCCTAGCTATCTACTCGGTCTTTGTTGGGGTTGATGCACTAAAGTCTTGTGTCCTGTAGTTTGTAAATAGCTTGTACGAACGCTTGTGTTGTTAATATATGATATTTACTTTACATCTTGTATTTTTGCTTAGTTGCTTGTTTTATTTGCTTTACCACAAACCAATAAACATAAAATCCTTGGTTATCTATATGTGACTCAAGCATGTATGCGATGACATACAAGTGGATCATGTCTTGAGTGATAACCAAAATGGTCTGTAGTATATGGATATAGGAGGGAAACCTTATCCTGGTAACACTACGGATGCGGCCCGCTTTGTGGAATGGTCACAAGTGTTGTGACTTTTCACAGATGGTTTGATCCTGATCATTCGTGTTGGGGACATGCAAGCGGGGGCGTCCTATACAAAGAGTTTGTATAAGACCTGACCACGAACTGTTAACGTCTCGTTATATAACATCATACATGACAGAGACTTCACTTAACTAGGATGACCACAGGTAACATGACCTCAATCCTGAGTGAGTTGGGAACTCTTGCCATTGAGGGCGGTCCTTCGATTTGTATGGGTGCGAGTGGCTAGGTCGCTGATTCAAACCTACCATTTTGGGGATTCATCTGATTTGGGAGCTGGGAGCTTAGCTATACAAGATGGAATTCACTTATTCCCTGAGACAAGGTAAGTAGATAGATAACTCCCTTAAGCGTTGATTCCGGGGCTTGAACGATGTGGCGCCACACACCTTCTCTTGGATCGAGAGGTGTTCACACTTAGTTGGACTATGTTGTATTGTTCATTAGAGGAATCCGTGGTACTTAAGGAGTGAGATGTAACTACAGGGGCAAAATGGTAATTTGGCCCAGCTGTACTTACGAGCATCTGTGAAGGGTCATCGTACTCATGATTGGTTATATCTGATGGACATAGAAATATATTTTTAGTAAGAAGAGTTCAGCTATTAGTCTTTAGTGGAATGTCTGATAGTTAACAGATGGTGGATCTAGTGGCTAAAGAGTTTAGTAAGCTATTCACGGACCATTGGGAGCTTCGAGCCACAGGTCCATTAGGTCCCCTAGTAGCTTGGATAAAGTCGAGAACCAGTGTTTGAGTTAATTTGAAATGTTCAAATTGACAAGAAAGAGTTTGATATATAATGATATAATTGGACTGCTTAATTATATATGATATAATTGGCTAAATGTATGAGATACATTATTTTGGAGGAAATTAGATATAAATATGATTTATATCAAGTGGAGGAGAAAATACTATAGTAGATATGTGATATCAAACTATAGGATAAAAATATAATATGATTATATTTATTATTAATTAATTGGTTAATTATATGATAATTAAGCCAATTTTTCACTTTTGGATGTGGGTTAGTGGAATGCGTCAATTATTGTAACCGATGAAATAAAAATGAAATTGTTTCATTTTGGTTCATTCGTTCAATCGCCGATCCAAAAGAAATAGAGAGAGCGCGTTTGTAGAATTATAAACGATCGCTTAAGCATTTCAAGAGCCTATACGATAGTCACTCTTCGCCTAAACGATCGTCCACCTCACGTCTAAACGATCGCACACTAGTTTCTACACAATTGCATAGCTTCCCTAAACGATTGTAGTGTGTGCCAAGTTTGCTAAACGATTGTATACCATTTTCTAAACAATCGTTCAGTAAAACCTACACAATCGTGTAGTGTCTCCTAAACGATAAGCATCGTGCTATGCGATAGCGCCTTTTTCCCTCCTACTTGCTTATCACCTACACGATCCATGCTTCCTCATTCCTCTACCAAATTCACCAAAGACCACGCTTTGGGTTCTCACTCCGAGATTACCTGGGGCTCTTTTCTGGTGGTGTCATCCATGCGGCGTTTGTATTCATGCGATTTTTCGTGCTATTGTAGTTGATGCTGCTGCTGGGCATTGGTTGATCTGGTGGAGGGTTCCGCTGCGTTGAGTTCCAAAGATTGAAGATTGTCTTCAACTGGTATGACAACTCATTCCCTTGTTATTTTCTTGTTCATAGCAGGCTGTTAATTAAGTTTTGTGTGCATAACTGTACGTATGAATGTATATTGTTGTATTTCAGTCACTGTGAGATCAGAGCGATTCTTAACGTGCTCATGGAACTCTTCGGTAAGAGATCCTTCAGTCTTAGTCCTTGAAATGGGACGCTTATTGAGCCAGCACTGTTAAGCCAATCCTCACCTATGCAAATATAAGGATAATCCCGAATAAACAAGAGTTCATAGTTAGCTCAGGATTAAGGTTAAGTTACCTAGGTCATCGTTTCTAAATAGTCAGTCTTAAATTGTAAACAACGTTATAAAGTAATAGTGACTTAGTTTTTGGTCTGATCTTATGCAAACTCATTGCACGGGACACCCCCACTCTTCATGTCACTATAGGAATGAATCAAGATCACTTCATTTGTAGCACTTTACAACTCATTGTAATAACTACAGAGTGAGCCGCATTCAATAGTGTTACCATAATAAGGCATCGAACCTTATTCGTATACTATAGATCGTTTTGACTATTTACTCGAACCTGATCCACTCTTATGTCTCCACATAAAGTTCAAGTACTCATGTAATAGTCATGGATCTTTTTAGTTTATTAGATTTATTTCTAAAATGAAATAAACAATTCATATATTCAACAACAACTTTATCGATTTACAGAATGAGTTTATTGTTTATGAACCACGAGTTTTAGGACATAAAATCCAACATTTTCAATAAGAGACGAAAAAGATCCAGTAGAAGAATGCCTTGTTCTAGAAAGAAACAAGGAAGGGTATGCAATATTTAGCCAACCAGATCACTCAGTTGGCCACCATAGTAAACAAACTAGATACTCAAAATGGTAAGCTCCTAACTCAACTCGAGTCCCATGTGAGGAATGTAAGTGCTGTAACCATTGTAGGTCCATTTGATCTCTTTAACCCCTTTGAATATGTGAATTTTATGAATGAAGAAGAGTTTGATGAAGTTTTTTGGTTTGATAAGAAAGGACGTAGACCCCGATCACCAAGGAGCCTTGAATAGATTAATATTGATACCTTGAATCAATCTGATTTGAATGCTTACATTCTTGTTTCTTCTTTTCCATGAAGATTCTTTAGTCTTGGGAGGAATGAAGAAAAAGAAAAATCAGACGAAACCTTTGGAATGGTTATTGGTAGCTCCCCTGAAACGAGCTTAATGTAGTGGGTCAAGAAGGAGGAAGAAATGCATGTTACACAAACAACCATAGTCATTCCATGTAATCGCCTAGTTAAACACAACGACCTAGATACATTTTGATTACCTTGCAAAATAAGTAAGAAGAAGTTGTTAGATGCTTTGATCGACTTAGGTGCTTCAGTTAATATCATGGCTGGGTCCTTTTTTTATGAGCTTAGACTGCTAGATCTGTGTAGTACTAATGTGGTGGCTCAACTGAAAGACCATAGTTTAACTAAAAGCCATAGAAGTTGTCACAGATGTATCTGTGAATGTTGATGGCTTAGTCTTCCTCACTAACTTCTATGTCCTGGATTTTGATCATCAAACTCTCCTTTGGAATTCTTTTATTGTTGGGAATGTCTTAAAACTCGCAGTTCGTAATCATGGAAACATATTCTATTTATCAATAAAAGTATTATTGAAAGATTTATGCAATAAAAGTGTTATTGAGATTGAAATTGCATTATGTTATAAAATCTAATAAACGAATCCTTGGCTATAGTATGAATACTGTAACTTTATGTAGAGACATAAAAGAGGATAAAGTTATAGTATATAGCCAAAAAGGTCTATAAGTATATGGATGAGAATGTGTACCTCAACTAGGAGACACTATGGGTATGGACTACTTTATATACCGATAAAAATGATGTGATCCTGAAATCGTTCATGTAGAGACATGTGAACGGGGGGATCCTATGCAAAAGAGTTTCGCATAAGATCGGACCATGAAATAGTCACTTTTTCTTTATAATGACCATTTACTGTTAAAACTGACTATTTCAATTTGATGACCTAGGGTAACTCGATCTTAATCCTGAGCTAACTATGAACTCCTATTTATTCGAGATTATCCTTTGATCTGCATAGGTAAGAGTAGTTCAACAACATTGCTTAACAAGCCTCCCATCTTGGGGATAAAATCAGATAGATAGATAGAGACATAGTCCTACAAGATGGAATTCACTCCTATCTGTTATAGGGTTAGCAGATAGGTTGTTCGCTTTGAAAGAACTCTTATTCAAGAGAACCTATGAGCGGAAGAAAGATCTTTCCAAGCCCATTGTGACAGAATTAAAGACATTCACAAATATACAGAATAGTTATTCATCTTTAACAAAATTACAACATGCTTAAGTAATTAAAAACAAAAGGAACGAGAGACATACCTTTGAAGAACTCTTCTTCTGTGGATCTCTTACTCTCGTGAAGAACCGAACGTAAACCTCTTCCTCTTGTTCAGATCACCTACCCAATCGTGTGGTAATCATGATCAGTCTTCTCCACGAATAAACACCCTTCGACACCACCACTCGACAACCTTGGTATTCTCGGAGGGAGAATCTAGGAGGTGTGGGCTATGTTGGATTTGGTAGAGGGAAGGAGGAAGGAAACGATCGTACTACATGATCAAACAAGTGGGAGGAGGTTCTGTCTATCGCATAGACCAAGATGCTTAATTGTTCAGTAAAACTCAGTTGGTACACGATTGTTTAGTAAAACACTTTTAATCGTATACACGATTATTTAGTAAAAGGCGCTTAGCAGACGATCGTTTAGTAATTAAATTTGTGCTATCGTTTAGTAAATCGCTAATACACGATCGTTTAGAAACTCGCTTGAAGGTTATCGTGTAGCCTTTCGTGAGCTAAATGATCAGTAATGCACACAATGAAGTGATATTTTTCAAAAATGAAAACACTTTTCATTTTATCTTTTAGTTATTCAAAACTAAAAATAACCTCCCACTTTCACGCATGGTTAAAGGAGAAACAACCCACAATTATCATATAATTGTTTTAATTATAAATAAATATAATAACTAACTAATCATATTATATTTATAACTTAAAGTTTTAATATCACATCATAGGTAACATTTAAACCAAATTTATTTTCTCCTTTATTTAATATAAATCACATTTATATCAAAACCCTCCAATTAATGTATCTCATACATCATATCAATTATATCACATATAATTGAATTAATTTAATTATATCATATATAATCAAACTCCCTCTTGTTAATTTGAACACTTCAAACTAACACAAAAACTGTTTCTCAACTTGAATCCATTTAGCTACCAAGGGGACCTTATGGACCTGTAACTTGAAGCTCCAACGGTATGTGAATACTGACTAAACTCTTTAATCACAAGATGCACCATTCGTTAACTGTCGGGCACTCCACTAAGATCGGCAGCTGCACTCTTTTCACTACATATATATTTCCATGTTCATTGGATATAACCAGTCAACAATACGATAACCCTTCACATATCGCTCGTAAGTAAAGTTGGGCCAATTTACCATTTTGCCCCTATAGTTACATCTAACTCCTTAAGTAGCACAGATTCTTCTAACGAACAATACGTCATAGTCTTATTATGAGTGATCACCTTTCAGGTCATGAGAAAGTGTGTGGCACCACATTGTTCAAGCCTTGAAATTAGCCCTTAAAGGAGCAATCTATCTACTTGCCCTTGCTTCAGGGAAGGAGTGAATTCTATCTTGTGAAGCTGAGTTCGCAGCTTCTCAATCAGACGAATCCTAAAAGTGGTAGGTTTGACTTGACAATCTGACCACTCGCACCCATGTAAATCAAAGGACCGCCTTTATAGGCAGGAGTTCTCAACTCACTCAGGATTAAGGTCATGTTACCTATGGTCATCTTAGTGAAATGAAAGTCTTTGTCATGAACGACGTTATATAACGAGATTAAACATTTCGTGGTCTAGTCTTATATAAACTCCTTTATATAGGACACCCCCACTCACATGTCTTCACATGAATGATCAGGATCAGACCATCTGTAGCACTTTACAACACTTGTAACACCTAAAGCGAGCCATATACTATAGACCATTTAGGTAATCACTTAGGGCATGATCCACTTGTATGTCACCATATACATGTTTAAGTTACAACGATAACCAAGGATCTTAGTTTATTGGTTTGTGGTAAATACAACTAAAATATCTCATATTTCATAGACAACAGTGAAGAAAATATCTCATATTATTACATCACAAGCGTTTGTTCATATAAGTGTTTACAAATTACAGGACCCTATGAGATTTAGGGCATCAACCCCAACAATCTCCCACTTGTCCTAAAGCGAGTGGGTGTACAAGATAACAACAAGTACAAAAAACTGTACAAGATAACAACAAGTACTAAGGCCAAGTACTAAATCTTCCACTTGCCCTAGTCCAGTTGCGGGCGGTCCCGTAGACCCATGCTTTGAAGGTGACCCTAAAAAACTGTAGCCCTGAGAGCCTTCGTAAATGGGTCAGTAATGTTGTGCTTCGAAGCGATCTTCGTGATTATCACGTCCCCTTGATGCACAATCTTGCAGATGAGATGATACTTCCACTCTATATGTTTGTCGCGCTTGTGACTCCTAGGCTCCTTGGAGTTTACCACAACACCACTATTATCACAATAAAGAGTGATGAGCTTAGACATGTCTGGAACAACTTCTAGATCAGTCAGGAACTTCCTGCCAAACGACCTCTTTAGCAACTTCACAAGCCACTACATACTCAACCTCCATCGTGGAGTTAACGATGCACCTCTGCTTAGTGCTTTTCCACACTATAGCTCTTTCGTTAAGAATGAACACTGAGCCTGAAGTGGATTTTCGAGAATCCTTATCAATCTGAAAGTTAGAGTCTGTGTATTTAGTAATGATCAAATCCTTAGATCCATACATGAGCATGTAGTTCCTCATTCTCTGAAGATACTTGAGGATATTCTTGACAGAAGTCCAGTAACCCTGTCCTGGATTAGACTGATATCTACTGATTATCGCCACAACGTAGCAGATGTCAGGTTTAGTACATAACATCGTAAACATCAAACTGCCACCAGCAAATGCATAGAGGACTCGTCTCATCTCTTCAACCACGTATCTTAGGACACTGTTCCTTAGATAATGTAACTCCATTCTGAAAAGACAGTAGGCCACTCTTGGAGTTTTGCATCGAGTACTTGATCAACATCTTGTCAATGTATAATGTCTGAGACAATGCTAGCACTTTGTTCTTTTGATCCCAAAAGATATTAATACCAAGAAACCGAGCCTCTCCCAAATCTTTCATTTGGAATTGAGTCGCTAGCCAGTTCTTAACTGAAGTCAGTAAACCTACATCATTCCCAATGAGTACGATATCGTCTACGTACAACACTAGGAAAACTACTAAACTATTAATGATTTTCTTGTAGACACAAGGCTCATAAATGTTTTGGTCAAAGTTGTAATATTTGGACCGATTTAGTTTGCAAACCTTTTGCTCTTGACCTTGGGCTATGAATCCCTCGGGCTGCACCATATAAATGGTCTCCTCAAGATTACCATTCAGAAAGGTAGTCTTGACATCCATTTACCATATCTCATAGTCATAATATGAGGCAATGGATAGGAGGATGCGGATACACTTCAACATGGCAACAAGCGAGAAAGTCTCTTCATAGGTCGACTCCCTCCACCTAAGTATAACCCTTTGCCACAAGTCTAGCCTTGAAGGTTTGCACCTTCCACCAGCACCCTGTTTTCTCTTGTAGATCCATTTACAACCTATAGGTTTTACCCCATCAGGTTGATCTACAAAGATCCCAAACTGAGTTGAAGTACATAGACTCCATCTTCAAGATCCATGGCTTTGACCCATTTATCCCGGTCAACATCCTTATTGCCTTCTGATAAGAGAACGAATTCTCAACCTCGCCATCGGACTACCATAACCAGGATTTTAGTGAAACCGATATATCGAACAGATGGGTTCACAACCTCCCACTATATCGAGTTTCCCTAAACTCTTGAGGTGTTCTGACCTACCAGATGAACTTCCATCAACAACTCTTGTTGATGAAGCAGGCCCTTCAACAACTCTTGTTGAAGCTTCAAGTAGTTTCGTTGGAAAGTTCATGCAACAAGATTTTACTACGTGGACTGTGCTCCCTCATATGATCTTCCTCCAGGAAGGTAGCGGTTTGTCGACACAAACACCTTGTTTTCCTTAGGATCATAAAAGTAACCCCCTCGTGTACCTTTGGGGTAGCCTACAAATAAGCACAGTCTCAAACATAGGATTAGCCTCAAGCACATATGCTGGGCAACCCCATATGTAGAAGTGACGCAAACTAGCTTTACGCCCGTTCCACAACTCCAAAGGTGGCAACACTCTTGGATGGAACATAGTTGAGGATATAAATTGAAGTCTCCACTGTAAAACCGTAAAATGAGTCCCGTGAAGAAGCGTAACTCATCATTGACTGAACCATGTCCAACAGGGTTCTGTTTCTCCTATCAATACACTATTCTGCTGAGGTGTACAAGGTGTTGAGAGTTGGGAAAAGATTCCATGTTCTATCATATAGTTTCAGAACTCATAATCCAAAAACTCTCCACCCCAATCTGATCGAAGTGTTTTAATCCGTTTATCCAATGCGTTTTCAACTTCAGCCTTGAACTCTTTGAACTTTTTAAAGGATTATGACTTCTGTTGCATCAAATAAACATACCCATACCAGGAGTAATTATGAGTAAAAGTGATGAAATACTTATAGCCTCCCCTGGCTGCACATTCATCGGACCACAAAGGTCTGAATGCACTAACTCTAGAGGCTCTTTGGCTCGATAACCTTTTCCAGTAAAAGGTCTTTTAATCATCTTACCTTCAAGGCATGACTTGCACACAGGTAAAGAATTTTCCTTTAACTCGCGTAGAAGTCCATTCTTTACCAACCTCTCAATCTTATTGAGATTAATGTGCCTTAATCAAAGGTGCTAAAGTTGGGCATTTTTCTTAGGAGAAACTTTAAGTCTTTTATTTTGAGCTAAGACAGTTTTAAATATCTCTATGTTATGGAGGGAATTTTTTGCCAATGACCTTAGCACATACAAATTATTTTCTAGTTTTAAACATTGTCAACAAAACTGTCACTTTTCTGGTGTTGTATGTTGATGATATTCTATTCCTTGGGAATGAGGTAGAATATCTAGCTGACGTTAAGAGATGGCTGGCTTCACAATTCCAAATGAAAGATTTGGGAGAAGCACAGTATGTTCTTGGAATCCAAATAGTTCGAAATCGCAAGAACAGAACATTGGCATTATCTCAAGCATCTTATATAGACAAGATGTTCTCTAGGTATAAAATGCAAAATTCTAAGAAAGGATCTTTACCTTTCAGGCATGAAATTCACTTGTCTAAGGAGCAGAGTCCTAAGACACCTCAGGAGGTTAAGGAGATGAATCGAATTCCATATGCATCTACAGTTGGGAGTTTGATGTATGCAATGTTGTGTACTCATCCCGACATATGCTATGAGTAGGAATTGTCAGCAGATTTCAGTCCAATCTTGGTCATGACCATTGGACTGCTATTAAAAACATTCTCAAGTATCTTCGAAGAACGAGAGATTATATGCTCGTGTATGGTCCTAAGGATCTAATCCTTACTAGATACACTGATTCTGACTTTCAAACCGATATTGATTCAAGGAAATTAACTTCGGGGTCAGTATTCACTCTGAACGGAGGAGCAGTTGTGTGAAGAAGCATCAAGCAGAGTTGTATTGCGGACTCCACAATGGAAGCCAAGTATGTTGCTGTAAGCGAATCAGTAAAAGAAACATAGTTGATCCATGTACGAAGGCCCTCTCAGCTAAAGTGTTTGAGGGTCACCTAGTAGGACTAGGTCTACGAGTTTTGTATCACTAGCACAAGTGGGAGAGTTGATGGGTATTGTGATGCCCTTGTTTATTGTATTTGTACATTTTATTCTTTCCAAACTCAACATTGTATACATTTGTATATATTGATCCACTGAAGTTTTAGTCCAAGTAGGAGTATTGTTGGGTTTTATGTCCTAAAAACTCACAGTTTGTAAAATGAAGAAAATTTTCTATTATCAATATACTTGTTATTGATCTCATAAATTGTATGAAAGTCTAAATCCAATAAACTAAGACCCATGACTATTGTATGAGTACTTGAACTTTATGTGGAGACATAAGAGTGGATCGGGTTCGAGTAAATAGTCAAAATGATCTATGGTACATGAATGAGGTTGGTACCTTATTCTGGTAACACCATTGGATGCGACCTACTCTGTAGTTGTTACAACGAGTTGTAAAGTGCTACATACGATGTGATCCTAATTCGTACATGTTATGATATGAGAAGTGGGATCGTCCTATACAATGAATTTGCATAAGATCAGGACCAAGAAATAAGTCACTCTTACTTTATAACGCTGTTTACTGTTTAAGACTGACTATTTCACCTAGATGACCTAGGTAACTCGATCTTAATCCTGAGCTAACTATGAACTCCTGTTTATTCGAGATTGCCCTTAGACTTGCATAGTTGAGGGTTGGCTCAACAGTGCTGGCTCAATACGAATCCTATTTCAGTAAGACCAGATAGATAGCTGGGGACATAAAATGCAAGACGAAGTTCACGCCTACCCGATTAAGGGATAGGAGAAAGGTTGTTCTCTCAAGTACTGAATCCAGGTCTTGAACAAGGGGCTCTACCCTCTCACTGGGCTGAGAGAGTTTGGTTTGATGATTGGTTCACAAACCAGTTGTTCATTAGAGGATCAGTAGGGACTTGAGGAATAAGACGTAATCTCGGAGGTAAAACAAATATTTGACCCAACCGTTATTACAAACAACCTATGAAGGGTCGACTTGCTGATTATGGTTAAATCGTGTGGACATAATATATCTACAGTGAAAGGAGTGCAACCATGGGCTTTAGTGGAATGACCCATTAGTTAACGAATGGAGATTAATCTGGTCTAATGAGTTTAGCCAATTAATCTTGGATCGTTGGAGCTCATGATTTGTAGGTCCCCAAAGTACCTCTACTAGCTCGTAACGGACTAGCTCTAGAATAACGTGATAAGTTAATTTGAAACATTCATATTAGAATTAAGGGAATTAGTAATTATATGAGATATAATTATGTTTAATTTTATAATTAAACAGTATAGAAGAATTTATATAGAAGAATTTATATATTTAAATATGATTTAAATATATAATGATGGATATGTGTTAAAATTAATTTAATATTTGATATTAAATTAATTAAGTTTTATTTAATAATTAATTTATGAAATTAATTAAATTTTCATTTTAAAATAAAAATAGATTTATAAAATAAAATTTTGATTTTTAGATAAATTGAAAAATTGAAAACTAAAACACAAAATGGAAAAATGGATTTTTCCATTATCCATCACCTAAGTAGCTTACACATGAAGCAACTTCTTGCCTTTGTCTTCTCCAAGCATGAGTTGCAATTCATGCAACTCTTCTCTTTGCATGTGGATCTGCAATATAATGAAGAGATTGGAGTGAAAATCGGGCATGTAATCAAAAGAGTTTTGAGAGAAAAATCGGCTTGAAGAATGGTTCTTCAACAAGGTTGCTGTAGTGAGCTTTTCTCCTTCATCCCTTGATTCAAGCTTGTTTTGAGTCCGACAACTCAATCTAGAGCACCAAGAGAATAGTGGGGAAGATCTTGAGGCGGTCTACAACAAGATCTAGAGAAGATTGCAGTTGGAGAATGAGCTTTGAAGAAGTTCTACAAGAGGTATGTCTTGAAATCTATTTTTCTACAGAAGCATGCTTTATATTATGCCAAAATTAGTGAATTTGAGTGCTTAGATGATTCTTGTTCTTCTGCTGCTGTTGATACAATCCTACAGAATCATCATTCTCCACTAAACAATTTTCCAAAACTAGTAAATCATATTTACCTTGTTTTTCCTTGGCCTTAGCCTTCTTCTTTTCCTTCAACCAGCGAGGACAGTTCCGCTTCCAGTGCCCGTCCTGATTGCAATGGAAACATTTTCCTTTCTCAACCATCGCTGGTCGCCTACCTCCCTTGCGATAGGTTACAGGTTATCAGGTGCCTTCCTCTTCCCCTTACCATCATTCTTTTTCATCCACTTAGAAGTGTTAGAAGTAGAAGGTGCAGACTTTGTTCTTGAGGTCGAACCCCAATGGTACTTCTTTGATGATGAAGCAACATTTACCTCACCAACCTTCTTCTCCTTACTTTTCAGTAAGGATTGGAATGTCTTCAACTCTTTGAGGAGAGTTGTAAGGGTATAGTCAAATTTGTTCAGCATAGCATTGTTGACATAGTGTTGGAAGCTATTTGGCAATGAGTGCAGAATTATGCAAACCTGGCTGCCCTCATCGATTTGTGACCTATTTATCTCCACCATATTGAAATGGACCATCATGTTCAGAACGTGTTCCCGAATAAATGTACCCTCCTCCATTTTGGAGTTGAAGATGCATTTCAAAGCTTCATGCTTGAGCTTTCTAGACAGTTGTCCGAACATTCCCCGCAGGGACTTCATGATCTCATGCGCCAAGGCCATATTTCATGCCTCTTGGCCAAAACATCGTTCAGACTGGCCAAGATATAAGCTCGGTCCTTGTCGTTCGCCCATGTTCATCTCTCATATGCCTCCCAAACATTCGAACCCGAACTCACCCGTCCGATCGAACGGACAGTAGTGATAGCGGCACACACTTGTGTAGAAAGGGTTATAGTTCAATCACTACCACACTTGGGAAGCTCCTTTGCAAACATTTATATATATAAACCCAATTGCCAAACCTAAATCTTCAAATATGGAACAACTTCTACCTCTTTTCTCTAATAAATTACTTTTTCCTTTTGCTATGAGCCAAAAACCCAAAGTCATTCCCAACAATCCCCCATGAGTGACTGGTATAGCAAACAAAGCAAAACAATTAAAAGATTTTGAAAACTAGTTTCTGAGCTACGAAAGAAGAACATAGATAAATATCAATACCTAACGGTTTAAATCGATGCATAGTGAAGTAGGGCAGGAACCTTATTAGAATATATGAGGTTACCTCTTAAACTTTCACTAACTATGGTTGAGACCCTCAAAACACGTTTTTACTCCTTAAATTTTCCCTGATTTCGTGATAAAAAAGTGTGCTATATAAGGCCATGCACATAAACCTTAGGTTACCATGAAAACTCTAGAAATAGACCCTTAAACTCTTTCATAGAAGCGGCCCCACCTTGACATACTCGTTTATTACTTCATCAAGTCTATCGCAACAAACCACTTAAAACTAAGCTATGAAGACTTCACATCTAGTCCATACCTGAACCAACTTCATCACGTTTGTCAAAAGAATGGATCTTTAAGGTTTTAATTATCTCCATCAAGTTCATATTAGAACCACTTAGAAAAAGGGCTATGGAGTTTTTATAGGTTTGAGTCCCATGCACAATGAAGATTCCTGAATTATTTTCCTTATTAGGCCTTTGGTTAGAGGATCTGCTAAGTTCCTCTCTGACCTCACAAACTCCAAGGAGAAAATTCCTCCTTTTAACAACTGTTTCATAACTCCATGTCTAAGACATATATGCCTCATTTTTCCATTATATACACTATTTTTGGCAATTCCTATGGTAGCCTGTGAATCACAGTGTAAAGAGACTAGTACTGATGCCCCCCCACAACGGTACATCTCTCAATAGGCTTCTAAGCCACTCAACCTCTTGTTTTGCTAATTCTAGAGCAATAAACTCTAACTCCATGGTAGACCTAGCTATACAAGTATGTTTTGTAGACTTCCATGAGATGGCTCCTTCTCCTAGTAAGAACACATATCCGCTAGTGGAGCTTATTTCGTCATTATTTGTTATCCAGTTTGCATCACAATACCCTTCTAATACAACAAAAATTTATTCAAATGCAAACAATAATCTATAATGCCCTTAAGGTACCTTAACAGATGATGAAGCATAATTTAGTGATCTTTATTAGGATTATGCATATATCTACTCAATCTACTCACAACATATGCAATATCAGCTCTAGTGTAGTTCATTAAAAACATAACACTTCGTATAATCTTTACATATTCATATTGAGAAACACTCCTTTATTTTTCTTAAGGCTCATACTAGCATCATAAAGTGTTCTTACATGGGTGTCACCAAAGCTATCGAATCTTTTTAGATGAATTCATTTTCCGTTTTTCTTATTTTAATACCAAGTATTACATTAGCTTCTCCTAAATCTTTCATTTCAAAATGTGACTACAGTTATGCTTGTTCCAAAGATATGCATATCATTAATGTACAAACATATAATCACACACTTTGTTCCAAACAACTTTGAGTAAACATAGGTATTAGAAGAATTCACCTTGAATCTTTGTTTACTAAAGTATTGTTAAATTTTTCATACCATTATTTGGAAGCTTGTTTAAGACCATAAAGATCTTTTTTAAGCTTGTATACTTTATTTTCTTGACCGACAATTGCAAAGCCTTCGGGTTGTACCATATAGATTTCTTCTTCTAGGTCACCATTAAGAAAGACTGTTTTTACATCCATTTGATGTATTTGAAGATCATGAATGGCAGTTAGGGCAATTAGGGCTCTAGCTATAGTTATTTTACTAACAGGAGAATACATGTCGAAGTAGTCAATGCCTTGTTTTTTAGTATAAATTACTACTACTAACCTAGCCTTATACCTTTCAATTGAGTCAGGGCTAATTTTCTTTTTAAAAATCCATTTGCATCTAATTGGTCTACTACCTTTAGGATGATCTACGAAGTCCCAAGTTTGGTTCATGGTTAGTGAATATAATTCCCTCTTAATTGTTTCTTTCCATAAGCTTAAATCTACAGAACATAAGACCTCTTGTTAGGGTTTGGGATCCTCATCGATTAGGTACAAACATGCAAATTGATTATCTATATCATATGGCCTTTCTACTAAGAAGGTAGTTAAGAAATTAAAACCAAAATTCATTTCAATTCTTTATCTTTTACTTCTAGGTTCAATTTCATTCATATTATCATAATTTTTCCTATGTTCAATTTCATGCATATTATTAGAAGAAGAAGGTAAAGATAGAAACATTTTGTCAGTATTAGATATTTTAATCGATTTATTATCTACCTTGATCATGGAAAATATATTCTAAAAAAATTAGTATTATTCAAAATAGTGTTAATAACCTAGGGGCATTTATGTGATTGTGTAGACCCTTAGGATTTCCTACTGTCTATTTATACAGTGTATTAGATTAAAAGAATAAGAAAAAGTCTCTATATCATGGTTTTTCTCCCCAGGGTTTCCACGTAACTGTGTTGTTATTCTCTTCCCTACTTTTATTTTTAACATGGAATCAGAGCTTGGGGATGAAACCCTAGCCGTTATGGAAGAGAACCAATCACAATCATCTTCTGCTGATGGATCTTCGAGTTTTGACATGAAAACTACTATTCGAGCGGCTGTGAAGGAGTGTTTTCAAGCAGCCATACTGGAGTTACTTTCTGTTGTTCAGTTGTAGTCAACGAAGAGTCGCCGTTAGTGGGAGTCGTCGCACCAAGCGCCGATCGGGCTTCTCCACGCAGAACCCAGCTGAACCCGCGAAGGACAGACAAATCCGATCGAGATCGGGTTCTTTCGCGCTGAATCCGGGCAAACACTCAAAGGACAGATAGAACTCGCGCCGTCGCAGCCCTTCAGACCATCGTAGACTTTTGCGCCGGTTGGTTTCGCACCGGCCTACTCTTCCACGACAAGTTCGTTTGTTCTGCAAGAAGTGGCACCGAACACGACCAGTGTAGATCTGGTCATGAAAACCTTTGCAGATCCGGTCTGTTCATTTTCTGCCCTAGGTATGTTCGACCAACGATGAGCAAACGACCATCTTGAGCAGTCCAACTAGCTGGGGTCTTCACATATGCCGATGATGGCCTTCCAGCTGGTGACGTCCTTCCAGCCGACAGTGGCGGCCCTGTTTCCAACTGCTTGTAGTTCGACCCATTACCCAGACGATGTGAGACAACAGTTGGCTTATCTGCAACAACAAATTTCAGATTTGGATACGATGTTTGGGGCAAATCCCTATCCGGTTCAACCATTTTATTCAGAGAATTTGGTAAAATTATTCCCTGTTTTTCCAAATGTTTCTTATTTATCTGGTTCGATGGGCAATTCTGCAGGATTTCTTGTAGGGGAAAAATTAAATGGCTAAAAATATTTCTCCTGGTCCCAATCAATCCGAATGGCCTTGGAAAGGGGTCAGAAATATGGGTACTTGACAGGGGAAATTCCAAAGCCAGCTCTAGGCGATCCACAAGAACGAATTTGGAAAGGAGAAGACTCGCTATTACGCTCTGTTTTGGTGAATAGTATGGAACCTCAAATAAGAAGACCACTACTATATACTGCAACCGCCAAGGATATCTGGGAGGCAGTGCAAGATTTACACTAAAAAAGACAGAATGCCTCTCGACTATATATGCTCCACAAACAGGTCCATGAATGCAAACAAGGATCCATGGATGTTACCTCTTATTTTAATAAACTATCAATGCTGTGGCAAGAGATGGACCTGTGTCAAGAGACTTTCTGGAACTGTGCACAAGATAGGGCCCAATAGTTGAAAATCGAAGAGGCAAATCGTTTTTACGTGTTCTTGGCTGGATTAAATCCTAAAATTGATGGTGTTCCTAGTCGGATATTGGGCCAACGCTCGACTCCTTAACTCAGAGAAGTCTGCTCTGAAATACGGCTGGAAGAGGATCGATCGTGCGCCATGAATAATCTCATTCCTACAACTGATGCAGCCGCCTTCGTCGTAAAGTCGTCCAGTGCTGATGGCGATAAAAAACCTCCACTTGTGTGTGAACATTGTAAGAAGCTCTGACACATAAAGGACCAATATTGGAAATTGCACGGGAAACCTCCAAACAGCAGGCGACGACAGTCTCATGACAAATCTAATACTGGTTATGCCCTGGTAAGTGACTCAGCAGATAAACAAACTCAGAAACAGTCTTTCGTTGATAGTAAGAACAACTTGAGTACAGTTGAGGTGAGTGCTATTGCACAGTCAAGTAATTTCCTTTCGTTTGGCCTTATTAGTATAAATGGTAAAAAACCATGGATTGTGGACTCAGGGGCCACAGATCATCTTACGAGTTCTTCAGAATTGTTCATGTCATATATCTCAAGTGCTGGAAATGAGCGTATTCGCATTGCAAACGGGTCTTTTGCCCCTGTTGCGAGCAAAGGCCATATCTCCCCATTTGACGGTTTAATTTTGCATGATACTTTACATGTGCCTAAAATCACTTATAATATGTTATTTGTCAGTAAAATTACAAGGGATTTGAAGTGTAAGGCAATTTTCTCACCTGATTCTGTTTTGTTTCAGAATCTGAAATCGGGGATGACGATTGGCACTGGCTGGCACGATAGAGGACTCTACTTCCTTTCTGAAGAAGCTTCCCCTAGAGATGATCATCAAATTGGGTTTATGTCGTTAAATTTTTCTGTTTTCTAAAAATGATTTTATGTTGTGGCATTTCCATTTAGGACATCCGAATTTTCAATATATGAAGTATTTGTTTCCGCATTTATTTCGCAATGTTAATACTTCTTCTTTAAATTGTGATGTGTGTATTCGTGCCAAGCAAAGTTGTGTTTCTTTTCGGTCCTAGCCTTACAAACCTTGAGTCCTTTTTCCCTTGTTTAAGTGACGTGTGGGGCCCCTCGCTGGTTACCACTTCCACTAGAAAACAATGGTTTGTCACATTTATCGACGATCACTCTCGCGTTACCTGGGTCTTCCTCCTCACTGATAAATCTGAGGTGTATTCTATTTTCTAACAAATTTATACAACTGTCAAAACTCAGTTCAAAACAAAGATTGGAACTTTACGAAGTGATAATGGGCGAGAATTCTTCAATTCCCCCTTTAGTGATTTTCTTGTTTCTAAGGGTATTGTCCACCAGAGCTTGCGTGCTTACACTCCACAACAAAATGGAGTTGCTGAGCGGAAAAATCGTCATCTGTTTGAAGTAGCCCGGTCTCTTATGTTATCTGCCACTCTTCCATCATATCTGTAGGGGGATGCAGTTTTCACTGCTGGCCATCTTATTAATCAAATGCCCTCTCGTATTCTTCATTTTCATACTCTTTTAGAACTGTTTAAAGAGTCCTTCCCAACCACTCGTTTAATCTTCGATGTCGGGTTTTTTGTTGTGTTGCCTTTGTTCACTCCCATGGTCCAAACCACACAAAATTTACTCCTCGTGCTCAGAAGCGTGTCTTTGTTGGATATCCACTCCATTAACATGGATATAAATGCTATCACCCATCATCTCGTAAGTACTATGTCTTCATGGATGTCACCTTCCTTGAGGATCAGCTGTTTTTCCCTCTTAGTCATCTTTAGGGGGAGAACATGAATGAAAAGACTTACTGGTCATCTTATACTATTCCCTTAGAGTCAGCTTCCATACAAACCTTGTCTAAACCTAGTTTTGAGCATGACAGTCTGGTCCTTCCTACCAACCAAGTTCCTTGGAAAACTTACTATAGAAAGAATCTCAGAAAGGTAGCAGTGTCACCTGTCGAACCAGAACTGCCGGCTCCAGTGCATGAGTCAGACTTGCCATCAGGTCCAGGTACGTATATTCCTAAAATTAATGATGTTGATGTATGTATGGAGACTAATGAATGCAGGCAAGACAAGGGAGAAGGAAGTAGTGATACTAAAAGTCTGACAGAAGGGGAAACTGCAGAGAATGAAATGATTCTTGTAATGATGATGTGGAGGATACTACTGAAGTTTCTGATACACAGATAGTCGATCATGGTGAGGAGCCTAGAGAGTTAAAAGAACGTGATGCATCGCTTGATCTTCCAATAGCTCTGAGGAAAGGCACTCGTTCATGTACTAAATACCCTATGCATAGTTACATGACGTATAGTAATCTGGCATCCGAGTTCAAAGCATTCACTACTAGTTTGGACACTGAGGTGGTTCCAAATGACATAAGTGTTGCAATGAGAAAACCAGAATGGCGGTCTGCTGTTATGGAAGAAATGAGAGCTCTCGAGAAGAATGGAACTTGGGAACAAGTGGCTTTACATGAAAGGCAGAAGACAGTTGGATGTAAATGGGTGTTTACTATAAAATACAAGTCAGATGGGATGATTGACCGATACAAGGCTAGACTCGTTGTAAGAGGCTTTACTCAGACTTATGGAGTAGATTATTCTGAAACTTTTTCTCTTGTGGCTAAACTTAACACTATCTGAGTGCTCTTGTTAGTTGCTGTAAATAAACATTGGTCCTTACACCAACTTGACGTTAAAAATGCTTTTTTGAATGGGAAACTTGAAGAAGAAGTTTATATGAGTCTCCCTCCTAGGTTTGAGAGTCAATTAAAAAATAAGGTGTGTAGATTGAGGAAGTCATTATATGGATTGAAACAATCTCCAAGGGCCTGGTTTGACAGGTTCACAACTTTTTTGAAAGCACAGGGGTATGTTCAAGGGCATTCTGATCACACTCTTTTTTATAAAAAGATCGACATCAGGGAAGATAGTTGTTCTTATTGTCTACATTGATGACATTGTTTTATCTGGGGATGATGATGTAGAGATCATGAGGCTCAAAACAGAGATGGCCCAAGAATTTGAAATTCAAGACCTCGGGAAGCTAAGATACTTTCTGGGAATGGAAGTGGCTCCCTCAAAAGAAGGTATATCAGTCTCTCAACGAAAATATACTCTGGACTTACTAAAGGAAACAAGCATGACTGGGTGTAAACCTGTTGACACACCAGTAGAATACAATGCGAAGCTCATTGATAAAAATGATAGAATTCATGTTAATAAAGAAAGATATCAGCGGTTGGTCGGGAAGTTGATCTACTTGTCTCACACAAGATCAGATATTTCATATGCAGTAGGTGTTGTCAGTCAGTTTATGAAAGCTCCATGTGAGGATCATATGACAGCAGTTGAACGTATCCTTCGGTACCTGAAAGGAACTTCTGGCAAAGGTCTAATGTTAAGAAAGACTGATAAACGATCTGTTGAAACCTACACTGATTTTGGCTGGGCAGGGTCTGTTGTTAATAGAAAATCGACGTCTAGGTACTGTACATTTTTCTGGAGTAATATAGTCACCTGAAGAAGTAAGAAACAAGGAGTTTTTGTTAGAAATAGTGCTGAGGTTGAGTATAAGGCCATGAGTCTGGGGATTTTTTAAGAAATTTGGTTGAAGAAAGTGTTATTAGATCTTCAGCAAGATAATGAGCTTCCAATGAAATTATTTTGTGACAATTAAGCTGCCATAAGTATTGTAAATAACCCAGTTCAACATGACAGAACTAAACACGTAGAGATAGATAGACATTTCATTAAGGAGAGGTTGGACAGTGGAAACATATTCATCCCTTATATTCTTTCAAATCAACAAGTTGCTGATGTTCTTACAAAAGGGTTACTGAGACAAAGTTTTGATTATTGTGTAAGCAAGTTGGGCCTTGTCGATGTTTATGCTTCAACTTGAGGGGGAGTGTTGAAAATAGGATTATTAACCTAGGGGCGTTTATGTAATTGTGTAGACCCCAAGGGTTTCCTACTGTCTATTTATACAATGTGTTTCTATGTATTTAATGTATCATATTAAAAGAATAAGAAAAAGTCTCTATATCGTGGTTTTTCTCCCTAGGGTTTCCACGTAACTGTATTGTTATTCTTTTCCCTACTTGTATTTTTAACAAGTATCCCTAAACTCACATATTGATTTATCACTCAGGCGCATAAATCTATATGTAGCACTATTATGGGCATAGCCAATGAAAACAAAGTCAAAAGTTTTAGATCCTACCGAAGGTTTCTTGAATGCAAGATATGCTACCTTAGCCAAGCACCCCCACACTTTTTAGTTAGTTGAGGTTAGGTGCGTAACCTCTCGATAGTTCGTATGACATTTTATCCAGCTTTTTGTGAGGAGCCTTGTTAAGATTGAAATAGGTAGAGAGTGCAACTTCTCCCCACATATTGTCAGATAATCAAGAACTTAATAGCATAACATTAATAATTTTCTTAATTTTTCTATTTTTATGTTCAGTTATACCATTTTTTTGTGGCGAATAAGCTGTAGTCAATTCATGAATAATACTATTTGATTCACAAAATTCTTTAAGAGATTTATCACTATATTCATCTGACCTTAACCCTTTAATCCTTTTGTCTAATTGATTCTCTACTTCTACTTTATATTTCAAAAACATATTGCCAGCTTCATCCTTTGTTTTTAAATGATAAATTTTAGTATATTTAGAAAAATCATCAACAAAGGACATATAATAATTTTTACAGCCTTACTTGTAGTATTTTTGAAATCAGCCAAATCAGAATGAATCAATTCAAATAGTTTTGTGCTCCTAATAGTGACAGATTAAAAAGGTTTCTTTTAGTGAATTTTACTTCCACACAAATAGAACATTTACCATTTTCATGTGATTCAAATGCATTGATAAGATTTATTGCTTTGAGTTTTTTTATTGATGCAACATTCACATAATAGTCTACCATGCCACAAATCAATAGATTCAACGATATAATCAGAACTAGAAGAATTTTCATTCATCTTAGAAGCAACATTAATGATGTTTAAAACAAAGTACCCCTTACCAACAAAGTCACAATTTTTTGTTAGAATAACCTTGTCAGTCTCTAGTACAATTTTAATCCCAGCTCGGTTCAACAAACTTCCAGACACCAGATTCCTACGTAAAGAAGGTATATACAGAACACCACTTAAAGATAAGTTTTTTCAGAAGTCAGTTTTAAGAGAACCTTCTCTTTTACAAGCACCCCTGCATTAGTAGAGTTACCCATGAATAAACACACGTCGTCGGCTGTATCCTAGAAGTCATGAAACAACTCTCGGTTTGAGTAGAAGTGTCTCAATGTTCCCAACTTAGATTTGTTTTCCATTAGGTTGACCTCCAAAACTACAACAGCAATAATGTCATTCCCAACTTAGGCCTATGGGTTAGGTCATTGATCTGATCTTCATTTCTTCTGGTTGCATTGTATGCTTAGTATCCTTGTTTTCCACAAACTTAGTAGATTTTCTTTTTCTTTTTGATCTTCCCACCAGTAGTTTTGTGATGTCCCTTCTTTTGAGTAGCATTATTTTTAACAAATTTCTTACTATTAATTTTACACCTGTTTTTGTTAACAACAGAGGACTCAACCAAATTAGCATTAACTGAATTCAAACTTTCAGAAATTAGCTTATCTGTTTGTCGGTTCGCTTCTTCTATGCGCATGTGAGTGATCAATTTCTGCAATGTTAGATCTTTCTTCTTGTGCTTCAGGTGATTCTGGTAGTCACTCTAGGACGGTATAAATTTGTCGAGCAGTGCATTTGCACATCTTCATACCTTTGGATAGTACATTCGTCACCAGATTCTCATATTCATGAACCTAATCCACAATTGGTTTTTCGTCTATCATTTGGAATTCTAACCATTTTCCAACGACATACTTCTTATGTCCTGCATAATCTTCTCCATATCTCTACTCCAAAGTGTCCAATATCACTTTTGCTAATTTTAGGACCACGAATAGATCAAACAACAAGTCCGACATATGATTGAATAATGGCCATAGATTGTCTTGTAATCTTTCTCAAATTTTCTGGATCTGCAGCAGATTCGGTATTGGATTGACCAGATTCTAATGAATCTGTGACTTTAGAGTTGTTAGGATCAATCTCCACAATAGACTTACCTTTGTCAGTAACTTGAACTCCATTAGATTTGTTGCCGATGAGGATGTAATCCACTTCCAGTTGCTTAAAAAATATAAGAAGTTTTTGCAAGAATAAATAACTCGCATGTGAAAATAATTTGGATCTTAAGCACTCTAAATTTCATTAATTTTAAAGATAGTCTTACATGCAAATAAATTTAAAACTAGGGTTTGAGTTACAACTTTGCAGCACCAAATTGACCATCAATTCTATTTCATTCTTTTCACGAATCAGCTGTGAATAACCACGAGGTTTTCCCAACTATTCTCCGACCTTAGAACGGGATGGTGAGATCTAGTAAGTGACTAAATTAGGGATGAACTTAGAATAGAATTTGAGAGAGAATTAAGGACATAAATTCTAAAAATCTTTTGGAATCTCTAAGTTGCCAAGAAGAATTTGTTTTACAACTAACATGAAAATCACCAAAATGTCTAAGAAGTTTAATCTTTATCAAAGCATCCTATTTATAGAGCAATTGTTAGATCAACACCAGCACGCAGTGGAAGGGAATCAAGATCCATAAGTGATGCGTGGAAATTAGAAGTCAATTTTTACTCGACAACCCAATCCTGTGGACGCATTATGTGATGCATGTTCCTAAAATATGCGTTGATAGCCATGCGCCGATGGTCATGCGTTAGAATGAAAATGCGCCAACAATGTATGCGATGACCATGCATCCTGCCATAAGTTTTCTTGCGTTCACGCTAAGTATAACATGAACGCAAGTTTCTCGGGTAATCTGAGGTCGAACACAGGAACTTGTAACTATATGTTTGCGGTGATTGTGCACACGACGGTTGAATAAAAGAATGGAGGGGATATTGCTACGTTAATCCTACTCTTACTCCTATCTAATAGACAGCGCAATGAGAATATGCATTAAAGGTAGAGATGCGACAAATCTTGACATGAAATAAATGTGTGGGAAAATGGATAAAATGCGGAGATATTTTTATTGCAAAACTTAAGAGTGATCGCAAGGGCAACTTTAGTCAGCATCTGACTATGTGATTATGTTACAACCATACACGACAAGTCATTTTCCAATGGAAATGTTGTGCTCCTAATTCTAGGACACATGTGTTGAACGCAAAGTGTCCGTAGAACTTATTCCTAAGTCTTTACTCTTGTCCTATGCGATGATACAAAATGCATGAAAGCAAAGTGACCACATTCAATCCTATCCTATCTCTAGGATGCATGTGATGCGTTAATAACAAATAGTGCTCATTCCTAAGCGTCTATCTCTGGTATTATGTGTTCTAATCTGGCTCTTCCAAGCCTAGATTCTGACTTGACCTTCCCAAGCCTAGATCCTGCCCTTAAACTACCCTCCCGAGTATCCCTAATGGACGAATGAAACATACATAATACAAGACAATCGCATATACTTTGCTGACCTACAGTTGTTACTATCCCTAGTGAATAACGCATACCTTGCTTAATGCGTCCAACCACTTTACCTCTCGGGCAGTTGAATAGACAGGCATTGCAGTAGCTCACACTAAGCAAATAAGGTTACTCACATACTTGCGCAACACATACCTCTCGGTAGTTTGCTACATGCTTCATATCTCTAATCCACATGACTAAATATACAATACCCAAGCAATCCCACTAAGTGTTGCAATGAAAGTAAAGATACTAAGTAAGAAGATGGAGATGAAGTCGAAGGAAAAGAGAAATGCATTGAAAACACATTGTATTAATTTCTTAATTCCAAAATGTTATACAATACAATATAAGAAAAGAAAGGAAAAGAAATGACCAGCTGGAAGCAAAGATTTGCTTCCTGTACATATGCGTCAAGGCTGCCGGTGCTGCCATGGATGGGTGGAGGAGCTGACTCTCTCGAGATCTAGCTCCGGTCGAAGGCTTCGATCGTCAATCGGAATGGATGAAGGAGATGAAGAACTCTCAGCATCTTCTCACGCAGTTTGTCTGGATCACAAGGATCCGCCATAGGCGAACCTCAGGCGAAAACCTTGGATTAAATGAATTTGAGCTCCTCGGCTTCTATTTATAGAGCTTGGCCGTTGACATCATTAATTAGACTGCTCTGAGTCTAACGTTCGGCATGTTCGTCCTTTCTGAACCTCCGCCATTAACGGCGTGGTAGGTGAAATGTCAGCATCAGTTTTGGATTTTCTCGAGGTAGATGCGTTGATGCGTTCATTCCACCAACCTTGCGTTGATCCCATTAGAATGCGTTGTCATGTAGTCACAGTCATTTAATGGCAGCATTCACTTAACACCACAACTCTATATGATGACCGCAATTGCTTGACGAGCACAACTCCCATGCGATGGACGCATCCGGCTGATTACCGCAACATCCATGTGTTGATTGATGCGTTTGCCTTGCGATGAAGTGTTTCTCCATATGCGATCGTCTATGTGATGGTCCAGTTTTCGCGTTTGCATTCATTTCCTGCATTGGCTACAAAAATAGAACATTGAACGCATAATTAACGCAAAGTAATGGGTTAGCTAAGATTCGACATGCTGATCGATGAAAACTCTTGTTCTCATGAATTCCTAGCATGATCAACGCATATTCTGCCTAACAACCTTCATAATTCTAAGTAAAAGGCATAAGATGACATGCATATCTGCATGTCATCAATAAGCACTCTAATTCATTAATTTTGGTTGAAAAGAAACATGCTAGAAATAGAGTATAATGGGTTTCAAGAACATACCTTGGCCGAACTAACGAAATCTCTATTTCCAACTGCTAAATCCTCAAAATCCTTGTGTAGACCACCACAAGATCTTCCCTACTATCCTCTTGGAGCTCTAGATTGAGTTGTAGGACTCAAAATAAGCTGGAATCAAAGGGAATATGGAGGAAGCTCACTGAACCAACCCATTGAAGAACACCTTCTTCATCCGAATTTTTCAGCAAAAATTCAGTCGGTTCATCATCATTTTCTTCACTCCAATCTCTTCAATATATTACAGACTATCATGCAAAGAGATGTGCTGCATGGGATGCAGCTCATGCTTGGAGTAAACCAAAGAAAAAGTGGTGAGTTCCTTGTAAGCTACTTTGAAAATGAGTTGAAAAACCTATTTTTCAAGTTTGTGTGATTTTTCAATTTCCAAAATTTATTTTGATTTTAAAATCATAATTTATTTCTAAAATCAAATTTATTAATTTTACAAATTAATTTCATAAATTAATTTTCTAATAAAATTAATAAATAATTATTTAAACAATTTAAATAATTCTAATTAATTTAATATCCAATATTAAATTAATTGTTTACACAAATTCATCTTCATATATTTAAATCATATTTAAATATATTTTCTCCAATTTCGTTTGATTCTATTTTGAACGTTTCAAATTAACTTATCATGCTACTCTAGAGTTAATCCATTTATGAGCTAGTAGGGGGACCTCATGGACCTATAGATCATGAACTCCAACGACTCGAGATTAATAGGCTAAACTCATTAGACCGATCTAACCTCCATTCGTTAATTAATGGGTCACTCCATTAAAGCCCATAGTTGAACTCCCCTAACTGTAGATATATTATGTCCACTCGATATAACCATGATAAGTAAGTTAACCATTCACAGGTTGTTCCTAATAACGGCTGGGTCAAATCTTTGTTTTACTCCCGAAATTACCTCTCGTTTCTTAAGTCTCCACTGATCCCCTAATGAACAATTGTTTTATGATCCAATCAAAAAATCAAGTCCCTTTCATAAATGAGAGGGAGGAATCCCTTGTTCAAACCCCAGAATCAGCACTTAAGGAAATAACCTCTCTACTATTCCTAAAGTGGGTAGGAGTGAATTTCCTCTTGTACCCTATGTCCCTAGCTATCTATCCAGTCTTACCCCTAAAATGGCAGTCTTATTAAACCAGTGCTGTTGAGCCAACCCTTACCTATGCAAATCTAAGGGCAATCCCAGATAAACAGGAATTTATAGTTAGCTCAGGATTAAGGTCAAGTTACCTAGGTTATCGCTTTGAAATGGTCAGTCTTAAACAGTAAACGACGTTATAAAGTAAGAGTGACTCATTTCGTGGTCCGATCTTGTACAAACTCTTTTGCACAAAGACATCCCCACTCCTCATGTCCAATATGAATGAATTAGGATCACTTTGTTTGTAGCACTTTACAACTCCTTGTAACAACTACAGAGCAGGCCGCATCCAATAGTATTACCAGAATAAGGTATCCAACCTTATCCATGTACTATAAATCATTTTGACTATTTACTCGAACCTGATCTACCTTTATGTCTCCACATAAAGTTCAAGTACTCATCCAATAGTCAAGGGGACTTTTATGTTTATTGGATTTCTATTCAGCCAATAGATCTATTCAATAACACCTTTATTGAATTATCAGAATAAGCTCCATTATTTACATACCACGAGTTTAGGACATAAAACCCAATACAATTACATGCAATTCATGAAAATTTTAGTGAACCAAATTTTGACACTTCAAAATGCACTCAATTTAGTGGGACAAGTGGCATTTTGTGGAATCTACGCTTTACCAAATGAATTATTCACTAATTCACTAAAAGTTGGATCCTTATTCATAGTTTTGATATTTATATCTTATTTAAATATCTCCAACTCTCTCTTTATCATTCAATTCTCAATTGAATGATACGTCGTTAAATGTATCTGATATATTGAACGCTTATTCCCTAATATGAATATGAACACTTCAAAGTCACTCGTCATACTGTTCTAAGATTTAGTCTGATATGAGCTAGCAGGGGGACCTAATAAACCAACATTTGTTAACTATCGGGACACTCCACTAAAGTCCAATAGCTACACTCTCCTCACTATAGATATATTTTTATCCACTTGATTTAATCATGATTAGTAAGTTGAGCCTTCACAGGTTGTTCGTATTTAAGCTAGGTTAAAATTATCGTTTTACCCCTGTAATACATCTTGCTTCTGAAGTCTCCATTGATCCACTAATGAACAATTGGTTTATAGTCCTACCAATAAACCGAGCCTCTCTCAGTCATAGAGAGGGCGGGGCCCTTTGTTTAAGACTAGAAGTCAGTACTTAAGGGAACATCTATCGCTAACCCTGAAATCAAGTAAGAGTGAGTTCCATCTTGTAGGATTATGTCCCCAGCTATCTACCCAGTCTTACCCCTAAAATGGGAGACTTATTGAGCGAGGATGTTGAGCCACTCTCACCCAAACAGATTAAAGGATAATCTTAAATAAATAGAAGTTCATAGTTAGCTCATGATTAAGATCGAGTTACCTTAAGTCATTGAAATGAAACAATCAGTTTTAATATTAAACAACGTTATAAAGAAAAGTGACTATTTCATGATCTGGTCTCATGCAAACATCTTTTGCATAGGATGCCCTTACTCATATGTCTCTACATGAACGATTTAAGATCACATCATTTGTCTTATAGTTAGTGGGTGAAGGGTGTGTGTCAACACGTCTTATGGTCTCTGTCATTGATTCGCATTGTGAGATCATTTTGAACTCCCTCGTGGCGCCCTGGGAGCATCTCCCTTCCGATGGGTTTTGTGCAGTTGGTCAATATCAAGGTGAACTCCAGAAATGGATAGGGTCACTTTAGTTTTTTCCCTAATCAGGTTTTTTCCCTTTGGATTGCCTGCTAAAGGTGAAACTCTAGGGCCTAAAATGACGGATCATACTTACGGAAAATTGTTAAGTAAGTTGTTCCGGTATTAATGGCTGGTTGAGAATGTCTCAATTCAGAGGAGGGATGAATTGTCTACCCTTTGGCGACTTTTTTCCTAAATATTTGAAGCGTCATTGCGAAACTAGATGTCACACGGGGTTCATGTTAGTTTTGCTAAACCTTATTAGATTTTGATTGTTTTTTCAATGGGTATTTGCTTAAAACCTAACGTAGGTCAATGTGTTTTTTGTTTTTAGCAACATGTTTGATTTTCCATTTAATTCCTCTTGTTTGACCGATTACATACAGTGGAAAAAGTCTTGTAAAATGTATTTCGTGGTAAAAGACCTCGAGTTTGTCATGGTTGAGGAGTATCCTCAAGTCCTGACCCTTGATGCAATGTGAAGTGTTCGTAATGCATATGAGGTATGGGTGAAGGCTAATTCATTGGCCCGACTTCACATTTTGGCTAGCATACTTGATGCTTTGGCCAAAAGGGTTGAGAACATGGTCATTGCATGCGAGATCATGGACTCGTTACAAGAGTTATTTGAACATTAGTTCTTACTTTTCGAGCACAAAGGGATGGATGAGAACCTGTAATATCAGTTCCCAAGTTAAACTCTAGGAAGAGAAAGCAAGTGTTGCTGACTCTGTTAAAGTTCATAGAAGAGAAGTGTTCTCTGACATGGAACTTGGAGCTTATTTAGGTTATAATACCGATCCCACTACTCTCCAAAAAAGGAGGATGTCTAAAGACAATAAATATGATTTATTGATCTTGGAGACATGTTTAGTAAAGAATGATGATTCTGCCGGCATCCTTGATTCAAGTGCTACTAATCATGTTAGTTCCTTTTACCAAGGATTCAGTTCCTGGCAAACGTTGCCATAGGGAGAGATGACTCTTTGAGTCGATACTGGTGAGGTTGTTTCAGCTGTTTTTGTAGGCAGGCTGAAGTTATTTTTGGACAAGAAACATTATCTGTTACTGGATAATGTTTTTGTAGTTCCTCTGTAACATCCCCAATTTCAGGAAAATTTAAGTTAACTATATAAAATTATTAAGTTTAAATTTTCCTTTCATTTGAAAAATTGGGATTAAATTGAAATAATTGAAAAACTTTTATTGGTTAAATTGAATTTAATTGATTAGATATTCGAACTGATTATCTTGAAAATATTGAATTTTGCTTCCCTTTGATTTTGGATTTTAGGGCCAACTTAAAAAAAAAATTAAAAGAGATTATTAATTTCATGTGGTTTTGAATTGATTTAAATATTTGGAAGGATTTAATTTGTATCAAAATGATGGATCTTATGCCCTTTAATTTTGATTTTTGAAGCCTAAATTAAGATAATTTGAAAAGTTAATTGATTTATAAATTTAATAGAATCTTTGGAGATTTTGAAGATATTGTGATAAAATATTTTATTTATCTTTTCAAAATTGAAAAAAAATAAAAGAATTGAGATTTTTTTTCAAAATTAAATGAGAGTGAAAAGAGACCAAAAATTGGGAGAAAGCAATTCGGTTTTTCAGCCATAGCTTCCACAAAATTGTCAATTTCTGGAGTTTGAACCGTTGGATTGTGCTCAAATTTGGTCAGTCTGTTTGAAACATATAGAATTTCATTTTGAACGGTTGGATCGTTGTTTGAACCTCTAATTTGTTCGTAATCACTGCTGAATAGAATTTGTAAAACTAGAAATTTACCTTCTCTCTCACTCTCACAAACCCTCCTCATGCAAGACCCTCACTACCAGCCGCTAACCTAAACAATTTATGCCGTCCGACAGCAACACCTGCTACCTATCTATGGTAGCTATGAGCCGACGTGCGATCAGTCACCACTGCCCGATCTTTGCCGAAATCTTGAGAAAAACTTTGGGTAAGACTTATTTTTCCTTATAATTTGAGAGGTGAAATTTACCCATTTGATTTTGGGTTAAATTAGTAACCTCTCTTTGGTGTGAAACTTAGATTCAAGATTTGGAAGTTTTGAGTCATTGACCATCAAGTTAGAGACCATTTTTCATTTTGCCAAAAATTGGTAAAGATTAGTAAGTTCTGGGTAAGAGCGATTGAGTTTAGAAGGTTCTCAGTTGCCCATTAAATTTTGGTTTTATTTTTGGTTGATGCTGATTATTTTGGAATTTAGAGAGTACGTCAGAGTGCGCAACATGCTAGCCAGCAGATTGGAGTTCGTTCGGCAAATAGTTTGGTAAGCGTTGTGATCCTTGTTATTGGTTGTCGGCCACCTATTGATTATTAGACTAAAAGAATGGTTTAATTTTAAGTATTTTGAAGGTTCTAAGTCGTCATCCATTGAGTTTTAAAATCTGCTAAGAGGAGATTTTTGAGTCGAAATCCTACGAGTGTCTGTTGATCTAGTTTCGTTTGGGTAAGTTATTTGGTGACCGTTTGATTAAATTTGTATGTTTGGGTGCTAGTTCCAAAGACTGAAATTTAGCATTATGTCTATGTTAGGGGACTCAATTCAGGACTTATTTGTTTGGAGATCATTAGCTTGGATTAATATCTGAATTTGACTTCGAGGTAAGTAGTCTTACTACTGGAACTACCCACGGGCCAGGCACTGGATGTATGCTAGCATGATGGATGAATGTTATGGTAGAATGACAGCATGTGAACTGATAGTTTAGTATAACCAATATATTTTCTTACTTGAGGATCTGAAAGATGTATTTGTGCATATAGATACTTGAATGCTAGCATGAGATGATATTTGATTTCATGAGGTCGTATGTGATCTGTGGATATTGAGGCATGTGTGTATGTTGTAGAACCATGATGTTGAGGCATATATGTATGTCATAGAACCATATTGTGATAATTATGGTTTCGAGCCTATGATAGTGATTTTACAGATTAGTTAGAATGCCCACTAGGTTTGTGTTTCCTTCGAGATTCACCAGTTTGTGTTTCCTTTGGAATTCACCAATTTGTGTTTCCTACGAGATTCACCAGTTTGTGTTTCCTTTGGAATTCACCAATTTGTGTTTCCTACGAGATTCACCAGTTTTTGTTTCCTTCGGGATTCACCAGTTATTGTGTCTCCTTCGGGATTCACCAGTTATTGTGTCTCCTTCGGGATTCACCAGTTTGTGTTTTCTTAGGGATTCATCAGTTATTGTGTTTCCTTCGGGATTCACCAGTTTGTGTTTCATTCACCAGTTTGTGTTTCCTTCGGGATTCACCATATATCGTGTTTCATTCGAGATTCACCAAATATTGTGCTTCCTTCGGGATTCACCAAATATTGTGTTTCCTTCAGGATTCACCAGTTATTGTGTCTCCTTCGGGATTCACCAGTTTGTGTTTCCTTCGGGATTCACCAGTTATTGTGTTTCCTTCGGGATTCACCAGAGGTAGTGGGCATATTTAGCTACAATAGGATAGAACTCAATTTTTTATGTATGTATGTGTCCCATGAGGACAAGGACAATTTATATGTTCCACCAGAGGTAGGCATCTAGAGGACATAGATGCTTAACCTGACCCCAGTAGTGGGGTTACTTACTGAGTATTTTATACTCATTCTTTCTCATGTTGTTGTTTCAGTAAGGTAGAGATGTATCGTGACGGACAAGCGAAAATTCGTGATCGAGCCACTGGGAGTAGTTTTATGCTTCCGCTCATGAGATTTATATTTCTTTTCATGTTTTTCTAACTTTCACTTTTAATATTTAAAATTTACGATTAAGAATCATTTTCAGACTTATTTATTATCATTTATGATTTATGGGTACACATCGTTGTTTTTAATGTTTGAATTTAATGAAAGTCTTTTGAACTTACTTATTTAATTAGCATTTATTTCACCATAACAGAGTGTTGTTTTAAGTTCCATGCATACATATATTTAGTAACGCCTAACTTAAGTCCTAGGGGATCAGATCGTTACATCCTCATTTTAGAGGAACTTAATCTCGGTTTCTTGTCTCATTGAACTTTGTTATGCCGTCTCCTTTTCTGAGAGTAAAGTGTTTATTTCCAAGAATGGAATGTAGATTGGTTTTGGTTCAATGAAAAGTAACTTATATGTACAAAGGCCGTTAGTCATAAAAGCCTTGTTTAATACTAAAATGTTCAGTACAACGACAACAGCTAAAAGACCAAAGTTTTCGCCTAAGGAAAACACCTATCTTTGGCATTTAAGGTTAGGTCACATCAACCTCAATAGGATTGAGTAGTTGGTGAAATGTGGTCTAAAGAGTTTAGAAGAAAGCTCCTTCTGGTGTGTGAATCATGCCTCGAAGACAAGATGACCAAACGACCTTTTACTGGAAAAGGTTACAGAGCCAAGGAAGCCTTAGAGCTTGTACATTTTGACCTCTGTGGTCCGATGAGTGTTAGGGCTCGAGGTGGGCATGAATATTTCATCTCTTTCATAGATGATTTTTTAGGGTACGGGTATCTCTACCTAATGCAATGTAAGTCTGAAGCCCTTGACAAGTTCAAGGAGTATAAGGCTGAAGTTGAAAACTTGTTAGGTAAGAAGATAAAAACACTACGATCTGATCGTGGTGGAGAGTATATGGACCTCAAATTACAGAACTATATGATAGAACATGGAATTACGTCCCAACTTTCAGCCCCAGGTACACCTCAACAGAATGGTGTATCAGAAAGGAGAAATAGGACCTTGTTGGACATGGTTCGGTCTATGATGAGTTATGCTCATCTTCCAGACTCGTTTTGGGGTTTTGCAATGGAGACTACATGCTACATTATGAACAATGTTCCTTTGAAAAGTGTTTCTGAAACACCTTTTGGGCTGTAAAGAGGCCGTAAAGGTAGTTTACGCCACTTCAGGATTTGGGGGTGTCTGGCCCACGTGCTTGTGACTAACCCGAAGAAGTTGGAACCACGTTCGAAAGTTTGCCTCTTTGTATGCTACCCCAGAGACACGAGGGGTGGATACTTCTATGATTCGAGTGAGAACAAAGTGTTGGTTTCTACAAATGTTATCTTCTTGGAAGAAGACCACATCTGGGATCATAAACCATGAAGTAAGCTTGTTTTACGTGAGAATTCTAGTGAGACTGAGACTATTGAGGGTTCAACAAAAGTTGTTGAACAGATTGGCAGATCAACAAGAGTTGTTGAGGTTGGTACATCTAGTCAACCAGCTCAAGAGTTGAGACTGCCTCGATTTATTGGGAGGGTTATGAACCCACCGAATCGCTACATAGATTTGACTGAAGCCTAGAACATCATTTCTAGTGATGGAGTCGAGGATCCATTGTCTTTTAAGAAAGCAATGGAGGATGTTGACAAGGATGAGTGGATTAAGGTCATGAACCAAGAGATGGAGTCTATGTACTTCAATCAAGTCTAAGGGCTTGTGGATCTGCCTGATGGGGTAAAACCTATAGGGTGTAAGTGAATCTATAAGCGAATGCGAGGTGTAGATGGAAAGGTGTAAACCTTTAAGGCTAGACTCGTGGTAAAAGGTTATACCCAGATCGAAGGAGTGGATTATGAGGAAACTTTCTCACCTATTGTCATGTTCAAGTCTATCAGGATACTTCTGTCCATAGCCACATTTTATGATTATGAGATATGGAAAATGGACGTCAAGCCTACCTTTCTTAATGGTAATCTTGAGAAGACCATCTACATGGCTCAACCAGAAGGGTTCATAATTCCATAACTAGAGCAAAGAGTTTGCAAGCTTAATAGGTTTATTTATGGGTTGAAACAAGCGTCTCAATCGTGGAACATTAGATTTGATAGTGCAGTCAAGTCATTTGACTTTGATCAAAACGTTGATGAGCCGTGTGTTTACAAGAATATCATCAACAGCTAAGTAGCTTTACTGATACTGTATGTGGATGGTATCCTACCCATTAGGAATGATGTAGGGTTTCTGATTGACATTAAGAAGTGGCTAGTTGCCCAATTCTAAATGAAAGATTAGGTGAGGCATAGTATGTTTTAGGGATCCAGATCATTCAAGATCGTAAGAACAAGAGGTTAGCCCTATCTCAGGCAACATACATCGATCAAATGTTGATCAAGTATAGGATGTAGGATTCCAAGAGGGGTTTGTTACCCTGCAAGTATGGAATTGTATTGTCTAAGGATCAATGTCCTAAGACACCTCAAGAAGTTGAGGAGATGAGATGGATTCCCTATGCTTCAGCTGTTGGAAGCTTAATGTATGCAATGTTGTGTACCAGACCCGACATTTGCTACGCAGTAGAGATTGTCAGTCGTTATCAATCCAATCCAGGATTAGATCATTAGATGGCGGTCAAGACGATCCTCAAGTATCTTCAAAGAAAGTTGTTCCAAATATGGATTTGCCGATCACTCTTTATTGTGGCAAATTCGAGGAAACCTTGGAGTCATTGATCAGGGAGATGTGCATTGCGGTGATGTAATTGTCACGAAGATCGTAACAGAGCTCAACGTTGCTGATCCATTTACAAAGGCTCTTACAACTAAAGTGTTCGAGGGTCATTTGGAATCTCTAGATCTACGTGGCATGCGGCATCATGTCTATGGCAAGTGGGAGATGATACTGGGGTATACCCTAGTTTGTTGTATATTGTACTTATATTTATCTTGTATTCTACATTAGTCTCCCGAGCCATTAGGACAAGTGGGAGATTCTTGGGATTAGTGTCCTAATTCTCCCAGAGTCTCGTAGTTTGTACACCGTACACATTGTTATGAGAAAAATAAAAGTTATTTTATTTAGCATTTACTCATATCCAATAAACAAAGCTCCATGGTAATTGTATGAAAACTTAAGCATGTATCTGAGATATACAAGTGGATCATGCCTTTAATTGATAACCTAAATAGGTCTGTAGTATAAGAATTAAGGAGGGATACTTGATCCTGGTGACACTACGGATATGACCCGCTTTGTAGAGGTTTGCAAGTGTTATGAACTACTACAGATGGTAGATCCTGACTATTCATGTGGAGACATGCGAGCAGGGTGTCCTATACAAAGAGTTTGTATAAGACCGGACCACGAGATGACTAGTCTCTATATATAACATCGTTGATACTTGAGACTTACATCTCACCTAAATGACCATAGGTGACATGACCTCAATCCTGAGTGTTTTTGGAACTCCTGCCTTTGAGGGCTGCCTTTTGATTAGTATGGGTGAGAGTGGCCAGATCGCCAACTCAACATGCCTACCTTTTTGGGGACTTGTTTGATCTGGGAGTTGGGAACTTAGTTACACAAGATGGAATTTACTCCTTCCCCAAAGCAAGAGTATGTAGATAGATTGCTCCCTTAAGGGCTGATTTCGGGTCTTGAACATAGTGGCGACAACTTCTCTTTGGAAAAGAGGACTCAGTCATAGTAGTACTATGACTTATGTTCATTAGAGGGATCAGTGATACTTAAGGAGATAGATGTAACTACAGGGGCATTACGGTTATTGGCCTAGTTGTACTTTCAAGCGATCTGTGAAGGGTTATCGTATTGTTGATTGGTTGATATGAACACATAATATATCTGTAGTAAGGAGAGTTCAGCTGTCGGTCTTTAGTGGAGTGCCTGGTAGTTAACGGATGGTGGATCCCATGAATAAAGAGTTTAGTTAGTTATTCACATACCGTTGGAGCTTCAAGTTACAGGTCCATAAGGTTCCCTTGGTAGCTCAATGGATTCAAATTGAGAATCAGTTCTTGGTGTTGATATGATCAGTATGATGTATGAGATACATCAAGTGGAGAACTAATGTAAATGAAATTTACATTAAGTACCATGAAATAGAAAAAGAGCTATGGTTTATATATTTCATGAGATGAAATATTAAAACTATAGATTATAAATATACCATGGTAAGTTGGTTATCATATATATTTATAATAATATTAATTATTGGATAGTTATCTCTTTTTCTCTAATAACCAATTGAGTGGGAGGTTATTGGTAGTTTCATGGTAACCGTGAGATAAAAGAAAAATTGGTTTTCTAAATTTAGGAGATTTGAGATTTTCTATTTTCGAAAAGATTCACTAAACGATAGCTGAAGAGAGAGTAAACGATCGTGGAGTGACACTACACGATAGTTCACTCAACTGGCCATTAGCTAAACAATCGCGAAGCTTTTGCTAAACGATCGCGAAACATTTGTTAAACAATTGGGCATACGTCTATACGATATACCTTTGTCATCTCCCACTTGCTCAATCGTTTACACGATTGTATTCCTCTGGTCTCTTCCTCTAAAAAAGTCCATACAGAGCCTACACTTCTAAATTCTCACACCGAGAATACCAAGGTAGTCATTATGGTGGTGTCAGACTCAACTCGATCAAAGTTGGGGTTTTTGGAGATCGTTCGCTATGTTCGTGATCTTTGAGATCACTGAGTTCATGGTTTGTGATTGTGCTGTGTTGTGGTTGCTGTGTTCGGGCATTCATGTGTTGTAGTCTAGGAGATTGAATGAGCATTCGTGATCGAGGGAGTTTGAAGATGAATCTTCAAAGGTATGATAACTTTCCCTTGACCTTATCAAATACAAAGGTTTGAGGAGCCATACTTGGGGTCCAATGCCGAAGTAATAAGGTTTCCCTCCAAGATGCCATAGACCAATGGTCAAAACCCAATCACAAGGCTCAGCACGATGAAATTGAAATAAAATCACCACACGGTTTTCATTGATATCAACAGGTGGCATAAAATGTATTCATGAACATCAGCTAGAGGCACCCCAAGTAAGGAGGCCCATGTAGCTTTAGAGGGTGCACTTAATATTGGGTTTTATGTCCTAAAACTCGTGGTATGTAAATAATGGAGCTTATTCTGATAATTCAATAAAGGTGTTATTGAATAGATCTATTGGCTTAATAGAAATCCAATAAACCTGAAAGTCCCTTGACTATTGGATGAGTACTTGAACTTTATGTGGAGACATAAAGGTGGATCAAGTTCGAGTAAATAATCAAAATGATCTATAGTATATGAATAAGGTTGGGTTCCTTATTCTGGTAACACTATTGGATGCGGCCTACTCTGTAGTTGTTACAAGGAGTTGTAAAGTGCTACAAACGAAGTGATCCTAATTTGTTTATGTTGGGACATGAGGAGTGGGGGCATCCTTGTACAAAAGGTTTTGTATAAGATTGGACCATGAAATCAGTCACTCTTACTTTATAACGTTGTTTATTGTTTAAGACTAACTATTTCAAAGCAATGACCTAGGTAACTTAACCTTAATCCTGAGCTAATTATAAACTTCTGTTTATTTGGAATTATCCTTAGATTTGCATAGGTGAGGGTTGGCTCAACAACCTGGCTCAATAAACCTCCCATTTCAGGTGTAAGACTGGATAGATAGCTAGGGACATAGGGTGCAAGATGAAATTCACTCCTACTCGCTTTTTGGATAGTAGAGAGTTTGTTCCCTTAAGTGCTGATTTTGGGTCTTGAATAAGGGACCTGTCCTCTCATTGGCCCGAGAGGGACTCGATTTTGTTGATTGGATCACAAAACAATTGTTCATTAGGGGTCAGTGGGGACTTAAACAAAAGAGGTAATTTTGGGAGTAAAACAGAGATTCGACCCAACCGTTATTACGAACAACCTGTGAAGGGTTGACTTACTAATCATGATTATATTGAGTGGACATAATATATCTACATTAAGGGGAGTTCAACTATGGGCTTTAATGAAGTAACCCATTAGTTAACGAATGGGGGTTAGATCGGTCTAATGAGTTTAGCCGATTAATCTCGGATCGTTGGAGCCCGTGATCTGTAGGTCCACGAGGTCCCCCAACTAGCTCGGAAATGGATAGCTCTAGAGTAGTGTGATAAGTTAATTTGAAACGTTCAAATTAGGATCAAACGGAATTGAAGAATATATATTTAAATATGATTTAAATATATGAAGATGGATTTGTGTAAAATTAATTTAATATTGGATATTAAATTAATTATAATTATTTAAAT
>NC_052358.1:24483317-24703623 GCF_009727055.1 Benincasa hispida
TTCAAATAATTATTTATTTATTAATTTTATTAGAAAATTAATTTATGAAATTAATTTGTAAAATTAATAAATTTTGATTTTAAAATCAAAATTGGATTTTGGAAATAGACTTACACAAAAAGAAAAAAAATGGGATTTTGCAACTGTATCTTCAACTAGCTCACAAAGAACCCACCTTCTTCAATCTTCAATAACTCCAAGCATGAGCTGCATCCCATTCAGCGAATCTCTTTGCATGATATTCTGCAATATATTGAAGAGATTGGAGTGAAGTTGAAGGATTGAACCGATAGAATTTTAGGTGAAATTCGGTTGAAGAAGGTGTTCTTCATTTTGATTGTTGTAGTGAGTATTCTCCTACTTCCTTTTGAATCCAGCTTATTTTGAGTCCCACAACTCAATCTAGAGCACCAAAAGAATAGTATGGAAGATCTTGTGGTGGTCTGCACAAAGATTTAGAGGATTTAGCAGCTGGAAATCGAGATTTCAATGGTTCTTCAAAGGTATGTCTTGAAACCCATTAAATTCTGTTTGAGTATGTTTTCTTTCTGCCAAAATTAATGAATTAGACTGCTTATCGATCTTCGTCGCTTCCGCTGCGTGCTGCTACCATCCCAACACTTAAACCACAACTCTTGTCTCCTCCAACAGTCGAAAGCCTCAAAACACCAGCCTCACTTGGACGCTCGACCACTCTTACACTAAAAGCCGTAGATAATGTATTTTTTTTGGTTTATTTTTTATTTTTATATATTTTTTCATTTAATTTAGTTCTTCCAGTTTTGGCATTGTTAATTGCCAATACTTCATAAAATGGGAAGAAAAAAAAAAGATAAAGTTTGAATTTGACTTGAAGTTGGGTTTTCAAAGAAAATTAAATTTAAATTAAACAAACATTAAATTTACCAAAGATCTCCTAATTTTTCTTTTTCTCTCTCCTTACTCTCTAATATTTCACGTTATCATCTCCTTCATTCTTTCTAATTTTCTACTCTCTTCACTATTCTCCCCTCTTTTTTCACTCCCTAACTATCTCTTTTATTCCTCTCCCACACTCACACGAAAACTAACTTTTTTCCTTATAAAATGAAGCCCCTAAGGAATTAAATGGGGTATATATATACACACATTATGTCAGTATAAAGTAATTGAGATCTCTTGTTCGTTCTTTTTCTCAAATTTTACTATAATGTATAAATTCTACAAAAATTAAAGATATTAAAGGAGAGAGAAGTAATATTGATCTCTGCCATACTTCTATTTCGCCTTTCATGATTTTCAAGTCATGGTAAGCTTTGATGTCTCTCTACATTTACCATGAGCATTTATAAAGTGATAGGTATGAATTTCATACTTTCTCATCTAAAGATGGTATGTTACCTCAAATCATGAGGTTAATAGTATGAATATTGTGCCAGTTGAGCTACATTCTTGTTAACATTCACCACAAATATTTCCTAGTTGAAAATTGGAGCAAATTAATATTAATTATTGAGACATAATTGGAGCAACTTAAAATTCCATACAGACAGGAAAATGTTTAACCAAAATGGACTTATAATTTTACAAAACAAAAAGAAATGATTTTGAAAATTAGTAGTGTTTTCTGGGTGAATTTCATGGAATCATAAATATATGAAAAATTTCTATATATTTTTTAAAAGAATAAATTTGAGAAAAGTAGTGTTTCTTTATGGTTTTTTTTGTTAAAATTCCATAAATACATGAATTTATTATCCTTAATTTAAAATTCTAAATTTGAAATCATTTTCACAAAATTAACAATTTAAAGTTTAACCATCAATAATAATGTTTAATTTAAAATGAGATGGAGGAATGTTATCTTTTTAGTATTTATTAATTTCTTAAATATATGAATTTCTCATCAAATATGGAGACGGAGATTAGAAACATCAAAGTTTGATGTTGTAATATTCTTAAGGTGTAGGAGATTATTTTGAGAATCCAAAATAAATTTCAAATTTACTTAATGGCTCTGATATCACTCATAATTATTAACTCGTGTTTTATTTGTAAAATGTGCACTAGTAAATATGAGACATTTAAAAACAAAGTAAAAAAACCTTTTTTGGATCTTAAAAATTTTTTAATTAATAAAAGATGAAATTTGTTAATTGTTTTTACAGGTGTTGTAGGGTGTTATTCTCTACATACAAAATGACTCCCAAACTCAAATATGAATTTTCGCAACCAATATATTTTTTTAATTAGATGACCAATCACGTCTTTAGTATGCTTGATGGCGACTTCAAAACTCTTTATTTTAAGAGATCCATAAAAAAACATCTGCCATTCGGCGTCCGATCACATTGCCACTAGAAGCAGAAGAGCCAACACCTCTCCCAATGACTTCACCACATGGGCCTGCGACATATCAACCCATTTCCTCACCGCACCCTGCTTCTTCTTCAAAACAGACAGACGGGTAGATTCCACTTGCAACCGCTCTGGAGACAGTTTTTTCTTCATCCTCACACCCAACTAATAAATAAAGGTATCACAAACCCAAACCCCTAATCAACCGACTCCACACAACCCCGCAAGCCTCCTCATAGAAACTCCTACCCCACCACAAAACACCTTCCTACACTGCCGTCCACCCCGAACACCGACCTCATGTCGAATAGCCCACTCTAACCACAAACCCACCTCCTCAAACCCACAAAAAGCGCAACGCAAAACAACCACCACACAGCCACAACCCAAAACCACGAAGATACCCATCAACCCAAACCCACGGAGATGTTGAACAAAGTCAAACCCACTCGCACACACCCACGAGAATGCGCTAGAAAATCATCCAAAATGCTGACCACCTCTCACTTACACCCAAAATAGACGAGAACCACAGAGAAGCTGAACCAAGAACTTACACCAGTTGAAATTACCTAGAGAGCTAAATTTTGAGAATAATTTGTTTACTTTCTCTTGATGATGGAGAGGCAGCTCGTGTCCTAATTTTATACAGAATGACCCTTATTTTTGGGTAGATAAATGGAAAGAATAAATGTAAATAATCTATACAGATGGCATCAGCCTAATGGAGGAGAGAGAATAAATTTTAAACGACCTCATAACATAATTGGTTGTGACTCAACTCTGTGGGGGATATTTTTCTATCCCTTGTGGCATAGCTGATGTGGATTTTTGTTAGGTGGAATTATTTGACTTTTCCACTTTGGCATTGATCATCTCCCTAATATCTCCCCTCAAACTGAAGGGCAATTCAAGAACTCCAAGTTTGGATTGTAAGGTGCAGAATCGGGTGTTACTGAGTGGTTTTGTTAGGCAATCCGCTAGTTGATCTCCTATGGGAACGTACCGTACTTCAATTGCTCATTTAAGAACTTGATCTCGAACAAAGTGAATTTTGATATGTTTTTTTTCGGGAATGAAAGACTGGGTTGGCTACCAGTGCTCTGGCACCTATGTTATCACACTAGATGATTGGTCTAGTGGCTGAGTTTAGGCCCATTTCATAGAGTAATTGTTGGAGCCATATAACTTTGAATGTAGCGTGTGCAAAGGCTCTATATTTAGACTCTGTACCTGATCGTACTACAGCCGTTTGTTTCTTGGAGGACCATGATACAAGGTTGTTTTCGACAAAGGTACAATAAGCTGCAACTGACTTTCTATCGTCAAGGTTGGAAGCCTAGTCAACATCAGAATAGGCAGAAATGTGTATGTCTGAGCTCGGTTGAAATAGAATCCCAAAATGTTTGCAGCCTGCTAATGCATATCGGTTGGATGTTGGAGGAATTGACTAAGTTGATTGACGATATATGTGATGTCGGGACGCGTGTGAATAAATATTGTAGTGCCCCTATTGTACTCTGGTAGATAAACGGATATGTAGAGGTTCTCCATCTGATTTGATAATTTTTACCTTGAACAGATGGGGAGGATATCGGTTTGGCATCATTCATGTTTAACTTGGACCACATATTTAGATTGGTTGATCAGAAACCCAAAATCAAGGTAGTGAACTTGGATTCCTAGAAGGTAGTGTAGTTTGCCTAGATCCTTCAGCGCAAATTGATCGTCTAGGGTAGTGAAAAATTGGTAATTAATGTTCAATTATTACCTGTGATTATTATGTCGTCCACATAGACAAATAAGAAGATTACTAGCTCTTTGGATCAATAGATGAACAGAGATGTGTTCGAGCGAGAATGAGTGAACCCCAAGTTTGTTAAAGCTGAACGTAAGGTGTTGTTCTAGGCTCGTGGAGCTTGTTTAGCCCGTATATTGCCTTTTTCAATTTGCAGACATAATCCGAATATCGGTCATTAACATAGCCTGGAGGTTGATGCATGTAAACCTCTTCTGTAAGCTTGCCATTCAGAAACGAATTATTGAAATCAAGTTGCCTGAGCATCCATCCTTGGGAGACAACCACACCAAGAACTACCCAAATCATTGATGGCTTTACAACAGGGTTGAACATCTCAAAGAAGTATATACCAGGGTGTTGATGAAACCCCTTTACTAGTAAATGGGCTTTGTATCGTTGTATCGATCCATCAGAATTGTGCTTTAGATGAAAAATCCATTTGTTGCCAACAATATTGTATGAAGAGGATGGAGGATCTAACCTCCACGTTTGATTTGACATCAATGCAAAATACTCAAGGTCCATAGCGTTCTTCCATTCTGGTGTCACAAATGCATCTTGAACTCATGTTGATTCTGTTCGAGACTAGTCCATTTTTGCTTGAGCTACCCAGGCTTTGCATTTGAATATACCAGCTTTTCCTCTAGTAATTATGGGGTGAGATGGAGTGAAGGAGGTTGGGGTAAGAAAGGGGTGGTTGCTGGCAGCGAATCAGAGATTGAAGAGTTATCCCGAGGTTTCGTGAGTTGAGTTGTGTTGTCATTTAAGACCGGTTCAGGGTTGTTTAGGCTTTCAAGAGTTGGACCGTATGGAATCAGGTCATTGTGACATGAGGATAGGGTAGGGCTTTGGGTTGGACTGTGTGTTGGAGTATGGGTCAGGTGAGGTGCGGGACTGGGACAAGGGTGGTAGGTTTGGTGGTTAATTGGATTATGGGTCGTGGCTGGAGTTTGGGCCGAGGAAATTGCTTGTTGAGGGCATAAGGGTGGTGATGGGCTTAGGTGAGGGAGACTGTTGACAATCATTTGGAAGTCTGGAGCCAATATATCAGCCGATGTGGAGTCTGATACTTTGATGTTTACGTTGAACTACCTAGATGCAAAGGAAAACTCGTTTTCATTGAACTTCACATTGATTGGTATAGATTCGACCAGAGGGGCTCAGGCATCGGTATCCTTTGTGAAACGAGTTGGGCTCAATATATACACATTTTTCTGAGTGTAGTTGGAACTTTTGATTGTGATATGGATGAAGATATGAGAAGCAAGCACAACTGAATGTCCTGAGGTTCATGAAATCAAGATCAGTGTTAAACATTATTTTAACTGGTGATTTACCTTGTAGAACTAATGTGGGTAGTCTATTAATCACATATACGGCTATGGAGAACGCATTCCACAAGAATGACAGGGGCATAGAGGCTTGGGCAAAGAGGGTAAGCCCAGTTTCTACAAGATGTCTGTGTTTGTGCTCTGCCCGTCCATTCTATGCAGAAGTATTAGGGGCAATATTTCTTAGATATTATGCCCACGGATTCACATATTCGATGGACTTTGTCGTATTCTCCTCCATTATCCGATTGAAGGGCTTTGATTACTGAATTGAACTGAGTATGGTTGAATTTCACAAAGTGATTAAAGGCGAATAATGTATTACTTTTCTGTTTGAGAGGGTATATCTATAGGTAACGATTGTGATAATCCAAAAACGACACATAGTATTTGTATCCATCTGTGGAGGTTATTAGGCTAGACCCCATACATCCGTATGAACTAAAATTTGTTTGATGCTTTTGATTTAGAATTAGAAAATGGTAAGGCACTTGCTTTGCCTAAATGACATGAATCATAAAACTCATTGGCTTCATTAGATTTGGAGGGCAAATTACATCCTCTAATAACATATTCTAATATTTTTTTATGACGGGTGACCCAACCTTTTGTGCCAAGTGGCTCTTGACTCCTGACAGAATAAAAGCAGCCGAGTCATTATTTTTGCATAGAGTCGGACTTCCATCTTTAGTATCAATGTTCAGTACTCCTACTCCTAATAGGCGATAAAGTCCCTTGTCAAGCTCCCCTTTCAGCAGTATTCTACTCGTAGCATTGTCCTTTATGAGACAATGATTAGTATAAAACTCAATAAAAACAACATTATCATTAGCTAACTTGGAAATGCTAATTAATTCTTTGCAATGTCAAGCACACACAGAGTATCATTAAATACGAAATCATTTCTTCCATAAGATAGGTACGACTTACCAGTGTGAGAGATATGTAATTTTTCACCATTACCAACTACAACTAGTTCATTACCTTTATATTCAGTAGGGTTATTGATATTGTTGTAATCAGGTGTAACGTGATTGGTAGACCCGCTATCAACATACCAACTTGGATCTCCTATAGTTTCTGGTGTAGCCAAGAAGGGGTTGGGGACTTATGAAGCAGTGGTGTCGGTGTTGGATCCAGGGGGTCCGTTGTTACCTTTACCTTGTCCTGATTTCTGAGGGAATTCCTTGTCAAACCAATGATAACAGACCAGGGTTGAGTGACAGTATTTCCAACAGACTAGAAAAGTTGGTCTATTATTGTCATTGTTATGCCCCCTTCCACGTCCTCGACTACCATTCTATTCATTGTTGTTGTAGCTATTTCCCTTTGGATTATTTCCTTGTTGCCGATTCATATTTGGATTGAACAGTGATTTTCCTCCACTGGAGTTCCTATTGAAGACTGCATTAATAGAAGGATTTTGTGCAAAGGTGTTATAAATTTTGATTGAGTTTTGATGCTCTAGACGTTTTTCATAGGAGAAAAGTTCTGATTGCATATCTAGCCAAGATATGCTTGGTTTGCCCTGTATCCCTACAACAACTAGGTTGTATTCTTCTTCGAGACACGAGTAGAACTTAAGAGATTAGCGCTCTGGTTGATACGGGACTTCCTGCTTGTGCCAAGTTGTCAGAGTGTAGCTTCATTAGTTTTAGGTATTCACTCTTCTTTAAGTTCCCTTTCCGTGTTTGCTGGAAGACTTGTTGTAAGTAATCTTCTTTAGCTCTTGATTGAATTCCAAATAACTCTTGAATGACCTCCCATAGTTCTTTTGCATTTCCGAACCCCATGAGTCGAGTAGCAACTTCAGGAGCCATGGAGTTGTACAACCATCCCAACAGTAGCTGGTCTACTGCTATCCATACTTCATATTAGGGATTCAAGCCGACAGGCTAACATTGTCATCGCTGGTCACCTGAGAGCTAGTGTAACATCCCACACGTTTTTATTTATTTATTTATTTATTAATAATGTAAAACTTTTCCCTTTTCAGTAATTGTCCTTAGTTGAAGGACATGTTTGGAATTCTGAATTTAAAATATAAATGCGAGGATTTAAGTGTTGTCGTGGAATTTATTCAAAATGTTTTTTTCAATTTGGAAAAAAAGGTTATGGCAAGAATTAATTATTTTTGGAAAAAGGAAAGGAATTAAATAGTAAAAAGTGAGTTAAGGAAAAAATCTAATTAAAGTTATACTATTTTCCTTTTATTATTATTATATATTATTATTTTATACTTTTAAAAAGCCCCCCCTCCCCCCGATTTCTCTTCCTTGCCGCATGCCAGCCGCGCACCCCAAGTCGTCGTGCACCTCCAACCGACCGCCTTCGTCGACATTGAAGCGCCGCACGTCCGCTTTCAACTAGTCGCCCAAGCGCATTGACCTCCCTCCATCTGCGTTGCTCGTCATTCGTGGGTTTCGGCCGACCAGATCCTGCCGGTCAGACCATGCTGCTCGCCGTCACGCCTCCCTTCGTCGCACGAGTCGGACTGTCACCGCTTCCATTTTGGATCATCGCCTTGTGCCGTTTTCGTCCAGGTCGGAGCCCAGCCACCGAATCTGCGTGTCCGCCGCCCCGCTGTCGCCCTTCGTTCGTCGTCCGCCACCACTGTCACCTTTGGGTTCGTCGGATCTGGCAGTTTTAGGGAAGCCTTTTGTGAAGTTGGATGGAAGTTTAGGCTCTATTAAGTTTGGAATGAAGGTTAACTTATTCGAATTATTTTTGGCCTTAGTTTTGAAATGAGGAAACTTTTGGAGTGGCTGTCCAGCGGGTCGAGATCGTTCGACAAGAGTTTTGGTAAGGATTATAGTCCTTATTGTTAGTTTGTGGGCACGCTCTGATTTCTAAGCTAGGTTTGACTTAACCCTTGTATCCTTAAGGTTCCAAGTTGTCGTCCTTTGGGGAGCTAAAATCTGTTGGAAGGAGATTTTGGAGTGGTTGTTAACTAAGTTCCTTGGGTAAGCTATTGGGTATTGTGGTTTTGAATCTGAGTTGTCGCAATTATTTTTTGGACTGAAACTTAATGGTTGTATTCATATGGTAGGGTCGTTTCTTTAAGTCACAGCCACTGTTTGATTGTTTGAGTTTATCTGTGGATTTTCGATCAAGGTAAGTAATCTTATCACTGGAACCGCCCACAGGCCAGGCTCTAGTTGTATGCTCGCATGATAAGTGTATGTTATGGTAACTGTTAGCATGTTGTTTGACAGTATGACTTGAATCAAAGTATATTTTGGCACAAATTCTGATTCATTTACATACATACCTAAGTGCTTGATCGTTAGTATGTGATAGTATGTGTTTTCATATGTCGATGTCTGATCTGCTGGCGTTGAGGCATACTTGTATGTTGTGGCCTTATGATATAAGTTATACATGGATGATGTATAATATGTTGTTAAGAATTATGGGTATGTGATGCAGCCATGGTATTAAGGATTTTTATGTATGCTTTAGAACCGTACAATGTTGAATCTTAGCATGTTAAGACTGTGTAAATATCCTATTGATTAGTTAGATGCTCACCAGTTTGTGTTTCCTTCGGGATTCACCAGTTTGTGTTTCCTTCGGGATTCACCAGTTTTGTGTTTCCTTCGGGATTCACCAGTTTGTGTTTCCTTCGGGATTCACCAGTTTGTGTTTCCTTCGGATTCACCAGTTTTGTGTTTCCTTCGGGATTCATCAGTTTGTGTTTCCTTCGGGATTCACCAGTTTTGTGTTTCTTTCGGGATTCACCAGTTTTGTGGGCATACTTAACTACAATAGGATAGAACTCAGTCTCTTATATGTTACATGTATTAATGTGCCATATGTGGGTATCTAGATGACATAGATGCCTAGCCTGACCCCCTTACTGAGTATTTTATACTCATTCTTTCTTATGTTGATGTTTCAGGTAAGGATAGAGATGCATCGGCGATGGCGCAGCAGAATTCATGATCGAGCCACTGGGACTAGTTTTTACGCTTCCGCATCATGAGATTTAGAGTTCTTTTCGTGTTTCCCTTAATGTTTAGTTTTAATGTTTGAAACTTATTATTAATAATTGTTTTTCATATGCACTTATTAACCTTTATGATTTATGAGTATCCTAGTATTATTTTTAACAATTGCATTTAATAAATGTCTTTTGAACTTCTCTTATTTTTAATTAGCATTTATTTCAAATAACTGAGTGTCGTTTTAAATTCTTTGCATGCATTTATTTTAGTAACGGCCTTACCTAGGTCCTAGGGGGGTCGAGTCGTTATAGCTAGACACTGCATCAGGGTATCACTGAATGGTGTTGATTGGAGAAACATAGGGGGACACGGGATTTTTCCAGAAAGGTGGCCTTCGAGTCTGTAGCTTTGAAGAATGGGTAGGGCTAACGTTTTCCATAACATAAAGTTACCTTGCTCGAATTTTTTAGTATAAGTTGATTCAGTAGTTGGTTTAGTGGTGATGTGCCGAACTTTACGGGCTCTGTGGTGGAGGAGCTTTTGGTAGATGTGGCGTTAGCCATGAGCAGCTCTGATACGAAGTTGAAATTACACAGAGAGCTAAATTTCGAGAATAATTTTGTTTACTTTCTCTTGATAATGGAGAGGCAGCTCGTACCCTAATTTTATACATAGTGACCCTTATTTTTGGGCAAATAAATGGAAAGAATAAATGTAAATAATTTATACAGATGCCTAATGGAGAAGAGGGAATAAATTTAAAATAACCTCATACATAATTGGTTGTGGCTCAGCTCTGTGGAGGATTTTTCCCTAACCCTTGTGGCATAATTGATGTGGATTTTTGTGTGGTGGAATTATTTGACTTTTTCACTTTGGCATTGACCATCTTCCTAATAACATCGGATTAAGAACACACCTCTCACTTGCACTCAAAATAGATCCAATCGAAAATTAAAGGTAAGCCAAGAAACCATGCCGAATGAAGGAACAATCATGAGCCCCTACAAGCGCAAGATCGGAAATCCTTCACTCCAACGACGGACAACGCCACTAGACCTTGAGGGTATTATGAGCTCTGTAGTTCACAGACGAAAGGAAAATCAACCTTACATGTTTAGTTTCTTTGTTTGTTTTAGAATATTATTTTTCTAATCCATTAATAACCATTTTAAATGAATGTTGATAAACTATTGGTACACCAACGTTACATTTGAAATTCATGTATTTATATATAATCGATATACTTGAATAAATGTATTTTTAAGAAGCATTGATATACTAATGATATAACAATGTTTTATACTTCAAATGAATATTGAGTTAATGTTGATATAATATTAATATAATAATGTTAAACACAAAATTTTATTTAGAAGAAATGTGGATATACTGGTGATACACTAATGATATACTTGAATTTTTTTTTTATAGGCATTGGTACAATATAGATAAACTAATTTATGTACTTTAAATGAATTTTGATTAAGTGTCTAACGATAACTACTAATGCACTAATAATATATATACTTGAAATTGAATATTCAACTCATTATGATATACCATTGATCCACTAATGATCTAGTTGCAATTCATTTTGAAATAGTACTAATAATTGAAATGTCAATGTTAAACTTTAAATATCATTCTAAATGATATACTTCATATTTGGTATATCAACAATATTATTGATATGTTTTTTTTTTCTCTTTCTAAATCAAGTATATGAATAAATTAATATACTAAATATGAAATGTTTGTTACACAATTGATATAACAATTTAAATATAACTTATATACCATTAAAATCATATAAAAATTTAAAAATAAAATAGATTAACTAATATAATTTATATGCGGTATATCACTGGACATAATTAATGCATTTAACATGTACCATCAACATCAAAATTTAACTAATCGAATGAAAATAACTTTATATCAACACAAAAAATAAAAATAATATTTATCATAATCGAACAAACAATGTCGACCATAATACAACTAAAATCAGATATATCAGCTGTATAAATGATATTCTTTAAATAAATTACATCAATTGATTGATATACTAAAATATAAAGTACATTAGATATACATGTTGATACACATATGAAGGTAAAATCGTTAAAAAAAATAATAAATCTGAGAATTAGGTTTAAATTTTTTGCTATTGCAATTTTAGAAAACCATTGTTCTATTTACAAATATCCTTTTGCTATCCATTGTAATTTTCCTTATTTATACTACCTTAAAATATGACCGGCCTTATATGAACTATTGCATGCTTATTTTTTTTTCTCAATGTTAAATTACAAAATTGATCCTATGGAATTATTATAACATTTTTAATGTATACATATATAAAGACTAAATTTATAATTTTCAATTATAGTATATCGTCCTTGAGAGTTGAGAGAGAGATAGGGAGTAGATGACAACACAAATAAATACTAAAATTTGTCATGCACACACTTAACGGATGATTTGAGTAGTTAGTTAGGTGGGGATCAGCCGTAATCACTCACTTTAATTTATAAAACAATATTATTATCCAAAACATACTTATCTTTCATTTCATTATAAAGCTTAACAATTAATTAAACTTAACATATACTTTCTTTGTACAAAACTAAATCAACTCAAACATCTCTCGATCATTAAACATTATTATTATATATTATTATTATAGTGTGATTTGTGTTCTGTTATTTACTTTGTATGGGTAAATGATACAAAATTTTGTAAATGATAATTTGAGGGAAAAAAGAAGTTTGGAGGACCAATGTCCTATGTCCGAGTTGGCGTGCTTTGTCTTTTCGATCGGATGTTTTGTTTATTAATTATTATTATTATTATTTTTATTTTTATACTTTTACCAATGAGTTATTGCTAATGTTCACTTTACTCTTCAATGTAAACTTTCACTTAATGAACAAGATAATTATGATGTAAAGTTTTTATTTAATTTTTAAAGTGATGGAACTGAGTGAAAATTAATTTAACTAATAATTAAAATATTTAAATTAATTAATAGACCTTAAAATCGAAGACAAAAAACAAGTATTTAATGAAAAATTAAAGTTGAAAGTGTAAATTTTGAAGTACTAGAGACCACCATATTGAAATGAAACTCAATACAAGGATAAAATTTAATATTTTAAAACTTAGGACCAAATAATTAAATTCAAAATTTAGAAGTTAAAATGTCAAATTCTAAAATTCAAGGACCAAATGAAAACTATTTAAGAATAAAAAATGTTTAAATCTTATTTTGGTCTCTAAATTTTGAATCTTGTTTTATTTTGGTTCTTAAACTTCAAAAAACGACTGTTTTAGTCTCTAAACTTTTTATTTTGGTTCCTATTATTAAGATTTTGTTAACTTTTTGATGAAATTGCATCTAGCATGTGTTGAACATAATGAAGGTGAAGTAAAATGCAAATAATCAATACATCGAACAGTTAAAATGTTGAGCGTAAAATGACTTTTGAGTTCTATAAAAAATTATTTTATCAACTAATTCAAATTTGAAATCATAACCTTTTTTAGCGTGACTAATTTAGCTAATAGTATAATCATATAAAAATATAAGTCATTTCATCATTTTGTTTAAAAGTTAACCGAATTTTAATAGTAAAAATTGAAGTTAAGTATTTTTAAAAAGTTAATGAATTAGAATAGACATTTTTTAAAATTTAAAAAATCAAATAGAATCAATTAAAAAATTGAGGGACGAAAATAGAATTAAAAGAAAAAAAAGGTTAGCTTCGTTATTATGGGGGGTAATCTTTCAAATCATGAAGAAGAGGGTGTGCGCTTTTAATGCCCCATCTCTCTCTTTTTCCACTTTATGCTCTGCTTTTGAATTAATGCACAACCTCCTCTCCTCTCTTCACAATCAAAATTAACAAACAAACCTCTTTCCTTCCTTCTTCTGCTTTCACTCCTCATTACTCACAATTTCGCTCCCTCTCCAGGTTTACCTCTTAAACCCATTACTCTCTTCTCTTTTTACTTCATTTCTCTTTTCACTTTCTGGGTATGCTTTATTCATGTTTCTTTTCTTCTCCTTCAATTTCTCTTCCATTGTTAGCTTATTATTCAAAGATCTGCACCGCCCCTTTTCTGGGTTTTTGTATTTTCCCATCTTTTCTTTGAATTTTCAGCTCTGTTGAGTTCACTAACAGATGGAGACAGATATTGAAACTTCACCTTTTTCTGGCTTTACGTTCTTCAATTCATCATACCCACTTCATACTTTTTCTGCAGTTTCTCAATTAACTTCAAACCCATCCCACTTCTTTACTCTTGTTTTCTTTTTCTTTTTTTTTTCTTAAAAAAAAAATTCTTCCTTAGCTAAATAATACGCTCACAGAGTGATAGTATAACGTAGGGCAATTTTGTGTGTGTTTGGGGATAAGAATTGGTGGTTTCATTACCCTTAATAATGTATTGGCAGAAAAGACAGAAGTCTTGGCTTTTGGACATGTTCTGAATTAGTAGTATATGTTAGGTCAGATTGCTTATGTATGTCTTTCTGAATATGTACCGAGATCTATCCATTAATTTTGAAGATAAAAAGTCTCTTACCACATCGTTTCTGTCAACGTGAATCTATGATCAACGACAAAATGATGAAGACAGCTCCCTTTTTAGTATATTCTATTTCTACTCCACATGCACTTTCTTTAACCAGCTTTCTTCCACTGGTCTCCTAATTCACTGAGCTTAACTTCAAATATTTTAACATTTGAGTTTTGACTGAGCAAAATTCTTCATCCTTCTTTTACTTCTCTTGTTATTCTTGAGTAAATCAGAAACTTGATACCAGATCTGATATTTTTTTTTACGTTCTCAATCAGATGTCTTCTTAATTTGTGGAGCTGAAGAGTAAATGGGGAGCTGTTTGTCTACTGGCAATCAGGATAGTTGCAAAGGTGGAAGGAATGGAGAGAGAGTTTCTAGATCCTGTTTGGGAATTGGAGTTTGTGGTCGGATTGAAAGAAAGAGAACATTCTCAGATCATATTTTTTCTCTGCAGCTTTTGAATTCTGCACCTAATAGACTTGTTTATAATGGGAAGACTCGAAATTCTTGTATTTTCACTCAGCAGGGTCGAAAGGGTATAAACCAGGATGCCATGGTTGTATGGGAAGTAAGTCATTCTATCTATTCTTGTTGGATTTTTTGGATTGTTTTAGATAATTTTCATGATGGTTAAACAAAAACATCCATCTGTCAAGCAAACATATGATAATTCAGTTAGATCATTGTCTCTGCTTTAAAAGGTTCAGAAATTTGGTTGTTATGTTGTTTTACATGTCTCCTGATGAGGGGTTCAATTTCTCTAGGATTTCATATCAGATGGTGCAATTTTCTGTGGGGTATTTGATGGTCACGGTCCTCATGGTCATGTCGTTGCACGAAAAGTTAGAGATGTTCTGCCAAGAAAGCTAGTGTCATTCTGGCAGTCATCTCAGTTGAAGCATAATAGATCAGATAGAACTTCTTGTCTCCCGAGTCGGAAGGATTCAGCAGATGGTGAAGGACAGGACATAGATGGCTCACAGGAGGATAAATCAAGTTCTTTATGGAGAAGAGCTTTCCTTAAATCATATAAAGCCATGGATAAGGAGCTTAAGTCTCATCCCAAATTGGACTGTTTCTGTAGTGGCAGTACTGCGGTCACTCTAGTGAAGCAGGTACAAGTAAATACTAGCAAACGAGCAAGTTTTCTAATCCTAAACCAGCTCTGTTATTCAGTTTCTCTCTGTTTCTAATTTCAATGTACCTACAGGGCTCAGATCTATTTGTGGGAAGTATTGGTGATTCTCGAGCAATTCTTGGATCTAAAGACAGCAGCGATTCCCTTGTAGCAACCCAATTGACAGTAGATCTAAAGCCTGATTTACCCAGTATGTCCAATCCATTGCTTTACTTTCATGAACTGGTATGTGATTCTAATCTGCTCGATCTGTTCACCTTGTAGGAGAAGCTGAAAGGATAAAGAAGTGTAAAGGAAGGGTGTTTGCATTGCATGATGAGCCAGAAGTGCCAAGAGTGTGGCTGCCATTTGACAATGCGCCTGGATTAGCCATGGCTCGAGCATTTGGTGACTTCTGTTTGAAGGACTATGGAGTTATCTCTATCCCTGAGTTCTCACACCGTGTGCTTACAAATGATGATCTGTTTGTTGTCCTTGCTTCAGATGGGGTAACTTCCCTAATCCTCTCATTCACTTAAAAATGAACATCGTCTATGTTGCAGAAAGCAGAAGCAAGCCTGTGTTTGGATTTTTATTTCAATTGTCAATCTCCAGAATTCAAGACAGTTCCCTTGCAGGTTTGGGACGTTTTGAGCAATGAAGAGGTGGTTGAGATAGTGTATTCTGCCTCAACTCGGTCATTGGCAGCCCGAATGGTTGTAGACTCGGCTGCTCGTGAGTGGAAACTCAAGTACCCTACTTCGAAAATGGATGACTGTGCTGTCGTTTGCCTATTCTTGGCCGGGAAAATGGATTCAGAATCAGAAAATGAAGAACAAGCTTCTTCTGCAACTCTTCAAACCAACCAAATAGGTAACACCGCCGATTCTGATGATGATCAGAGGTCTGAGCCAAGTTTGCAAAGGAATTATACCGTTAGATCGTCAGAAGAACAAGACCAAATTGGAGGATTATCTTCTTCACATAATGAAGAGAACGGAGAATCAATGTCTGCAGAAGATGAGAATTGGTTGGGACTGGAGGGTGTAACAAGAGTAAACTCTTTGGTTCAACTCCCTAGATTTTCTTGAAGACCAAGGTTGGTGAAGGCTGTAATGGCGGATGCAGAAGCCAGTTTCCTCCACCATTTTGTATCACCACAAACACAATGCAGAAAAAACTTAGCCTTGAGCTTCCATGAAAGAATTCAATTCATAAATTCAACTCCCTATGAACAGAGAACGAATGATCCATTTGGATGTAAAAGTATATTGAATTTTGTATAATTTCAAATCTCTTCACCCAGTTATTTCATATTCTTTCTGTAGTTACAAATTAATAAAACTAAAATACAAATGAAAAAGAAACCATATAAAACCCAAACAAACTCTACAAGAAGTAGAAATATTAAATAAATTAGGATTAATGAAAAATAGGTACTTGGTTTGCTTCACATGAAGTCTTATGGTGAGAATGATATGTCTAACTGAACAGGAAACTAAAGATTGATTGAGTGGAAGACACGAAATGTTTAAAACTCCAATTTAAATATGTGGAGAGTAGAGTAGAGGCTATCTTTGAAGCCATGAATACTTTGGTTGAAGCAATAGTCACAGGATTTTCTAGAAAGCAATGAAAACTATTGTGGCCATACAAAATCCAAGAAAACACAATGAGTGGCAAGGTTAAAGATAATCAAATTGGTAATACTTTGAGAAAGAATGAAGAAGAAAACTTGTCTTTTGAGATAAACAAATGTTTCTTTTATGCAACCAAAGCGGCCGTGACAACAGAGACATAATGGTTTGCAATTTGGAAATGAACAAAGTAGCTGGGTTCACATGGCTAAATCACACCCTCCCACGCCCACTTACCCAATTTATGATGATAGTTGCAGATTTGTCACGAGCCATTTGATAGCTTCCCAATGCTGAGATTATAGCACCACCAACGTTGAAGGTCGCCATTGTTCTCTGGACCCACGATCTGAGCTATAGACGTATCAAATTCAACCTTTGTGTAGTATCTCATTTTATAACGTGTGGAGTTAGTCGTGACGATAAAATTTTTTTACCTAATATTTATCGAAAACACAACAAAATGTGAGAAAAATAAGAAAAGCATGATAACATTTTATAATGAGGGATGCCATGTGTAAACCTAGTGCGATCTTCATTTTTCTCACCCAAAAATATAACAAACTGTAAAAAAAAAATGGGGAAAACACAACAATTTTTTTTTTTTTTTTATCACGATAGAGAGTGGTCATCGCCTTAGAATTATGATAGACATGATCATCCCTAATGTCATAAGTTATAAAATGCGACAGTGTGCTCCGACATGAGCAGAAGTTAGATTTCATACATTTGTGAGTAGATCATTAATCATAAAGGCGTCTGTGAATGGGTCATTAGTACAAAAACCTCCTAAATTATCTATAGGGTTAAATTTTATTTATTTCCTTATCATCTAAAAAAAAGTTTCATTTTAGCCCAAAACTTTTGAATTTGTTTTAAACCAATCATTTTATTAGCTTCCAATGTTAAAACGAAGACAAAAAATATGGTAGTTGATTAGTTGAAAAACACTAACGTAGTGAGCTAGTAAAAGAATGAAGAGTTCTAATCACATTTAAAATGGTCTCGATTAGAGGAGGAAACAAATTTAGGAGATAGAATAATAAAATAAGCAATTTTCATCCTCAGATGTAAAAAGTCTATTGAAAAAAATGTTGGGATTTTGGTAAGAGGAGAATCCCACATAATTGAATAATAGAATGTAAACAATATTAAACTAACTAATACATGTGATACTTCACTAAAGTTGGAGTATGAACATTATAAACTATTAACTTGAACAAAACAGACTGCAACGAAGACAGTGGCAATACTTTAGTGAAAACATCGGTCACTTGAAGACTTGAACAGATAAGAAGCACTTTAATAATTTTCTCAATGATCTTGTCACTTAATCTATTTCAATATGTTTAATTTTTTCATAGAAAGCAGATTATAAATAATTGAAATGACAGCTTGGTTGTCACAATAAATAACAATCGGTAACACAAGAAAAATCTGAAAATCCTTGAGAATTTATGAATCTATACGAACTCACTTATGACCACTACCAAGGTATGATATTTAACCTCAGTTGATGACCTTGAAACAGTTGGTTGCTTTTTAGTTTTTCATGATATCAAAGAATCACTTATGAATGTGCATAATCCCATTATGGATCTTCTAGTATCTATACAAGCTCCTCAATCTACATCAACAAAGGCTCGTAATGAAAATTCAAAGCACGTTTTGTAGCCACCCATTTTTGTTCGGTTTAATTTTGTTACTTATTTATGTTAATTATGTGATATTCTTATAATTAAGAATTTGCTACTAGCTTTTAAAGATAAAACAAACAAAAATAAATAAGTTTTTGAGTAATTATCATTGATTTTTTTTTCTTTTTCTGTTTTCATTAAATAAAGTGAAATAAAATATTTTCGTGGAGGGACAATAACATTTGAATGGTCAAATATTTTATTCATAAAAAATTTGTATCAAAACAATTTTGAAGAAAATTAATTATATCAAATATGTTTTAAATCAATCCCATAATCTTCAATTAATTCTTTCTTTTATTCCTTTTAACTATGATTTGATTGATTTTTTCCTAATTGAAAGAATTTTAGCTTTCTATAAATTGGGTGATTATTAGGTCATTTAAGAGGAGGAAAAACCATGGAGATTTACATATAGAGAAAAAAAAATCCTAGAGAGATAAAAGAGCAAAAGTAGTGAGCTCCCAAAATCCTCCCAAAATTTTCGAAATTTCAGAACACTAAGAAAGGTCTAGCTTAGTTGGACGTTACACTTGGTATGACTTTGTCCAAAAGATATACATGTCACACAATGTGTGACCATTGTGTTCCATATTTTAAGTCTTATTAGTTGCCTACTTATTTTAGATCTATGGTTACTGTCTATCTTTTTTATTTTATTTATATATTTTTTGTTCATCCTTCCTTTTACATGGTTTTTCTTTATTGTTGTTAAAAAAGATTAAGGAACTAAAATGTGTAATGAAAAATCAAAGAAATGAGGTAAAAAATAGAGAGTAGCATACCTTGAGGAAAGAACGAGAGTTTCTCGTTTGTGCTTTAGAAGAAAATCAGTAAAGAGAAAAGGAAAAAGACCAATAAAAAAGAACCTGTTAAGAAGAATATCAGCTAAACAGAGTCAAATGGTATTAGACATCGATTTTACCGAGCTAACAAGTAATAAAAGAAAATAAAAGATTAATCTATTTCTAATCATATTAGAAATAATTCAACATAGGTCTAGGTGAATAATTTTAAATCATTTAAAATTATTTGAAACTTGAGTTTGCATGCAACTCTCGATTATAGATTTTAATTTTAATCATTAAACTTAGAATACTTATAAAATTAATGAAATAATTAAAACCTATAATCATGCATCTACTAACATTAATTAAATATAACACTTATATTTACTAAGTAATGTTATGCTCAATGCAATTGCATTTTTATTATATATAATATAATACTGATATTATAAACTAATGAAAAAAAATAGCGTATCCATCATATAAACCATATAATATAGCTTTTATATCATATATTATAAATTTTATACTATGCATGGACAGATTAAATATGCATGCAATCATATAATACAACATTTATATTCAATATGATGTATGAGCATGCTTATTATATCATGCAACTATATAATAAAACAAAATATGATGCATGATAAAATGTTTATCCAATGGTGAGATTTTAAACTATATAGCATACATTATGCAATATATGAAAAATTAATCATGTATTATATGTAAAATTAATTAAACAACGAAATTGGACAAAAAAATTGGCACTCCTAAGAATTAATTAAATTAATATAACAACTATATTAATTTAATTAATTAAAAAAAATAAATTTCACAAAATATGAAAAAAAAAAAAAAGAAAAATAACAGTAGTTGCTCCACGTCCACCTCGAACCCAAGATCTCCAAGTCGCTGAGCACACGCGCGTGAATGCCTCAAAACATTGTGACACTTGACTAGAGCGTAACTACCTGGTCTGGAAAAAATCCTAGCATAATTATGCTCGGCTGGAGCGTAACGACGCTGGTGTGGAAAAATTCCAACATAATTACACTCATATGGAGCATTGCAATGCTTGCCCTTCTATGCTATAGCGTAAAGGGTAGCGTTGCAACGCTCTCCCCTTACGCTCTCACACATAATGAAATTTCTTGCTTTAAACCAGTCCATTCTTGCTCTCTCAGCAATACTTACATGATGATTGACACAGATTATAGATTTAATAGCATGAATTAAATGTCCAAAACAACTGGCCCTTACAACTTTAAATGATTTAAAGCAGTAAATCTAAGTGCCAATTTTTGAAAACATCCAATTTGCAAACTACATCCACAATTTAGGACAAAACCCAACAATTCTCTGATTTTGATTTCCAAAAAGAAATTCAGAGACACGACCTGACTCTGATATCAATTGAAGGAATGAAATTCCCACAGCGAAAGCGAATGATTGCCTATGTATCAATAAAATTTATTTTGGAATAACTTAAAATAGAGAATAATGATAGGTTTTTAAAGGTTGTATATTTTCTATATTAATTTCCCCAAAAATTTGTTGGATATTTTCTTTAAATACTAATTTTATAGGTAAAATGGTCCCCGAGGCATTTTTGGAGTCATTACAAGAAAATTGGGCCAACAAGATCAAAGATAACCAAGAAAATCAACAAATTGAAGAGAATCGAGTAAACACCAAGAATGCCATTGAGTAAGGCTCTTGGATCATCGACCATCGAGTATTTAGAAGAATACTATCGTGTATAATCGAATAAGGACTGTTGAGTATTCTACCATCGAGCCATCGAGTACCAGTAAATATCATCGAGTAATCAACTATCGAGTCATCGAGTTTTTTTCTTATTCATTCTTCATTGAGTTAAAGTAATCAAGCAAAGTACATCCAACATCGAGCATCGAGTAATCTATCATCGTACATCAAGGATCGAGTATGAAACAGAAATCTCGCTTTTTAAACTACAGAAAACTCGATGCATTCATTTTTTTTTTCCGGGTTTTGACGCAATTCATCCCCGCACCCCATGACGCTTTGTTGTTGGTATAAATGAGTTTAGTTCTTCAGCAAAAATGAGAGAGATGTCATTTTTAGATCAGATATAATTTTTTAGAAAAAATCCATCATTCTCTAGAGAGAAACTTCAAAGAAAAGAAACCCATTTTTTTAGAGAGACTTCGATTTCTAAGAGCGATTCTTGTAATTTTCTGCGAGATTCAGTCAATTTATACTCAGACTTGATATGCAACCATCAATGGATTTCTTGAAGAATTTCATCATCCATGAGTAGGTAATTCTTTTTATTGGAGAATTATGTAAATTGGCATTTTCTTGAGGCTTTTCTTGAATTTTCTTTCATGTAATTACTTTCTTTGGAATGTTTTTGTTGAGATTTAGAATTAAATTGATTATGATTGAATTGAAAACTCAAGATTAATTAAAAAAATTTATGCAAAAATTGCATGGTTCTATAATTATAATTGCAAGAATTATTAGTCTTGATAGAAAATGTGGACTTCTTTTCCTCTTTTCTTCAAAGAATCTATTAATTCAGAACATTCATGCAATCAAACTTGAATTTTCAGTCTTTTGATTTCAAGATTGAAATAGTTAAGAAAATCTATGAGTTTAATGAATTTAGGAATTAATTGTGAAATGTCTTTAGGAAACAATTAAGACCTAGATTAGGGTTAATTATGAAATTAGCTAATTAGGGCATTAGGAATTTATTCTAATGAACTATTAAATAATCTAATTTCATATTTCTTTGTTAAGTCAATGATAGAATGACCTAGTTTACATAAAATCCCCAAGATTTCATTCAATTGAATCTTATCTCAAATCTCTCTTATTTCTTTCATCAATAAATTTGCTATATCAACTTTTTTCTTTTTAATTAGTTAGTTTTTAGTTCTTAAAACGAATAACCCCCATTTAATCTTTTGCATTTTAGAATTCAAGTAGTCTATTTTTAGGCCAATTAATTGTAGTTCTTTTGGGATCGACCTCTTACTTTTGCTATAACTACGTATTAGTTCTAGTTGTAGTTAGAGTTTTATAAATTTAATTTGTTTTGGGTAGATAGAATTAAGGACATCTATTTCACTTCAAACAAATTGGCGTCGTTACCGGGGAACCGAGAAATTGGCCTTTTAGAATTTGAATTCCTTTTAAAAAATAAAAAAATAAAAAATAGTAGGTTTTAAGCTTTCCTTTTGTGTATGACCCGCTCCTCGCGGAGGTTACTTTGTGATTTTATTTTAGATACCGACCACGAGGAGAGAAGATTACGAAGGGAAAGAGCTAGAAGAGAGCAAGAATAATTTGAAAAGTTAGATCAAGAAGAAGAACAACCACAACCAAACATCATGGACGAAGCAAGAGAACAAACTTTGCATGAGTTAGAACCGGATTATGATCAACCTCTTTGTATCATGTACCCGAAGACAACTGTCCCATTTGAACTCAAACCGGGGCTAGTACATTTACTTCCTACTTTCAGAGGGAAACCCGACGAAGACCCTCACAGGCACATGAAGGAGTTCCACCTTATTTGTGACGGAATGCGTCTTCATGGAATGACATAAGAGCAGCTCAACCTTAGAGCCTTCCCCTTCTCTTTGAAGGATGTGGCTAAGGATTGGCTATACTACCTACCGACGGGTTCTATTACTATGTGGAGTGGGTTAAAAAAGAAAGTTTTAGAAAAATTCTTTCTGACATCCAAAGCTCATAACATAAGAAAAAAAATATGGTATAAAACAAAGTGTAGGAGAGTCTTTGTATGAATATCGGGAAAGTTGCAAATAGTTATGTGCATCTTTTCCAGACCATCAAATTTCTGAGCAATATCTAAAACAATATTTCTATTTAGGTTTACTTCCGTCTGAGAGAAGCAATATAGATGCGGTCGTCGGTGGAGCTCTAGCAAACAAAACATCAACCGAAGCGAGCCAACTCATATCAACCATGGCGGAGAACTCCCAGAATTTTTGAACAAGGACTCTTGATAACTCTGTTGTTCAATCTAGTGAAGTAAGTGAGCTTAGATCACAAGTATCTAATCTAGTTTCTCTTTTTACTCAGATAGCACAAGGAGGTCTTCCTCAAGTCAAACCGTGCGGGGCGTGTGGATTATTCGGACACACTTCCGAGGCTTACCCACAAGTCCAAGTCAATGTCATTAGTAGACTTTAGAGAAAATACGACCTCTATGGGCAAACTTATAACCAAGAATATAGAGATCATCCCAATTTCAAGTGGGGATCTCAAGGGCAATTTGAGAACCGGAATCCACCATCTTCCTCAAGCTCCTCAGGTATGTCTCTAGAAGACGTAGTGAAAACCTTTGTTAACCATTCATTAAAATTTCAACAGGAACTCCACAATTTGTAAAAGGACAACATTCAGCATCATCAAGAAACCAAATAACTTCAACAAAACACAAAATCCTTTCAACAAGAGACTAGATAAGGCTTCTTAAACTTGGGCACACAAATCACACAACTTGCAACTGTGATAAGAATGCTTCCCGCTCAATCGGAGCATGCAAATGTAAGCGCAATCACTCTAAGAAGTGGTAAGGAAATCCTCTCTTCTTCTCAAGATGCAAACCTGGTTCAATCTTCTCCCAAGAACCAAGAAAAGATAATGAAAGAACAAGAGAGTAAGGTAAGTGAACAAAAAAAGACTCCTATTTTTCCTGAGGTATGTGATTACTCTCCTTCTAAAGTAGAGTCGTATATACCCAAGGCACCATTCCCTAGTAGATTAGCAAGACCTAAGGTAGAAGATGTTGACCATGAGCTAATTGAGATGTTAAAAAAGGTACAAATTAATATCCATTTGCTTAATGCTATTCAACAAATACCTAGGTATGCTAAATTTTTAAAAGACTCGTGTACTAAGAAAAGAAAAGGGAAGGAAGAGGAGAGAATAACTATTAGTAAGAATGTCTTTGCTTTGCTTAAAAAAGATATGCCTAAAAAATTAGAGATCCGGGAATATTTACCTTACCATGCAAAATAGGAGATAGAATTATCACTCATGTCATGCTAAACCTAAGTGCATCAATAAATGTCATGCCTTTTCATGTCTATGAAGATCTCAAATTGAATGGCCTACAAAAAACAAATGTTTGCATATAACTAGCGGATAGGTTATATATTCAATCCCTAGGCATTGTAGAAGATGTTTTGTTGAGAGTCAGAGAATTAATCTTTCCTGTTGATTTTTACATTTTAAAAATGGATGAACCACACTCTACTTCTTCCTCTAACATTCTACTTGGTAGGCCCTTCATGAAAACTGCAAAAACAAGAATAGACGTAGATAAAGGGTCTTTATCATTAGAATTTAATGGAGAGGTAATATCTTTCAACATTTATGATGCCATGAAATTCCCTAAAGAATAGCTATCTCTTTGTTCAATAGATACATGCAATATGTTTGATGAATTGTTATTTTCAATTGATGAAAATTTGGATTGTTTGGTTGCTCCCTCCATTGATGACTCTTTGATGACTCTTTCTTTACTTCAAATGATTTTTATTTGAATGATAATCCCTCTAATGATGATGTTGTGGAATCTCAGGTACAAAGAATCGAGAACCTCAGGTATGTTTTCCTAGGAGAAGAAAAAGCCTTTCTTGTGATCATATCTGGAGAACTCACATCTTCTCAGGAAAGTTCACTAGTAGAAACATTGAAGGACCACAAGAAAGTGATTGGTTGGACTTTAGAAGGTATCAAGGGGATAAGCCCTTTCCTTTGCATGCACAGAATCATTCTAGTGAACGAAGATAAGGAAACCGTTCAACCTCAAAGAAGACTAAATCCAACCATTAAGGAAAATGTTCATAAAGAAATCCTCAAGCTATTAGAAGCCGGTATAATTTACTTAGTCCCAGACAGTCAATGGGTAAGTCCAATACACGTGGTACCGAAGAAGACTGGCATGACCATTGTGAAAGATGAAAAAGGTGAGATGATCCCTATGAGAGTGCAAAACGGTTGGAAAATTTGTATAGACTTCAGGAAACTCAACGAATTAACAAAAAAGGATTATTTTCCTATACCTTTTATTGATCAAATGGTTGAATGGTTAGTCGAAAAGCCATATTTTTGTTTTCTTGATGGTTTTTCTGGATCTTATCAAATACCTATAGCACAGGAAGACCAAGAAAAGACTACTTTTAGTTGTACTTATGGTACCTATGCATTTAAAATAATACCATTTGGGCTATGTAATGCCTCAGGTACGTTTCAAAGGTGCATGATGAGCATATTCTCTGATTATGTAGAAAAGTGCATAGAAATTTTCATGGAAGACTTCACTGTGTATGGTAATTTTCTCGAAGATTGTTTGCACAATTTGAGTTTGATCTTGAAAAGATGCATAGAAACAAATTTGGTTTTGAATTATGAAAAATGTCACTTTATGGCTTCTCATGGAATAGTGTTAGGGCACCTTGTATCTTCTAAAGGCATAGAAGTTGATAAGGCTAAGACAAATGTCATAGTTAACCTTCCCTATCCTGAAAATATTAAGGAAGTCCACTCTTTTCTTGGTAGTGCAGGGTTCTACAGAAGGTTCATCAAGGACTTTTTAAAAATTGCATGCCCCCTATTAAGCCTTCTTTAACAAGATGTTGTATTCGATTTCACTAAAGAATGCAAGGAAGCTTTTGACACACTTAAGGAGAAGTTGACATCAACTCCAATCCTTCAACCACCCTAATGGGACATACCATTTGAAATCATGTGTGATGCTAGCAACCTAGTAGTGGGGGCAGTATTAGGACAAAGAGTTGACAAGAAATACCATGTGATCTGTTGCGCATCTAGAACACTCAGTTCATCTCAAATCAATTATTCAATAACATAAAAAGAATTTCTCTCTATAATTTTTGCTTTGGATAAGTTTAGATCTTATGTTCTTGATTTTTCAATAATCATTTATATTGATCATATTGCTCTTAGGTACCTAACGATAAAGAAAGAATCAAAGCCCAGACTTGTCAGATGGATTCTCCTTTTACAAGAGTTCAACATAACCATCAAGGATAGAAAATGATCCAAAAGTTCAATGTGACCATCTTAAGTCGAATCAAGCAAGAAGAAGAACTAATACCTATTAGAGAAGACTTTCCAGATGAACATCTTTTCAAGGTGTCTACTTTCTTACCATGGTACGTTGACATGGTAAACTACCTTGTTACAGGTAAGTTTCCTCTTAACATGTCTTGGTCTAGAAAGTCTAAACTAAAAAGCGACTCTAAATACTATGTGTAGGATCCTTCTTATTTATGAAAAATTTGTTCTTGTCAAATCATTAAGAGATGTGTCCCTAACAAAGAATTTGAGTTTGTTTTATTATTTTTCCATGAACAAGCATGTGGAGGTCATTTCAGTCCTAAATGAATCGCTAGAAAAATTTTAGATTCAGGACTATTCTGGGATACTCTTTTTGCCAATTCGTATGCTTATTGTAAATCTTGTGAAAGGTATCAAAAATCTAGATCTTTGTTTGCGAAATATTTGACATTTGGGTTTTAGATTTCATGGGTCCATTTCCTTCTTCATTTGGATACTTGTATATTTTACTTGCGGTTGATTATGTTTCCAGGTGGGTCGAAGCAATCCTCACTAGAAAAAATGATTAATCTATTATTTCAAAATTTCTTAAAAATAACATCTTTTCTAGATTTGAAATTCCTAAAGCCATTATAAGTGATCAAGGAACACATTTTTGTAATAGGACCATAGAAGTATTGTTGAGAAAATACGGAGTTCACCACCATGTAACAATCCTGTATCATCCTCAAACAAATGGCTAAGTGGAAATCTCAAATAGAGAAGTGAAAAACATTTTAGAAAAGACTGTGAACCTGAAAAGAAAAGATTGGAGTTCCAAACCTAATGATGCGTTTTGGGCTTACAGAACCACTTTTAAGACACCTTTAGGTACAATCCCATATAGAATTTTATATGGCAAGGCATGCCATCTTCCAATAGAGGTTGAACACAAAATGTATTGGGCGGTGAAACAATGTAATTTGAATCTAGCCCAAGTAAAAAAGGAAAGACTCCTAGAGCTACAACAATTAGAAGAGTTGAGACAAAAAGCTTATGAAAATTCAAAAATTTACAAGGAGAAAACAAAATCTTTTCATGACAAAGGTTTAATTAAAAAAGACTTCAAAATTGGACAAAAGATTTTGCTTTACAATTCTAGATTACAATTGATGCTTGGAAAGCTCAAGTCCAAGTGGCTAGGTTCTTTTAAAATTACTAACGTTTTATCTTATGGCACAGTTGAAATAAAAAAAGAGGAAAAATCTTCAAGGTGAACGGGCACGGACTCAAAATCTACAAGGAAGGGCATGTAAACCAAGTCGAATTGGGTTTGCGTTTAGCTAATCCCTCATATACATTACACCCCTCTTCACCAACATGAGCAAACGATGCTAAAAATTTGCAAAAATAGGACAATTTTTTTTTTCTTTCTTCCTTTTCTCATTTTTCATTTTTTTTCTTTCTTTCTTATTTTTAGCATTTCAAATAAATAGAATAATTGATTTTTTTTCTTTTTCTTTTTCTTTGTAGTTTATCTCAATAAAAGAAAAATGAGCCCTGGAATTTTTTTATAAAAAAAACAAAAAAAAAAAGAAAGAAAATTTTCTCTCAAAGCAAATAAACAATTTATAACAAAACCAGGGAAGTTTCTCTCTACATCTCTTCCTTTTTGTTTTCTTGAATACATTTGCTTATTCTAAACATTGAGGACAATATTTCATCTTTAAGTTGGGGGTGGGTAAACATTGCATGTTTTTAGTATTCTCATGTTTTTATTCTTTTGAGTATTCTTTGATTAGCTCTAAAAATAACTTCCTAAAATTTTTTGCATGTCTTTAATAGATTGTTGAGTACTTAGATTGATTACATAGATTTTGCTATATCCGAATAAATTTGAGGCTCTGATTCATCTTGATGGTATAATTTTTATTCTTTGAAAAAACATGTCTATTAAATTCTTTATTCTCTAAAATACTATTTTTTTCCTTGAATGCAATAAAATCATAATTGAATAAATTCATGTTTGCACATTCAAGAATCACGTTCTCTTGATTCTATGCATCATCTGTTTTTATTCAATCTCTTGATTCTTATTCATGAAATTTTGATAGCGCACTCTTTCAAGTAAGGATACAAACAAAATTTTAGACCTTCAAAGTTTTTCAAACAAAAAATTGAAACTCATTTTTCAAAAGAAACTTTTTTTTTTCCTTTTAACTTTATAAAAAAAATTGAAGTCTTTAGATTTATTTAGAACCTTTAAACTCTTAGAAATGTCATATCTACTTAATTTTCTTTGTTACCTCGATAGGAAAAACTTTAGTCTAAAAACAACCATCTTGTTTTAGGGGCAAGCTTGAGGAATAAAAATGATCTAGTGTATAAAAAATTGCTAGCACAAAAAAAAAAAAAAAGCAAGCTTGTGAATTGACACAGCAATTTAACATAACCTTCACTAATGTATGTGTGTGTATGGGTAGAGGTGAAAAGACCTACCTTCATCGTGTTTCTGTTAGGGACCGCGAGAAAAGAGTGATAAGTTTTCGACGGTGCAAGTATGAAAGCTATCCCTCTAAATAAAAGAAATGTCAATTATGTTTAGTGTGTGTGAGTTTAAAAAAAAAAAAGAGCACTCTTGTATTAAAATTGCCTCTATCCAATGCAAATTAGGTATATGATAGATCGATAATCGGGCCAGTGCAGGACAAAGAGGAATTGAAAGTTGGATGTCTCATTTCTATTAGTTTAGGCCTTTAAGTAAACTAAAACTGGGTAGTCTTTTCTTTTACGAATTTGCAAGAAAAAAACCTTTGTTTTTCAAAATAACCTTCAACCATTTGTTAGCAAAACTTTGAATTTCTAAATGCTTGTTTATATCCTTACTTCCTCGATTGTTGAGAAAAGAGATGAGAATCAATTTATTATGTACAAAAACTTGAATATATAGATCATTTGGATGTGAAGATAAAAATGTACCAACTTGAATTTGCTAATCTTGAATAAACAATGAAACTTTGAATAAACAATTCATATTTTTACTTGAATGTTTGCATATTTCTAGTTTAAACTTGCTCGGAATGACCAAGAGCTAAGTTGGGGATGTTTTGATAGGCTTTTAAGGGATGTATATTTTCTATGTTAATTTTCCCAAAATTTGGTTGAATATTTGCTTTAAATGCTAATTTTGTAGGTAAAATGGTGCCCAAGGTATTTTTGGAGTCATTACAAGAAAATCGGGCCAAAAAGATCAAAGATAAGCAAGAAAATCAATAGATTGAAGAGAATCGAGTAAATACCCATAATGCCATTGAGTAAGATTGTTGGATCATCGACCATCGAGTATTTAGCATAATACTATCGTGTATAATCGAATAAGGATTGTCGAGTATTCTACCATCAAGCCATCGGATACTAGCAAATATCATCGAGTAATCAACTATCGAGTCATCAAGTTTCTTCTTATTCATTCTTCATCGAGTTAAAGTTATCAAGAAAAGGACATCCAGCATCAAGCATCGAGTAATCTATCATTGTGCATCGAGGATTGAGTATGAAACAAAAATCTTGCTTTTTAAACTGTAGAAAACTCGATGCGTTCATTCTTTTTTCCAAATTTTGACGTGATTCATCACTGCACCTCACGATGCTTTGTTGCTGGTATAAATGAGTTTAGTTCTTTAGCAAAAAGGAGAGAGATATCATTTTTAGATCATTTCTTTTTAGAGAAAATCCATCATTCTTTAGAGAGAAACTTTGAAGAAGAGAAACCCATTTTTTTAGAGAGAGACTTCGATTTCCAAGAACGATTCTTGTCATTTTTTGTGAGATTCAGTCGATTTATACTCAGACTTGTATCAATATACAACCATCAATGGATTTCTTGAAGAATTTTATCATCCATGAGTAGGTAAATTTTTTTCTTGGGGAATAATGTAAATTGGCATTTTCTTGAGGCTTTTCTTGAATTTTCTTTCATGTAATTTCTTTCTTTTGAATGTTTTTGCTGAAATTTAGAATTATTGATTATGATTGAATTGACAACTCAAGATTAATTAATTTTTTAATGCAAAAATTACATGGTTCTATAACAAAATTATAGTTATAATTGCAAGAATTAGTAGTCTTGATAGAAAATGTGGACTTCTTTTCCTCTTTTCTTCAAAGAATCTATTAATTCAGAACATTCATGCAATCAATCTTGAATTTTCAATCTTTTGATTTCAGGATTGAAATAGTTAAGAAAACCCATGAGTTTAATGCAATTTAGGGATTAATTGTGAAATATTTTTAGGAAGCAATTAAGACCTAGATTAGGGTTAATTGTGAAATTAGCTAATTAAGGCATTAGAAATTTATTCTTAATGAACTATTAAATAATCTAATTGCATGATTCTTTACTAAGTCAATGATAGAATTGGCTAGTTTACATAAAATCCCCAAGATTTCATTCAATTGAATCTTATCTCACAATCTCTCTTATTACTCTCATTAATAATTTTGCATTATCAATTCTTTTCCTTTTACTTAGATTTTAGTTCTCCCTTCNAAAAAAAAAAAAAAAATTCAATTAACGACACCTATTTCACTCCAAACAAAGAACAAAACAAAGGATAAAGAGCAACTTGATCTAAGCTTGCTTCCTAACGTACAAAGAGGAAATTGAAAAAGAAAACACTTAGCCTTGAAGAAAAAACGATCTTCACGTATCCTCTCCTTGAATGTCACGAATTCTTCTCCACTTCTCATGAACTCTTCTTCAACGAACACAACAATGTCACAAGAACACTTGGACACCAACACTAAAGTCTTCCTCTCTATTCTCAAGGTGAGAATCAAGGAAGAGTTGTGTACCTGCCTTAGTAACTTTGGTGAGGGAAAACGAAATTCTTGAGAGAATTTTATAGAGGAAGAAGAATAGACCCTACAAAGAAAAAAAAAACTCAATCAGTGTTTTTCACGTACATCTTAACTTAACTACCCCTTTGTAATGTGTATATGAGAGAGATGAGGGGAGTTATTTCCATAACTCCCTTGGAGTTATTTTACTTTTAAATTTAATTATATTAAAACTAATAATATAATTAAAACAAACCATATCTTATATCATACATAGTATAACCTATAGTTTATATTATATCATATATAATATAAACTAACTTTATGATATATAATATAAACTAACTTTATATTTTATCATATAACCTATAGTTTTAATATGAATCATATTTATATTAATTTTAACCTATAGTTTTTATATGAATCTCATTCATATAATTAATATTTTAATCATATTCAAATATTTATCTCTCTCAATAAACTTTGTATTATAATGTATTCATATACATTATATTAAGTGCATCACATACAATTAATTCTCTTTAATTAATTTGAAAAATTCAAATTAATCCAAAATTATTGATACTCATTAAATCCTTATTGAACTAACAAGGGGATGTTATGGATTTATAGATTAGAAGCCCCAATGATATGGGATTAATTAATTAAACTCTTTAATTAAATTAATCAATATTCATTAATTGTTGGACACTCCACTAAAGACGACAACCACATTCTTCACACTATAGATATATTTTTGTGTCCATTGGATATAACCAATCAATAGTAAGTTGACCCTTCATAAATTGCTCGGTCGGGTCAAAATAATCGTTTCACCCTATAGTTACATCTAACTCCTTTAAGTACCACTGATCCCTCTAATGAACAATTAGTCATAGTCCAACTATAACTAGGCCCCTCTCTGGCCAATAAGAGGGTGAGGTGCCTCATTGTTGAAGACTTGGAATCAACCCTTAAGGGAGAAACTCATCTACTTACCCTAACAACGGAAAGGAATGAATTTCAGCTTGTGTAATTGTATTCCCAACTCCCCCACTTGGACGAATCTCTAAAATGATAGGCATATTGAGTCGACGAATCTGACCTCTCACTCATACAGATCAAATGATCGGTTCTATAGAAAAAAGTTCACAACTCACTCAAGATTAAGACCAAGTCACCTATGGTCATCCTAGTAAAATGTAAGTCTCTTCAAGTAACGATACTACAAAGAAAGACCAATCATTTTGTGGTCTGGTCTTATACAAACTCTTTGTATATGATACCTCACTCACATATCTCCATATGAACAATTAGGATCAGATCATTTGTAACACTTTACAACAATTGTAATAATTACAAAGTGGGTTGTATCCGTAGTATCACCAAGATAAGGTATCCAGCCTTATCCATCTACTATAGATCGTTCAGGTTATTACTTAAACATGATCTACTTGTATGCCACCACATGCATGTTAAGCAACATGAAACAACTTAGGATCTTAGTTTATTGGTTTTGGGTTAATGTAGACTAAATGTCCAAGAAAATAACACGTATTTTATTAAGTAAATAATTCAATGTACAAATAATTTGTAAACTACGAAACCCCGAGTTTTAGGACATCAACCTCAACAATCTCCCACTTGTCCTAAAGCTAGTGAGTGTATAAATACAGAGTGTAAAAAAAGTAAAATACACAAAACAATAAACTCGGGCATACAATACATATCCAGTAACATCTCTCACTTGCCCTAATCTAGATGATACATGTCTCGCAGACCCAGACTCTCCAAGTGACCCTCAAACACTTTAGTCATGAGAGTCCTTGTAAATGGATCAACAACACTATGCTCTAAAGCGATATTCGTGACGATCATGTCCCCTCGATGCACAATCTCTTAGATGTGATGATATTTGCACTCAATATGCTTCCCTCTCTTGTGGCTCCTAGGCTCCCAGGAATTTGCCACAACACCACAATTATCACGATAAAAGATGACCTATTTTGACATGTCAAGAACAACTTCCAGATCTTTCAAAAACTTCCTGAGCCATACAACCTCTTTGGCAACTTCAAAAAGCCACCGCATATTGTACCTCCATGGTTCAGTTAACAATGCACTCCAGACTACTGCTCCTCCATTAAGAGTGATCACTAATCCTTATGCGGATTTCCTAGAATCTCTATCAGCCTGAAAATCAGAGTCAATGTATCTTCTAAGGATCAAATCCTTAACATCATACACAAGCATGTGTCCCTCTTTTTCTAAAGATATTTGAGGATGGTTTTAACTACTGTCCAGTGATTTAATCCTGGATTGAACTAATATCTACTGACAATCTCCACTATAGCAAATGTCAGGTCTAGTACATAACTTTGCATAAATAAGGCTACCAATAACTGGTGCCATAGGGGATCTTCTTGAGGTGTCTTAGGACATTGTTCCTTAGACAATATAATTTCATGCCTAAAAGATAATAAATCCCTCTTGAAATTGTGCATCAAATATTTGACAAGCATCTTGTCAATATTAAATGCCTGAGACAAGCCTAGCGTTTTATTCTTACGATCCCTGATAATCTGATCCCTAAAACAAACTGCACCTTTCTCAAATCTTTCATTTGAAATTGGGCTGCTAACCACTATTTAACATCTGTCAGTGACCTACACCATGCCCAATGAGTAGGATATCCTTCAAATACGACACTAAGAAAGCTATTGAACTGTTGATGATTTTCTGGTAGACACAAGGCTCATCAACATTCTGGTTAAAGCCATAAGATTTGAGTGCAGTATAAATCTTATACTCCAAGATCAATATGCTTGTTTCAATCTATAAATGGTCAATTAAGCTTGCAAACCATTTGCTCTTGACCTTGTTTAATGGATCACTTTGGTTGTTGCATATAGATGGCTTCATCCTCCTCTTCAGTCCACTCGACTTCAGGCTTGAGTTTCATTTCACCTTTCTCATCAGCTACTTGAGGATGTGAATAGCCAACAATGATGGGATTCCAAGATTTGTTGTCTAGAGTTTTTAGCAAGGTTGTCATCCTTGCTTTCCAGTATGCATAGTTAGTTTCGTCTAATACAGGTGAATGTATGGTAAATCCTCCTTCCTTTACTCCTTCCATCAAGGAGTGATAGGATCACAACACTAGAGATAATGGTCACCCGCTTTGATACCAATTGAAAAAATGTAAGGAGGTGTCTACTGTAGGTTAACAATGTTACCTACAATGTTACAACATTCCATAGAACAATTACCAGAAATAATAAACATATAAATGAACACCAGAGATTGGTAACCCAGTTTGGTATAAAACACCTATGTCTTGGGGGTAGTGTGCTCAGAAAAGATAACTTTACTAATATCAATGATAATATCAATGATAAGCCATTAGAACGTAGTACTTATTTGTAATAGTTACGCGATTACAGTGACTCATGTACAACTCTATCACTCAACCGATCACCTAGGTTCTCCCTAGGTGTAAGATTCCCTCTTACGGTAACTTAGGTCCCCCCTAAATTGTAGTATCAGTGAAGAAAGTCTTAGACTCACTCTAAGACCAAGATTCCCTCTCTGCAAGACACAAGATCCCCTCAAGTCGTGAGACTCATTCTCATTTGAATCGTATCTTTCTTCCTAAGAACCAAGTCTCTTTTACTCGCTTGACTTAGGCTCCCCATAAGCTTGAAAATTCCTTCTCAAATGAATCTCGTCAGACAAGATGTGAGTTAACGTAAAGTATATCTCCAAGCAGTTCAACTCTTTCTTTTCTTTGCAATTGCAACCGAATACACACTATTGTATAACTCAGTGTTGCTCTAAAAAAAAACAAAACAGCCAACCAAGTCGAAAGACTAAATATCCTTTACATATGTGCAGTGGTTACATGGAAGATCGACCCTAACTTCCAAAACAGTCATACACTAGAAAAGGAAAGAATTGGCACATAATATTATAGAAGGACAGAACCCGATAAGGAAAGCATTTTACAGAATCTGCATTCCGTAGAACATCCCTTTGCTAGAAAACCACCAATGTAGAGATAATTCAAATAACATTTGTGACACTTAAACAAATATTACCAACCACATCATATCTAAAAAAACTTCCCCTTTAGCAATATTTTTTAAAACAGCGACAAAAACAGAATTAATCAATACGGGCATGCAATATTATTGAACCAATATATAACAATATGAGAGACCATTCATACAAATCACAACATTAGCAGAAAAAACAAAACCAAAAACCACCACAACAAAAACAACTAAGTCCAGATGAGAAAAACAAAAAACACAACCAACAACCATGGCCAACACCCATAAACTTCATCTCATATTCATATTCTACTTCTCCCCCTTTTCTACCATGCTTAAGAAAATGCTAAGAGGAGAAGTAGACAAGTAGTCATCAATAATCATCCACATCATCATCCTGTGCACTAGAGCTAGAAACTTTCTAGTTAGATCACTTTCAGTCACTGGAACATCAGTGTGAAACTTCCTATTACATTAATAAGCCGTAATAACTGTTAGAGGAGTTCCAAACTCTTTCTAGTCTGGTTTTAAGTGTTTACAAGGAATGGCAGACCTTGTTCCTTCAATTCAAGTTATTGTTCACATGCAAAGATTTCGATCCTTTCTTGCATTTGCTCTCTCCGTCCATTCATACTTTACCACTTGATTTTTCAACCTACCATTCTAAAATCCAAAAAATGGAGCAATTATCTCGCTTTAACTCACGGCCGAAACTTCATCTACCATTTTCCTTCTTAGTTCCTTCTTCCTCATATCTATAAGAAAACCTCTCTTCTTCTTGTTTCTCCATCACCAAACAAACCTCTTCTTGCATTACTCACAAAATCAGGCAAATGGCTTATAGAACTATACCTTCTCTGATACCTATCTTCCTCGTGATCCTTGAAATAACTGTAGAAGCAGTTGCAGCTCGTAGCTTTCACGAAAGGTCGAGCATTGATGACAATAAGAAACAGCGTCAGTGGCTGGTTGGATATGATGGGGGTCAATGTGCTCATTCCCGGCATTGGACGCATCACATTGTCACAATATAACAAAGGCAGCCACGGAGGAAGGCATGTGAATTCATATGGCATTAATCCAACTCCAAGACGTCGATATATTCCAGGTGGGGATGATAATTTCATTCCAAATCCAATTCAATCCCTGCCAATATTGGTGTTAAAGAGACATCCTATCCTTGAGTTCATCTAGCAATAATGATCAGAATAAGTCTAACAGTATTCATCTGCCACTTACATGCTCTTCTATTCAGTCTGATTTTACTGAATTAACATATAATTATCTAGGGAGAAATGAAGTTACTAGCTTTGATGAGTCAGTGTTTTAATTAAATAGAGGTCTAACAATGAACTTGCAGTTGTTGTAAGATAATTTATGCTTCATTCAAGAAAAAGATGAATGCCAATGCAAAATGTTCTTTTTCTCTAATATTAGAATCAATCTAGTTAAGAAAATAATGTTCATGCCAGTTTCTCTGCAAATGTATGGCAAAACGATTATAGAGTAGATCAAAATGCAATTATTCACAAGACATGATTCTTTATTATTATTGATGAAAATAGAAGACAAAGGAGAATAGAAACACACGAATAATTTACGTGAAAAACCCTAAGCCAGGGAGAAAAAACCACGATCTAGACTACTAGACTAGTTTTTTATTATTCAAGTAATATAGAAATACAGGAAGACTGCTCAAATAAATAGACAGACAGGAAGCCCTAGGCCTATAAGAGAATTACAAAAAAGCCTCTAGGACAAACCAACCCTTTTTCGACACTCCCCCTCAAGTTGGGGCGTAAATATTGTCGAAAAAAGGTTGGTTTGCAAGCTTATTTGTAATTCTCTTATGGGCCTAGGGCTTCCTGCCTGTCTATTTATTTGAACAGTCTTCCTGTATTACTTGAATAATAAAAAATTAGTCTAGATCGCGGTTTTTTCTCCCTGGCCTAGGATTTTCCACGTAAATTATTCGTGTGTTTCTATTCTCCTTCCTCTTCTATTTTCATCATAGTATCAGAGCAAGGCGACGAAACCCTAGCCGCCATTGATGAGTCTCCTTCGATGACCAATTTCGAGATAGCTGACACAATTAAGGAAGCTATCCAACAGTACCTAGAGACTGCCTTATCGTGTCTTCTTCAACCAATGAGTACCGCCAGACAAACAACCCAATCCATCGACGGATAGATCGGGGCGCACCCAGCCAAAGAGAATCGTGGATAGACTGAGTCGCGGAGGAACGCACCTAGCCTTGATACGTCGACGACGCTCCGATCGCGTGCGGAAAGAACCCCATCGAAGTCGTCGATCTCCCGGGTGCAAAAGGGTTTCAGCGTTCAGATCTTATCGACGTCCAGCGCTACTTCAGCAGCAGATCTGATCGAAGCCCAACCTTCTGTGCACATCAGATCTGTCGACGGCGTCAAGACTCGACCATTCTTCACGGAAAACCCTCGAGTTCAAACAAGAAGCCGCGACGACTTCCTTGGCTCGACCAGCCGCGGCTTCATCGGCGGTGTCTCTGACCAGCAGCCTCCAGCGGTAGATCAACTGGTCCATTCTGACTGCAGTGGCGTCGGTCCTATCATGTTTCCGACGAACTCTCCGGCAGGTGTGAATGGGGTGTGTTCTGATGAGATTAAAAACATATTTCTTTTTCTTCAGCAACAACTCGCGGATTTTTGGTCAGTTCTTGGCACAAACTCACAAAGTGTTCAACCGGAGTCGTCCAATCTACAGCTATGCTCCGAGAACCTGGTAAACTCTTTCCATTCTTTACGTACTGCAAATTTGTTATCTGGATCAATGGGACATTCTACCGGAATTATTATTGGAGAAAAGTTGAATGGCCAAAATTATTTCTCTTGGTCGCAATCCATCAGAATGGCTCTGGAAGGAAGACAAAAATTTGGCTATCTAACTGGGGAGATACCCAAACCTGAACCTGGTAGCCCCCACGAACGCATCTGAAGAGCAGAAGATTCATTGCTATGATCAGTTCTGATGAGTAGCATGGAACCTCAAATTGGCAGACCGTTACTTTATCCTTGTTATGACAAGAAATGGACTTATGTCGTGAGATTATCTGGAAATGTTCACATGATGGGACGTAGTATTCCAAAATTGAGGAAGCTGATCGAGTGTATGATTTTCTAACTAGGTTAAATCCGAAGTTTGACGATGTTTTCAGCAAGATATTGGGCCAACGTCCTACACCGTCACTGATGGAGGTGTGCTCTGAAATACGCCTAGAAGAAGACAGGTCTACTGTAATGAATATTTCAGTAGTTACATCTGCTGCTTTTGCCACCAAGTCCTCCGGATCTGACAGTGACAAGAAACCTCTACCTGTTTGTGAGCATTGCAAAAAACAATGGCACATGAAAGACCAGTGCTGGAAGCTGCATGGAAAACCTCCAAATTACAAACGACGTCAGTCATAGGACAAGACTAGTCCTAGACAGCCTCTGGTCAGCGACTCGACGAATGTCAAGGCCTCGACTCCACTTCAAGCTGACAGTCAGAGTAACTTAAGCGCCGTCGGGGTCGATGCAATTGCACACTCAGGTACGACTTAATCCTTTAGTTTTATTAGCATTAGTGGAAAACGACCCTGGATTGTGGATTCCTGAGCAACAAATCACCTGATCGAGTCTTCTGATCATTTTATATCATATCACCCGAGCGCCAGAAATGAAAAGATTAGAATTACAGATGGGTCCTTTGCCCCTATCGCAGGAAAAGGACATCTTTCTCTATTTGAGGGTCTAATATTGCGTGATGTGTTGCATGTTCCTAGAATTTCGTACAACTTACTATATGTCAGTAAAATTACAAGGGACCTAAACTGTCAAATTGTTTTCTCACCTGACATTGTTCTGTTTTAGGATCTGAGCTCGGGAACGACGATTGGTACTGTCCAGCACGATAGGGGGCTCTATTTCCTTACTGATGGAACTTCTTTTAAGGATGGTTATAGGCCTAGTTTTATTTCTTTGAATTTCTCTACTGTTGAAACCGATTTTATGTTATGGCATTATTGTCTGAGACATCCCAATTTTCAATATATGAAGTATCTTTTTCCGCATTTATTTCATAATATTAATCTATCTTCCTTACATTGCGATGTGTGTATCCGGGCTAAACAAAGTCGTGTTTCATTTCACTCTCAGCCTTACAAACCGTCCAAACCTTTCAGTCTTATCCACAGTGATGTTTGGGGTCCCTCACCAACCACTACCTCTCCAGGAAAACAGTGGTTTTTCACCTTTATTGACGATCACACCAGACTGACCCGGGTCTTTCTTTTGACCGATAAGTCTAAGGTGTCCTCTGTTTTCCAAAAATTCTATATGACTGTAGAGACCCAGTTCAACACAAAAATTGTTATTTTACGAAGTGACAACGGGCGTGAGTTCGTTAATAACTCGTTTAGGGACTTTCTGGTCTCTAAAGGAATTATCCATCAAAGCTCGTGTGCCTATACTCCCCAGCAAAATGGAGTAACCGAGAGGAAAAATAGGCATCTAGTAGAGGTCGCTCGTTCCCTTATGATATCTACCTCTCTTCTTTCCTATCAGTGGGACGATGATATCCTCACTACAACCCACCTTATCAACTGCATGCCTTCTCGTGTCAGTCTGGTGGGCTGCAGTGAGGATAGCATCACCCCACAGATAGGAAGGAAAGAGGTAGATATCATAAAGGAACGAGTGACCTCTACTAGATGCCTATTTTTCCTCACGGCTACTCCATTTTGCTGGAGAGTATAGGCACACGAGCTTTGATGGATAATTCCTTTAGAGACTAGAAAGTCCCTAAACGAGTTATTAACGAACTCATGTTCGTTATCACTTTGTAAAATGACAATTTTTGTATTGAACTGGGTTTCTATGGTCGCATAGAATTGTTGGAAAAAAGAGGACACCTCAGACTTATCGGTCAAAAGAAAGACCCAAGTCAGTCTGGTGTGATCGTCAATAAAGATGACAAACCACTGTTTGCCTGTAGAGGTAGTGGTTGGTGAGGGACCCCAGACATCACTGTGGATAAGACTGAAAGGTTGGGACGGTTTGTAAGGTTGAGAGTGAAAAGAAACACAACTTTGTTTAGCCCAAATACACACATCGCAATGCAAGGATGATAGATTAATATTATGAAATAAATGCGAAAAAAGATACTTCATATATTGAAAATTGGGATGTCTCAGACAATAATGCCATAACATAAAATCGGTTTCAACAGTAGAGAAATTCAAAGAAATAAAACTAGTCCTATAACCATCCTTAAAGGAAGTTTCATCCGTCAGGAAATAGAGTCCCCTATCGTGCCGGGCCTGTCTCTTATACACATCTAGATGTGTATAAGAGACAGGTCTCAGACAATAATGCCATAACATAAAATCGGTTTCAACAGTAGAGAAATTCAAAGAAATAAAACTAGGCCTATAACCTGTCTCTTATACACATCTAGATGTGTATAAGAGACAGAAGGATGATAGATTAATATTATGAAATAAATGCGGAAAAAGATACTTCATATATTGAAAATTGGGATGTCCCAGACGATAATGCCATAACATAAAATCGGTTTCAACAGTAGAGAAATTCAAAGAAATAAAACTAGTCCTATAACCCTGTCTCTTATACACATCTAGATGTGTATAAGAGACAGACCTGAATGTGCAATTGCACTGACCCCGATAGCACTTAAGTTACTCTAACCGTCAGCTTGAAGTGCAGTCGAGGCCTTATCCTTCATCGAGTCATTGACCAGAGCCCGTCCATAACCAATCTTGTCCTGTGACTGACGTCGTTGGTAATTTGGAGATTTTCCATGCAGCTTCCAGCACTGGTCTTTCGTGTGCCATGGTTTTTTGCAATGCTCACAAACAGGTGGAGGTTTTTTGTCATTGTCAGATCCAGAGGACTTAGTGACAAAAGCAGCAGTCTTAATAGATGTAACTACTTAAATATTCATTGCACGAGACCTGTCTTCTTCCAGGCGTATTTCAGAGCACATCTCCATCAATGACGATGTAGGACGTTGGCCCAATATCTTGCTGCGAACACCGTTAAACTTCGAATTTAGCCCAACCAGAAAATCATACACTCGATCAGCTTCCTCAATTTTGGAATAATCTAACGGCATAAGTCCATTTCTTGTCATAACAAGGATAATTTATTGAAGTACGACGTTACGTCCATAGTCCCTTTCTTACATTCATGGACTTGCTTGCGTAAGGTATAAAGGCGGGATGCATTCTACTTCTTCAAATACAACTGTTGTACTGCATCCCAAATGTCTTTGGGAGTTTTCGTTTAAAGTAACAGTCTGCCCATTTGAGGTTCCATGCTACTCACCAGAACGTAGTAAAGAATCTTCTACTCTCCAAATGCGTTTGTGGGAGCTACCGGGTTCAGGTTTGGATAACTCCTCATATAGATAGCCAAAATTTTGTCTTCCTTCCAGAGCCATTCTGATGGATTGCGACCAGGAGAAATAATTTTGGTCATTCAGTTTTTCTCCAATAATAATTCCGATAGAATGTCCCATTGATCCAGATAACAAATTTGCAATAGGTAAAGAATTGAAATAATTTACTGGGTTCTCAAAGCATAGTAGTAGATTGGACGGCTTCGGTTGAACACTTTGCGAGTTTGTGCCAAGAATTGACCCAAAATCCGCGATGAGTTGTTGAAGAAAAAGAAATATGTTTTTAATCTCATCAGAACACACCACATTCACAACTGCCGGAGAGTTTGTCGGAAACATGACAGGACCGATGCCACCGCAATCCGAATGGACCGACTGATCTACAGCCGAAGGCTGTTAGTCAGAGACACCGTCGACGAAGCCACGGTTGGTCGAGCCAAGGAAATCGCCGTGCGACTTCCTGTCTGAACCCAAGAGTTTGTCGTGAAGAATGGTCGAGTCTAGATGCCATTGACCGATCTGGTGTGCGCGGAAGGTTGGGCTTCGATCGGGTCTGGTCGTCGAACGTCGTCTGCACCCAGGAGGTCGGCAGATCTGTTGCTGAAGTAGGGTTGGGCGTCAATCAGATCTTGACACCGAAACCCTTTTGCACCCAGGAGATCGACAGCTCCGATGGGGTTCTTTCCGCACACGATCGGAGCGTCGTCGACATATCGAGGTTGGGTGCGTTCCTTTGCGTCCGGCTGCGACTCAGTCTGTCCACAATTCTCCTTAGTTTGGCTGACCCAATTTGTCCGTCGATGGATTGGGTTGTCTGTCTGACGGCACTCATTTGTTGAAGAAGACGCGGTAAGGCAGTCTCTAGGTACTGTTGGACAACTCCCTTAATCGTGTTAGCTATCTCGAAATTGGTCGTCGAAGGAGACTCATTAATGACGACTAGAGTTTCGTCACCTTGCTCTAATACCATGATGAAAATAGAAGAGGAAGGAGAATAGAAACACACAAATAATTTACATGAAAAACCCTAGGCCAAGAAGAAAAATACAAGAAAACTACTCAAATAAATAGACAGACAGGAAACCCTAGACCCATAAGAGAATTACAAAAAAACCCTAGGGCAAACCAACCCTTTTTCAACAATTATATTAATTAATAGAGTAAAAAAAACAGGTACAATTACAATTGGGGAATCATTGAGAGAACCAAACTAGATCAACAGAGAAAAAAATAATCATGAACGTGTATATAAAAATGATAAGACCTGGTCCAGATATTTCTAAGAATCATTTGTACGTCTAAGAATCACATCTGTACTTCTACCTGACCTGCATTTCTTTCATTTGGCCGTAATGTTGAATTTAAGAATCATAAAGAAGTCATTTAAGATTGCAGTAACAAATTTACAACTACTTTAGTGGAAACATCAAGGTACAGATCAAGTTGAAGATACATTAAATTAATTAAATTAACATTTGGGGAACCCCCAAAAGATAACATGTCCAAAAACGTTAATAGGATTGGAATCTGACATGTCATAGAAATTAATTTGCGACGTCGTCTTCACAAAACTTCCATGGGTTGGGATATTAACTCTTGAAGGATGGATATTCGGACTTCATTTTCAATCAAAATGAAATCTCCAGATCCCAAATGTGATCAACATCAGTAGTCACAGACAATTTAAAAACCCCCAATACATGTATCAGAATTAAATGGACACGATAAAGCAAAAGTGGAATGGAGAAAATTAAAACCTAATCTTCAAAATGGAATGTGAAACTCTTTGTCGTCTCTGTATCTCTGTATTTGGAGAGCCTCAGACCCCGAACATCTTGAAAAGGATGAAGCAGAGGAACCCAAGAAAGATGAATAGGAAAAGGTAATCAATGAAGACGAAAAAGGAAGTAGACCCATGATTTCTCTTCTGCTTCTTTCCAGAGACATTGTTATCTTTGGCTACTCCGTCAAGGGGCTCCAGTTTCGCCATTACTGAAGAAGCCTAGAGTAATACTGTAATAGCCTGGATTTTTTATAACAAAAATGTGGAAACATAACCATTGTAAATATTTACAACTTATACAAAATAGTAGACGCAACTTATTACAAACAATATCTAATTCAATCTATCAAAATTTTACAACTTCTACGCTTTACACTTATTACAAACATAACCATTGTAAACTATTACAACTTGTACAAAATAACCATTGTAAACTATTACAACTTATACAAAATAACCATTGTAAACTTTACAACTTACACAAAGAATCAACGATTAAAAAGTTCCAAATTTAAAATTAAAGGATTGAAAGAGATTTGACGGCATAATTTAATCCAAAAATAGACTTCCACCTTAAAAGACTTTTGTCCTCGAAAGAAGTTGTTTAATAATGTTGAACGCTTGCTTTTACTTGATCCTTCCTTAACCATGTCACTTTCAACTTGAACCTTTTACCAAGGAGGCAAACACACAAAGTAATCTAATGGCTCTAAGATCTCTTGATTTCATCTTTCTTTACCAAGTCACTCTTTTCTAGTGGTTGAGTGCTTCATGACACTTTACTAAGAAAAGTTCTAGGTTCTATAAGGTTCAGTCTCACTTGCTTGGATTTGGAGCCACCTCACTAACCCCACCAAGGGATAAAAGATCTAACCTTAATTCTAAAGCAAAACCTAAAACTTCTACCACAAGGCAAGCATAAGAGAAAACTATCTAGTCAACTAGGGAGCATCCTATGCCGACTAACAAACAATTGCAAGCACACGTCGAAGTCAAACATAGACATACAACCAACCAAATCAACAATTCAATTGTCATAGCAAAATAAAAGTTTGTGGACCTGGTGACGGAAAGGAAACAGAGATAGACCAACACCAAAGAACTTAGCTACTTAACAACCTGGATTCTAGGTCAATCTACAAGAACAACTCCGCTCTGATACCAATTGTAACGACCCCAAATTTCAATGTTAAACTAGGGACTGTTACCAAAATTGAACATGAAACTAAGTTTACTAACTCTTATATTTAGAAAATGTTCGGCAACATAACGACGCTACCACCACAACCAAAATTGTTTTTGACACCTGCTCAAAGAAACGCACTTCTAACAATCAAACAACAAACTTCTCTCAAAGAACTACAAAGTTTCGAGAAAACTCATACTCCAAATACATTAATCAGATTCAACAAAACTTTACTAAAGACTCATACTAGCGTGAAATGCTATCATAATAAACCGACTAAACCTTATTACAAAATTCCAACTCAAGGACGGCCACCATGACTTGAACTTAAAACAAAGTGTCACCTTCTAAAAGTTTGTAAGTAAAATAAACTACGAAAAAAGGAACAAAACAAAACACGCCTAATGGTCAGACAGTCAGCCTTTCTCAAGCTTCCTCCTCAGCATCACCAAGGTTGCAATACTCCTCGGCGCCTACAAAACCTAGTGGAGGGTCAGTACACACTTGTACTGGTAATTAGCCCACGCCTGAAGGGCCACCAATCAACATACATTTCAAAGATACACAACAACAATAATATCAATCACATCATGCTAAACACATGAATTATATCATTATATACAAAGCATACATAATTTTAAACTAAACTCTCAATCACGCTCAATATCCCAACCTTACTCTCACAACTTTCTAAATGAAATCCTCGAGGCATGTTGACCCCTACCCGTAGTCAGGATCCTATCATCCTTTATGGTTCTCATCGTTCAACCCTTAGCCGAACCTAAGGCCTTGAACAGTACATCATTCCTTAAAGGTACTCAAGGCCATGATGTCCCCTATAGCACCCAACGTTATCCAATTCCATACAAAGAGCATGGTATGTTCACAGAAGCACATAATAACACAACATAGTATACATTATCCAATTCCATTCAAAGAGCATCTAGACATGCTTTAATCATATCAAAAAGCATCACAAATATCAAGATAACATAGATCTCAAATATTTGAAATAGAAATAGATCACACTAACACACAAACAAACAGACCCAAAGGTAGAATTCTACCTACCTAAACGCTTTTAAAATGCTTTTAAACTGCTTACAAAAGGATCTAAAGGCTCCTGAGATAATAAAATATGGTTCCAAAGGTTGGAATTTAATTTGAAGCCTTAGTTGAAATCTAAAATAGTGCTCCGAGTAAACTTACCAAAGCAACCTTAAACCTCAATCCGAACACCCAGAATCCAACCTGAACTACAAACAAATATTACCCAAGAGTTACAAATATTACCTGACCTTAATTCGCTGCTGGTTCGTGGATATCACGATGTCGTTGTCGCCGTTGAACCTTAAACAAATTCTTAGAAATTAACCCAACCACAACAAAGAATGAGTTCCAAGGATTCAGAATAACATTTGAACACTTAAATCCAATCCAAAACAAGAATTAAAGAAGTAATCCTTACCGAATCTTACTAGATAGCCTTCGATCCTTGCTGATTAGTGTTTGACAGCATCCGAACTTGCAGATTTGGACCTAAAACGTTATGGGAAAATTGATTTGAAGCCAATCGAAGCATGTGTCGATGCCGAAACTCATCGAAAGCTTACCCCCAAACCAAAGACGCTGCAATACACACCCAATCGTCGAGGTTCACGCTGGAGTCTCAAACGGAGCTGAAATGATGTTGCGAAAACCTAGACGAAGTCGTGGTTATAGAACAAGATAGATTCGTGGGTCAATGTACACCATCGTCGACTATAGAGCAGGTGTTGGCGTGGATGTGGGTTCGCAGAGTTGCCGAAACGTAGCTCAAATGTATGGGTCGTTGATAACGCGAGGGTAGCGTGCGTAGCGACAGTTCGAAGGTCTCTATGGTCGTCGACTGCTCGTGGAGGTCGCCGGCGAAGAAGATCGAAGGAGGGGGGGTGATCAGCGGCTGCAAGGGAGGAGGAAGAAGATGTTGGATGGCAGGGTTTCGCCTTTTTCTTTTCCCGTCTTTTATGACCTCATCAATAAGAACACAACTATTTTCCAATAAATCCTCTTTATTTTCTCCAGCTTTAAACCTTTAATTCAAGAAAAAAAAAACCCCACAAATATGAGAATTCAATCTAGAAAATATTTGGGTCTTTCAATCCCATCTCAACAATCCAAATAATATTTAGAGGTTTGATTCCTCTATCCCATGTATATTGGATTTCTTGTTATGGTTGTTCAATGATTAAGACTTTTGTTCAATGATAAGTGGGATGAAAATAACCACTATCATGACTTCTGATTTATTGAAGTTTTTGTTGCTTCGAAATCTTTTTCAATTTTCATCTTTTTTTTACTATTCTATTTTTTTGTTCTCAATCGTCGAAAAATCTACTTTGGAGTCACCTTTATGTTGCTTCAAACATATCTTTTTCAATTTCATCTTTTTTTACTCATTCTATTTTTTGTTCTCAATCATCGATAAGTCTATTTTGGAGGCTTGACTTAATCGATCAAATCCACTAATACATAGAATGAAAGGCTCGACTTAATCGGTCGTCAACCAAAAGTTGAAGTCGCAATGTCTCTTCTTTCCAAAGGGATTCCTATCAAGCCATTGTGAAAAGGTAACCTAAGCATATGGACGGTGTTGGTATTAACCAGTTTGTTGAGGGTCTTAAACTCACATTGACAAATTCGATCAAGAAAGGATGTCTCATCGTCGAATATTGTTTGTTTCTCTTATGTTCATACCACATCATAATTGATCAGTAATTTCAATTCACGATTTTTAATTGAGATTTCCATACTCCAATCTAAATTGGTTTCTTTCTTCATGAATACAATTATGCAGATAAAGCTTTTATCAGCTCAACCCCTACTTTCTAAACTGATATTTTGGGTCTAGAATAAGAAAAAAAATATTGTTACAGAATTTTGGGTAAGTTAAAAACGATTTAAATGATTTGGTTAATTGATTTTCAATTGTAGTGTATTATTTTATGACTACAAAACCCTCATCCGAATTAGAGTGTAACTAATTTTTTTTCCTTTCACGTTTCTTTTATCTTACATCTTTATTTTCTCTTAAAATATCTCCCCTATTTTAAATCATCAAATCATATTGTTATTTTTTTCAAATATCAAAACTAAACCATTTTTTTCAAATATCATTTTATTTATTTGTTTTGATTTTTTAAAATATTTTTTTCAACTTATTTTATGTTTTTGTGTTTTGATTGTTTAATTAGTTTGAAAATTTTATACAATCAAATATTAGATTTTTTTAATTAGTTTGAAAGATTTAGGACGAAGAAATATAGACCAATCGCATTTAAAGTAGTAGGGTGGAGGAAATTATGGTTGCGATGATAGATTCAAAGACAGAGATTCTATTCATAACAATACCATTGTTAGGAGTTGAGGTCGGCAATGGAGCCTGTGTCAAAAGAGTTGAGATTGAAGAAGATGGAATTGGAGTGATCACTAGTGGCTCCGAAGAAGCAATAAATGAAGCCAGTGGAGAAGGAGTTGAAGTCGAAGGTGATGGAGAAGTATTGGTGGAAGGAAAGGGAACCACACCCAACGGAGCAACAAATGAAGATAGAATTCAAATCGGAGGTGTCACCACTATTGGTTGAGGAGCCGAGGAGAGGATGTGATGGTGAAGTATTTCCATGGCTCATCTGTGCGTTGTGCAAAAGCACTGGCATCCCTCTAGGGGGATGACTTTGAGGAAGTTATTGGACTGATGAACATAAAGCTCATAAGGCGTTTATTAAAAGGATCACCCAATCAACCCGACTTACCTCCCAAACCAAAAACGTCAAGACCTCAACCTTCACAACACAAGAAAAAGAAAGCAAGCGTTAAAACTTCTGATGATGAATCAAGCCATGAAGCTTCACCTGATGAATAAGAGTCAGAAGCTGAGCTTATATAGACTATGAGGACACCAGCCTTGTGGACATCTACCTCTTCCTCCTTTAAGCATCCCAACTTTCACATCTCCTATTAATGAACCAAATGATCCAAGTCACCACGATGAAACGCATAGGGATCAGATTGGTGAAACAGTAAGCCCTTAACATTCTCCACTACACTCTCCCTTACCTTCTGTCTTTAACCCTCCAGCAGTCATCTATGAGCCAACTAGGTTGGGAACTAGCAACGCCCACACTACTATAGTCAGTTAAGAAGATGCGTGAACCACAACCTCTTCAGTCCAATGCACCTACACCTCCTGTCACACAAGCCAACATGGATGAGCTCAAAAAATTCATCCAAACACAACTCCGACCATCGGTCGCATCCATGAAAGCTCTTCACCTGCAACTGACAACTCTATAATGCCAAAATGTTGTCTTAAGGGATTACTTGCTTCAGCAAATGCAGAGGAGTCAAGACTAGTTTGACTTTATGATGCAATATATTAATCAAGTCTTGATGAGAATATTTGCCCCACATCCACTGCCATAGCACTTTCATGATCCCCTTAGATTCATGGATGAAGACCATGCTATTGAACGTAGGGACGACGCACTTGCCTCGTAAACAAATTTTGGAGTGTTGGCCTTTTGATTATATTATTTTTTTATTTTATCAACTTTTGTATGCGTTTATCCATTTTAAATTTCATGTACATATCTTTGCCATGAATGAAATTTACAACACTTTGATCCTTGTGTTTGTGTTAAACATTCCTCTTATTTTTCCTTTATCATCATTCTTATGTCTTGCATCGTGCTTTAATACCTCAATGATGGCACTACTGTCTGATAACTCATGTGTTTAGGATAGGCGTTAGGAATCTAAGTCTAAAAACCTCACTAAATGAAACATATTTTTTATTTTCCATGTGTGCAAGCCTCACCTCAAACCTCCATTTGAAATTTTTTAAGGCATTTTTGTAGTTCCTTTTCAACAATGAGGATCTTGCTAACCTCCAAAATTTGGGAGTGGGGAAGTTCGAGTTGATGCACTCTCTAGTTATAAAAAAATTCATAATTTCACTTATTTCTTCACAAAAAAATAAAAACTAAAAAACATCCACTATCAGCGTAGAAAGAAAACCCAACCTGATATGAGTTAAGATTGGAAATGGCACTTACTCGTAGTTGGATGTTCGCATGACACCCGTGAGGACAAGCCAAAAAGAAGGTAAGTAACCAGGACCAACACATCCCAAACTCCACTATCTAAGCCCAATAAAGAAAACATAAAATTTAGATAAAAGTTTAGTCGCGAAAGGCACTTACTTGTAGTTGGATGTCCTCATGACACCCATAGGGACAAACCAAAACAAAGGCGAGTTATCTAAATCGACGCATGGGTAGTCTTCAAGAAATAAAAACTTGCATTTGAAAGGATTTTTATAACAAGAAAACCTTCTAACGCATTACTGAACTTGAAATATAAAAATGTTTTGGAAAGCAAGGTTTGATTTACCAGGACACTTAGGTTAGATTTATATTTGGGTCTAGCTTAAGAGAACTTGTATGCACTAGCAAGGTTTGCATGGACATAAATCTATCATCAGTCCAACACATAATATCATCTTCATACCAAGAGATAGATTAAACATCTTCTTCATAATTATTCATTCTTATCATCATTTATCTTCAAAAGCATAAACACGATTGAAGCATGCAACATCTTGGCTTTACCTGGATTTGGGCTTCAAGCCCATTTCTCAAAATATAAAGTCAAAATCCAACTATTTGGACTGATTCACATATGAGACTTGAGAGTAGACAATTGAGCTGACAAGATAAATAGAAAATTTTAGGTCCCATTTGGTTAGTGATTCATTTTCATTTTTATGTTTTCAAAAAAAAAAAAAAAGAAAAGAAAAATACAAGGAAAACAATTATAACGTGTTTGATTTACTTATTTTCAAAAATGATTTTAAAAAAACAACGCTTAAAATAACTCATTTTCAAAAATAATAAATTGTCATTTTCTTGTTTTCAAAATTTTTTTAAAAAAATTATAATTACAAAATACACTTAAACATTTATGACAAACTACACAAATTACAAATTGAGTATTATAAATTTTTTCTACAACTTATGAAAATGATCCTGATTTTCATCGAACATGGTAGTCTTGTCTTACTAACAACAACTGTAAATACTTTCATCTATTAGACAGATTTCTTTTAAAGGAAATCAACTATGTATATCCCAAGGATCTCAGAGAGGCTATCTTTCAAGAAGCCCATTCAAACGGATTGGTTGACCACTTTGAGAGGGATAAAACTCTCATTTCAATTATTGAATGGTTTTACTAGCCACAACAAATGACTATGTCAAATGAAGAGAATCTAGCTTAAAGTGGAGCATACACACATTAAATCCTATAAGAAATAACATTATATGTTGAGATTTAATATGTTCAAAAATCAACTTTAGTCCACCATAAGTACAAACTTCAATTGGGCCAAATTCAACTAATTTTTGTCAGATAGTTGTGATTTTTGTATAGTAATCTTTGATGACATTAATGTTGGGATTGATGTCCTAATTCTCTTGGAGTCTCGTAGTTTGTAATCTATACACATTGTTATGAATAAAATAAGGGTATTTTCTTTGGCATTTACTCATATCCAATAAACAAAGCTCCATAGTTATTGTATGTAAACTTAAGCATGTATATGAGATATACAAGTGGATCATGCCTTAAGTGATAATCTAAAAAGGTCTGTAGTATAAGGATTAAGGAGGGATACCTGATCCTGGTGACACTATGGATACAACCCGCTTTGTAGAGGCTTACAAGTGTTGTGAACTACTACAAATGGTAGATTCTGACCATTCATGTGGAGACATGTGAGCGGGGGTGTCCTATACAAAGAGTTTGTATAAGACTGGACCACGAGATGTCTAGTCTCTGTATATAACACCGTTGATACTTGAGAATTACATCTCACCTAAACGACCATAGGTGACATGACCTCAATCCTGAGTGTTTTGGGAATTTCTACCTTTGAGGGTGGTCCTTTGATTAGTATGGATGAGAGTGGCCAGATTGCCAACTCAACATGCCTATCTTTTTGGGGATTGTCTGATTTGGGAGCTAGGAACTCAGTTACACAAGATGGAATTCACTCCTTCCTCGAAGCATGGGTAAGTAGATAGATTGCTACCTTAAGGGCTGATTACTGGTTTTGAACATAGTGGCCACAACATCCCTTTGGAAGAGAGGACTCGGTTATAGTAGGACTATGACTTATGTTCATTAGAGTGATCAATGGTACTTAAGAAGTTAGATGTAACTACAGGGGCATAACGTTATTGGCCTACCTGTACTTACGAGCGATCTGTGAATGGTTATTACACTGTTGATTGGTTGATATGGACACATAATATATTTGTGGTAAGGAGAGTGCAGCTGTTGGTCTTTAGTGGAGTGCCTAGCAGTTAATGGATGGTGGATGCCATGACTAAAGAGTTTAGTCAATTATTCACATACCGTTGGAGCTCAAGCTATAGGTCCATAAGGTCCCCTTGGTAGCTGAATGGATTCAAGTTGAGAATCAGTTCTTGGTGTTGATTTGAAATGTTCAAATTGACAAGAGGAAATTCGAATATATATAATATGATCGGTGTGATGTATGAGATACATGAAATGGAGGATTAATGTAAATGAGATTTACATTAAGTACCATGAAATAGAAAAAATAATTATGATTTATATGTTTCATGAGATGAAATATTAAAACTATAGGTTATAAATATAGTATGATAAGTTGATTATCATATATATTTATAATAAAATTAANNGACCACGAGATGACTAGTCTCTGTATATAACGCCGTTGATACTTGAGAATTACATCTCACCTAAACGACCATAGGTGACATGACCTCAATCCTGGGTGTTTTGGGAATTTCTACCTTTGAGGGTGGTCCTTTGATTAGTATGGGTGATTAATGTCTCTAATTTGATTGATTACATACAATGGAAATGATTTTCCATTTAATGCCTCTAATTTGACTGATTACATATAGTGGAAAGAGTCTTATAAAACGTATTTCGTGGTAAACGACCTCGAGTTTGTCATGGTTGAGGAATGTCTTCAAGTCTCCACCTTTGATGCACCGCAAAGTGTTCGTAATGCACATGAGTTATGGATAAAGGCTAATTCATTGGCCCGACTTCACATATTGGCTAGCATACCTGATGCTTTGGCCAAAAGGGTTGAGAACATGGTCATTTCACGTGAGATCATGGACTTGTTGCAAGATTTGTTTGAATGTCAGTTCTTACTTTTTGAGCACAAAGGGATGGATGACAAAACCAATAGTGTCAGTTCCCAAGTTAAACTCTAGAAAGAGAAAACAATTGTTGTTGACTCTGTTAAAGTTCATCGACGAGAAATGTTCTCTGAAATGGAACTTGGAGCTTATTTAGGTTCTGATACAGATCCCACTACTCTCCAAAAGAGGAGGATTTCTAAAGACAATAAATGTGATTTATTGGTCTTAGAGACGTGTTTGGTAGAGAATGATGATTCTGCCTGGATCCTTGATTCAGGTGCTACTAATCACGTCAGTTCCTTTTACCAATGATTCAATTCCTGGCAAACGTTGCCACAGGGAGAGTTGACTCTTCGAGTCGGCATTGGTGAGGTTGTTTCAGCTATTGCTGTAGGCAATTTAAAGTTATTTTTGGACAAGAAACGTTATTTGTTACTGGATAATATTTTTGTAGTTTCTCATATCAAGAGGAACTTAATATTGGTTTCTTGTCTCATTGAACAAGGTTATACTGTCTCCTTTTCTGGGAGTAAAGAATTTATTTTCAAGAATTGAATAGAGATTGGTTTTGGTTCAATGGAAAGTAACTTATATGTACTGAAGCCATTAGTCATAAAAGCCTTGTTTAATACTGAAATGTTCAGTACGACAACAACAGCTAAAAGATCAAAGGTTTCTCCTAAGGAAAATGCCCATCTTTAGTACTAAGATTAGGTCACATAAACCTCAATAGGATTGAGCAGTTGGTGAAATGTGAACTTTTAAAGAGTTTAAAAGAAAGCTCATTGCCATTGTGTGAATCATGCCTCGAAGGCAAGATGACCAAATGACCTTTTTCTAGAAAAGTTTACAGAGCCAAAGAAGCCTTGAAACTTGTACATTCCGACCTCTGTGGTCCGATGAGTGTTAGAGCTCGAGGTGGGTATGAATATTTCATCTCTTTCATAAATGATTATTCAAGGTACGAGTATCTCTACCTAATGCAACGTAAGTCTGAAGCCCTTGACAAGTTCAAGGAGTATAAGGTTGATGTTGGAAACTTGTTAGGTAAGACGATAAAAACACTATGACCTGATCGTGGTGGAGAGTATATGGACCTCCAAATGATGGCCTTTTTTATCTCATCCGTATTCCAATGGGAAAAAAGAGTTCCATTCCGTCCTCTGCTGATAGAGCAGAAAGTAGAACGTTGGGTGATGATGGGACAAAATGTACTTCTAAGTAATTGCTCCATAGATCAATTATCGAGATATATGAAGAAGAAATCATGTAATCCAGAACTATATGATAGAACATGGGATTGCATCCCAACTCTTGGCCCCAGGTACACCTCAGCAGAATGGTGTATCATAAAGAAGAAACAAAACCTTGTTGGACATTGTTCGGTCTATGATGAGTTATGCTCATCTTTTAGACTCATTTTGGGGTTTTGTAGTGGAGACTACATGCTATATCCTGAACAATGTTCCCTCGAAAAGTGTTTTCCGAAACACCTTTTGAGCTATGGAAAGGCCGTAAAGGTAGTTTACCCCACTTCAGGATTTGGAGGTGTCCGACACATGTGCTAGTGACTAACCCGAAGAAGTTGGAACTGCGTTCGAAGGTTTGCCTCTTTGTAGGGTACCCCAAGGAAACGAGAGGTGGATTCTTCTATGATCCGAGTGAGAACAAAATGTTTATTTCTACAAATGCTATCTTCTTGGAAAAAGACCACATAAGGGATCATCAGCCATAAAGTAAGCTTATTTTTCGTGAGATTTCTAGTGAGCCTGAGACTATTGAGGGTTCAACAAGAGTTATTGAACAGACTGACAAATCAACAAGAGTTGTTGAGGTCAGTACATCTGGTTAACTAGCTCAAGAGTTGAGCCTCGACGTAGTGGGAGGGTTATGAACCCACCGAAACATTACATGCATTTGACTGAAGCCTAGAACATCATTTCTAATGATGTGGTCAAGGATCCATTGTCTTTTAAGCAAACAATGGAGGATGTTGATAAGGATGAGTGGATTAAGGCCATGAACCAAGAGATGGAGTCTATGTACTTAAATCAAGTCTGAGAACTTGTGGATCAACCTAATAGGGTAAGACCTATAGGGTGTAAGTGGATCTATAAGTGAAAGCGAGGTGTAGATGGAAAGGTGCAAACCTTTAAAGCTAGACTCGTGGCAAAGGGTTATACCCAGGTCGAGGGAGTAGACTATGAGGAAACTTTCTCACTTGTTGTCATGCTGAAGTCTATCAGGATACTCCTGTCCATAGCCACATTTTATGATTATGAGATATGACAAATGAAAGTCAAGGCTGCCTTTCTTAATGGTAATCTTGAGGAGACCATCTACGTGGCACAACTAGAGGGGTTCATTGTTCCAGATCAAGAGCAAAGAGTTTGCAAGCTTAATTGGTCCATTTATGGGTTGAAACAAGCATCTAGATCGTGGATATTAGGTTTGATAGTGCGGTCAAATCGTTTGGCTTTGATCAGAACATTGATGAGCCTTGTGTTTACAAGAAGATCATCGGCAGCTCAGTAGCTTTCCTGGTACTGTATATGAATGATATCCTACTCATTGGAAATGATGTAGGGTTTCTAACTGATATTAAAAAGTGGCTAGCTGCCCAGTTCCAAATGAAAGATTTGGATGAGGCGCAGAATGTTCTAGGGATCTAGATTATTCGGGATTGTAAGAACAAAAGGTTAGCCTTGTCTCAGGCATCGTACATCGATCAAATGTTGATAAGGTACAAGATGCAGGATTCCAAGAGGGGTTTGTTACCCTTCAGGCATGGAATCGTATTGTCTAAGGATTAATGTCCTCAAACACCTCAAGAAGTTGAGGAGATAAGACGTATTCCCTATGCTTCAGATGTAGGAAGCTTAATGTATGCAATGTTGTGTACTCGACTCGACATTTACTATGCACTAGGGATTGTCAGTTGTTATCAGTCCAATCCAGGATTTGATCATTAGATGGAGGTCAAGACGATCCTTAAGTATCTTCGAAGATCTCGTGTATAGAGATAAGGATTTGATCCTTACAGGATACACAGACTCTGACTTTCAGATCGATAGAGATTCTCGTAAATCGACAATGGGGTCAGTGTTCACTCTAAATGGAGGGGCTATAGTGTGGCGAAGTATCAAGCAAGGATGCATCGCTGACTCCACTATGGAAGCCGAATATGTAGCCGCTTGTGAAGCAGATAAGAAGGCTATTTGCTTGGGGAAATTCCTTATAGATTTGGTAGTTGTTCCAAATATGGATTTGCCGATCACTCTTTATTGTGATAACAGCGGAGTTATGGCAAATTCGAAGGAACCTTGGAGTCATTGTTGAGACAAGCATATCGAACGAAAATACCACTTGATCAGAGAGATTATGCATCGTGGTGATGTGATAATCACGAAGATCACGTCAGAGCACGACGTTGTTGATCCATTTACAAAGGCTCTCATGGCTAAAGTGTTCGAGAATCACTTGGAGAGTCTAGGTCTGCAGGACATGCGACATCTTATCTAGGGCAAGAGGGAGATGATACTGGGGTATAGAGTATGTCCTAGTTTATTATATATTGTTTATGTAATTTTTCATGTATTGTACATTAGTCTCCCGAGGCATTAGGACAAGTGGAAGATTGTTGGGATTAGTGTCCTAATTCTCTTGGAGTCTCGTAGTTTGTAATCTATACACATTGTTATGAATAAAATAAGAGTATTTTCTTTGGCATTTACTCATATCCAATAAACAAAGCTCCATAGTTATTGTATGTAAACTTAAGCATGTATATGAGATATACAAGTGGATCATGCCTTCAGTGATAACCTAAAAAGGTCTGTAGTATAAGGATTAAGGAGGGATACCTGATCCTGGTGACACTATGGATACAACCCGCTTTGTAGAGGTTTGAAAGTGTTGTGAACTACTACAAATGGTAGATCCTGACCATTCATGTGGAGACATGTGAGCGGGGGTGTCCTATACAAAGAGTTTGTATAAGACTGGACCACGAGATGTCTAGTCTCTGTATATAACACCGTTGATACTTGAGAATTACATCTCACCTAAACGACCATAGGTGACATGACCTCAATCCTGAGTGTTTTGGGAATTTCTACCTTTGAGGGTGGTCCTTTGATTAGTATGGATGAGAGTGGCCAGATTGCCAACTCAACATGCCTATCTTTTTGGGGATTGTCTGATTTGGGAGCTAGGAACTCAGTTACACAAGATGGAATTCACTCCTTCCTCGAAGCATGGGTAAGTAGATAGATTGCTACCTTAAGGGCTGATTACTGGTTTTGAACATAGTGGCCACAACATCCCTTTGGAAGAGAGGACTCGGTTATAGTAGGACTATGACTTATGTTCATTAGAGTGATCAATGGTACTTAAGAAGTTAGATGTAACTACAGGGGCATAACGTTATTGGCCTACCTGTACTTACGAGCGATCTGTGAATGGTTATTACACTGTTGATTGGTTGATATGGACACATAATATATTTGTGGTAAGGAGAGTGCAGCTGTTGGTCTTTAGTGGAGTGCCTAGCAGTTAATGGATGGTGGATGCCATGACTAAAGAGTTTAGTCAATTATTCACATACCGTTGGAGCTCAAGCTATAGGTCCATAAGGTCCCCTTGGTAGCTGAATGGATTCAAGTTGAGAATCAGTTCTTGGTGTTGATTTGAAATGTTCAAATTGACAAGAGGAAATTCGAATATATATAATATGATCGGTGTGATGTATGAGATACATGAAATGGAGGATTAATGTAAATGAGATTTACATTAAGTACCATGAAATAGAAAAAATAATTATGATTTATATGTTTCATGAGATGAAATATTAAAACTATAGGTTATAAATATAGTATGATAAGTTGATTATCATATATATTTATAATAAAATTAATTATTTGATAATTATATCTTTTTCTCTAATAACCAATTGAGTGGGAGGTTATTGGTGGTTTCATGGTAACCGTAAGATAAAAGGAAAATTGTTTTCCTAAATTTAGTATGATTAAGTTTTGAGAAAGTTGCTATTTTCGACAAATTCTCACAGAAAGGTTGTCAAGTGAATAGGATTTACTAAACGATAGCTGAAGAGAGACTAAAAAATCGTGGAGTGACACTACACGATAGTTCACTCAGCTAGCCATTAGCTAAACGATCGTAGAGCATTTGCTAAATGATCGCCGAGCATTTGTTAAACAATTGGGCATTCATCTATATGATAGACTTGTCATCTCCCACTTGTGTTGGAATGTATCAGCAAGCAGCGAAAGTAACAAGGATCAATAAGTACTCTAATTCATTAATTTTGGCAGAAACTAAAGCATGCTCAAGCTAGACCAAGAGGGTTTCAAGTCATACCTTTGTAAAACTTCTTCAATTCTTGATCCTCAGCTGCAAACTTCTCCAAATCTTGCTGTAGACCACCTCAAGATCTTCTCCACTATTCTCTTGGAACTTTAGATTGAGTTGTGAGACTTAAAATAAGCTTGAATGAAGAGAATTTGGAGAAAAGCTCACTGTCACCACCACTTGAAGAACAACTTCTTCAACTCGATTTTTCCAGCAAAACGCTATATTTGCATGCCTCAATTTCACTCCAATCTTCTCAATATATTGCAGAACCTTCATGCAAAGAAGATGACTGCATGAGATGCAGTTCATGCTTGGAGTTTTGAAGCCAAAATGAAGTGGGTTTTGTTTGAGCAAGTTGAAGGCTTAATGGAAAATCCCATAAATCCATTTTATTTAAATTTTTCAACTTTTCAACTTTTGAATTGATTAAAATAAAAAAAAATTGATTTCTAAAATTAAAAATATTATTAATCTTACAAAATAATTTCTTAAAAAAATAATAAATAATTATTTAAACAATTTAAATAATTATAATTAATTTAATATCAAATATTAAACTAATTTGACACAAATCCACCTTCATATATTTAAATTATATTTAAATATTCATTCTCCTATTCCATTTAATTCTTAAAATTAAACGTATAATTATATCTCATATAATTACTAATTTCTTTAATTTTAATTTGAACGTTTCAAATTAACTTATCATGCTACTCTATAGTTAATCCATTTATGAGCTAGTAGGGGGACCTCGCGGACCTATAAATCATGAGCTCCAACGATCCGAGATTAATTGGCTAAATTCATTATACCGAATTAACCCCTATTCGTTAACTAATGGGTCACTCCACTAAAACCCATAGTTGAACTCCCCTCACTGTAGATATATTATGTCCACATGATTTAACTATAATTAGTAAGTTGACCCTTCACAGGTTGTTCGCAATAACTGTTGGGTCAAATGTCTGTTTTACCCCCGAGATTACGTCTTGTTCCTTAGTTTCTACTGATCCTCTAATGAACAACTGGTTTGTGATCCAGTCACAAAACCAAAACTCTCTCAGCCCAGTTAGAGAGTGGGGCCCCTTGTTCAAGACCTGGATTCAGTACTTGAGAGAACAACCTTTCTTCTATTCCTAAATCGGGTAGCCGTGAATTCCGTCGTGCACCCTATGTCCCAAGCTATTTATTTGGTCTTACCCTGAAATGGGAGGCTTATTGAGTCGACGCTGTTGAGCCAACCCTCACCTATGCAAATCTAAGGATAATCCCGAATAAACAGGAGTTCATAGTTAGCTCAGGATTAAGATCGAGTTACCTAAGTCATCTAAGTGAAATAGTCAGTCTTATACAGTAAATAGTGTTATAAAGTAAGAGTGACTTATTTCTTGGTCCGATCTTATGCAAACTCATTGCATAGGATTCCCCCACTCCTCATGTCATAACATGTATGAATTAGGATCACTTCGTTTGTAGCAGTTTACAACTTTTTGTAACAACTACAAAGTAGGCCGCATCCAATAGTGTTACCAAAATAAGGTACCCAACCTTAATCATGTACTATAGATCGTTTTTACTATTTACTCGAACTTGATCCATCTTTATGTCTCTACATGAAGTTCAAGTATTCATTATAATAGTCATGGATCTTAGTTTATTGGATTTAAACTTTTATGTATGCAATTTATAAAATCAATAATAAGTTTATTGACCATAGAAAATGTTTATCTTTTTACAAACTACAAGTTTTAGGACATAAAACCCAATAATACTCAATCATTTACACGATTGTGGTCCCTCCGTCTCTTCCTCTAACCAAATCCACACAAAGCCCACACTTCTGGATTCTCACATCGAGAATACCAAGGTAGCTATTGTGGTGGTGTCTTACAAAACTTGATTAAGTTGAGGTTTTTGGAGGCCGTTCATTGTGTTCGCAGTGTTCATGTGGTGGTCACTGTGTTTGAGCATTTGTGTGTTGCAGTATTGGAGATTGAGCATTCGTGATCAAGGGACTTTGAAGATGAGTCTTCAAAGGTATGTGTAATCTTTCCCTTGATTATCTTGTAAAGCGTGCTGTAATTTCGTTTTGTGCATGACCGGTTAGTTTTAGTTTCTTGATTGTAATTGTTAGTGTTCAATATCAATTGAAATTTGGAACGATCATTCCACTGCTCATGGAAATTCTCATGTTCGATTTCCTTCAATTAATCCTTGGACCATAATGACTAATTGTTTTCGAAGCTAGAAAATGCGAGGACCACTATGAGAAATGTCCACAGGTGAGGCAGGGTTGAATGACCTCCCTATTCTCGCTCCCCATATTATTTTCTATCCTCGTGAAATTCTCCACGAGGATTGAGATGGAAATTCCCCAGGGGAATTAGTAGGGATCAAGTTCCCCATGGGAAAATTTCCCCTTTTTTAAAAAAAAATCAATTAAATAATATCACTACTATGGAAAAGTTTTAATTAAATAGCTAAATTTCTCATTAATTACTTTTTATATGATTAGTCCACATAGACAATTTGAATTTAAAGAGAAATTACTAAAAAAAAAAACTACTAATCAAATTATTCATCTATATAATCTAAATTTAAATGTTCAATTCAAACATATTCATTATCTTGACCATTAAACAATAAAATTTGAATTTTAAATATAATATCTATATAATAATAATAACATAATATTAAATTATTATAATAAATAAAGGGTGTTGCTCCCAAACCCTTGCTATGCAAATAATATTTATAAATCACCAAACTAACTACTTATACTAACTGGTAGTACAAGCGACAAGTACGGGGTCAAACCTCAGGGAAGCACGAAAGATTAGTTCATCAAGATTGTTTTGAGTTAAAGTGGTGAATGAGTGGGGGATTGGTATGGTTGGATAAAGGAAAGTGCAAGAAAATAAAAGATAGCAATGCAATTAAAGAAACAATCTAGCTTAAGGGAATTAGAATTGGTCAATGTAATTTTTGTTCATCGAGTTATTTAAAGGTAATTTAGTTTCTTGAATATTCCTAGTCCAATTGATTGGAATCTCAATTAATGGTCCTAATTACCTAATTAATCAACATGCATAGAAAACGAATCCGCTCCATACAAATGAATTAATCGCATTAAGTTCTAGGGATAATGCTAGGATGAGTGTTCGACTTCTAACATCTAATCAAATGTTCAATATAGTTTTTCTTTAGGTTGATAGGAGCAGTCATTTTTGTCTAACTAACCTATTGCTTCCAATGAGATTAACCTATAAATATTTGTCAGACATTACAAGGTAATCACAAAGTATTAGCATCACACGACAAATTATTGGCCGTCAATCAATAATTAAAATCACGCAATTCATAAAACACAAAGTTCAGATTAAAACCCATAAACAAGAACAAAAAGATTGCATTCCAACAAAACTCCCAAAAAACTACATCGTTCCAAATTCCCCTAAACTAGAAAATAGCTAGAACTTACCTTCCCATTGAGATGAAGAAGACAAATCCCGACATCGTTTCATTAGTTACATGAGATGAGAAGAAAAAGGGAGAAAAAGACAAGTGGAGAGGTAAGAAAAGGGTGAAAATCGGCTGGAGACCGATTGAAGGTTGTGTCCTCTGCCTTAAAATGCGAGAGACGCATTAATAGAAAATCTCGTAGCGTCGTGACGTTGCCTCTGCTCCATGTGCGCGTTCATCTTCAATTCGTAGCGTTGCAACACTACATATAGATTGCAACACAACCCTGTTCTTCATCAAATGAGTAGCTACTGTCTTATAGCCTTGCTCAACGCTCGTTTGAATGTTGCGATGCTCTGTCTAGGGGTGTTTTCATCCAGTCACGTCCTCTTGAAGTCCAATTGCTCAAATTAGCTCCTAATTACTCCAAATCAACCCCAAATAGCTCGTAACGACGAATTCTACCTTCAAGATGCTCAATGTCTAGAAAATCATCAAATAAACACATTAAATATAGTAACAACATAGAATTAAGAAGAGTAAAATAGCACAATTTTGGTGCTATCAGCAGGTTCCTATGGGAAAAATAGACATCTCTAACCGTTAGTTTGGTTAGAAGAGGAAACCATAACTGTATTTAAATATCCCAACATCATTTCAATTGTGACTAAGACTGTTCAGTACACTTTTTTATCACTCACCTATTGGGATTTATGTCCTAAAACCTCGTAGTTAATTTTTTGTTTGATATAATAATTGATTATTTTAAATATGCAATAATAAGTTATCCATTACGGGAAAAATTAAAGGCTATTTTTGTTGGAGTTGATGCCCTAAATCTCGTAAGGTCTTGTAGTTTGTGAACACCTGTATGATCAAACTTTGTGATGTAATAATATGAGATATTTTCTTCATTGTTGTCTATGAAATATGAGATATTTTAGTTGCATTAACCACAAACCAATAACTAAGATCCCCAGTTATCATTGTAACTTAAGCATGTATGTGGAGACATACAAGTGGATCATGCCTTAAGTGATAACCTAAATGGTCTGTAGTATATGGATAAAGGAGGGAAACCTTATCTTGGTGATACTACGGATACAACCCAGTTTGTAGATGTTACAAGTGTTGAAAAGGACTATAGATGGTCTGATCTTGATCATTCATGTGGAGACATGCGAGTGGGGGTATCCTATACAAAGGAGTTTGTATAAGACCAGACCACGAAATGTTTAGTCTCGCTATATAATGTTGTTCATGATAGAGACTTCCATTTCACTATGATGACCATCGGTCACATGACCTTAATCCTGAATGAGTTGGGAACTCCTGCCTATGAAGGTGGTCCTTTGATTTGCATGGGTGTAAGTGACCAGATTGCTGACTCAAACCTACCACTTTGGGGATTCGTCTGATTGGGGAGCTAGGAATTCAGCTACACAATATGGAATTCACTCCTTCCCCGAACCAGGGGTAAGTAGATAGATTGCTCCCTTAAGAGTTGATTCCAGGGCTTGAACGATGTGGCGCCACACCCCGAGAAGTGTTCACTCATAGTAGGACTATGATATATTGTTCATTAGAGGAATTAGTGGTATTTAAGAAGTTAGATGTAACAACAGGGACAAAACGGTAAATTGGCCCAGCTATACTTACGAGCGATCTAGGAAGGGTTATCGTACTATTGATTCGTTATATCTAATAGACACAGAAATATATCTGTAGTGAGAAGAGTGCAGCTATTGATGTTTAGTGGAGTGCCCACAATTAACGGATGGTGGATTTCGTGATTAAAGAGTTTAATTAGTTATTCACATACCGTTGGAGCTTCAAGCTACAGGTCCATAAGGTCCCCTTGATAGCTCAATGGATTCAAGTTGAGAATAAATTTTTGGGTTAGTTTGAAGTGCTCAAATTAACAAGAGGGAATTTGATTATATATGATATAATTAATGGTTCAATTATATGTGATATAATTAATTTGACATATTAGATACATTAATTAGAGGAATTGATATAAGTATGATTCATATTAAATCAAGGAGAAAAGAACTATGGTTTAAATATTACATATGATGTCATATTAAAACTATATGTTATAAATATAGTATGATAAGTTAGTTATTATATTTATTTATAATAAAAACAATTATGAGATAATTTTTTAGTTGGTTTTTTCTTTTCTCCATTAACTTTGCAAGTGGGAGGTTAATTTCAGTTTTTAATAACTGAAGAATAAAATGAAAAGTGTTTTCATTTTATTATACGATTGCTTCATTATCGATTTACAAATCGATCGCTCACAAGAGAGAGACTATACGATAGCCCTCATGAGAGATTAAATGATCTAAAGAGATTACTAGACGATTGGCTAGACGATTGCTCACGAGAGCAAAAGATACTAAACGATCAAGTACCCACTGTCTATACGATAGACAAAACCTTTCTCCCACTTACTTGATCGTGTAGTTCGATCGTACTTCCTCCTTTCATCTATCAAATTTACACAGAGCCCACACCTCCTGGACTCTCACTCCGAGAATACCAAGGTTGCCGAGTGGTAGTGTCGAGGGGTTGTTGTTTGAGGATCAGACTGTTCGTGGTTTTGACGACAACGAAAGGTTGCTAGACGATTGCCCACGAGAGCGAGATATTGTCAAACGATTGCTCACGAGAGCGAGAGATTTCCAGAAGTAGAGTTCTTTAAAGGTATGTCTCTCAATTCCTTTTGTACCATGCAAACTTCATTCCTCAACTGCATGAGCCTCTGCATCCGAATGTAGCCATGTCCTTTTGAAGCATGTGGACTTGATCTTATTGGTCTTATAACACTTAAGTCGTGAGCAAGACATTCTTACATCCTCGCAACCACTGACTATTTTTCAATGTGGGCCAAGGTCATCGCCCAGAGAGAAGCTAAGAAGGAAAATGTAGTGGACTTCATCCGTACTCACATCACCTATTTACAGTATTCTCAATCGAAACGGATAATAGGAGGCAGTTTTCCAATGGCTTAATGGATAAATTATGTGAAAAATTCAAGTTTAAACAATACAAGTCATCAATGCACTCCAATGCAACTACAAATGGGTTGGCAAAGGCATTCAACAAGAGTTTGTGCAGTCTACTAAAGAAAATTGTTTCTAAGTCGAAAAGAGATTGGCAAGAGAAGATTGGAGAAGCATTATGGTCTTATCGAACAATTCATCGGACCCCTACAAGAGTTACAACATATTCTCTTTATTATAAAGTGGAAATCGTTCTCCCTCTAGAAAGACAGATCCCATCACTCAGAATGACAGTGCAAGAGAGGTTGACCACAAAAGACAATGTCAAATTATATCTTCAAGAGTTAGAAGTGCTTGATAAAATACAATTGGAAGCTCAACATGAATTGGAATTGTACGAAGTAGAAATTTCCAAAGCCATTGATAAGCACGCGAAGCCTCGATCTTTTCAAGTTAGTGATTTGGCACTTGTTGTAAGAAGAGCCATTATCACGAGGACGCCTACAAGAAATAAGTTCATGCATAATTGAGATGAACCTTACATCGTCAAAGAAGTCTACACAAATGAAGCATGTAGGATTCTATCAAGCTGGATTAAGAATTGGCCTAATCAACAGCAAGTTTTTAAGAATTTTTATGCTTGATAAATATGTAACAAAAAAAAAAAAAACTCCTTATTGTAAGAGTATAAACTGCAAGGTCCTTCTGGCCTGCATAAGCTTAAACAGTGAATGACACAAAAAAAAACTCTTTGAACTACCTTATGACTTGATCCCTATTTATTGTAAAGGGTATGTAGGGAGCTTAAAGGAATTTAAGCTCAGTCCAGTTAAAAAAATAGCAAAAAACAAAATCTTGTGAACTACGTTATGACTTGATCCCTATTCATCATAAAAGGATATGTAGGCAGATTAAAGAGATTTTAAGTTCAGTCAAAAAATTCCTTAAACTACGTTATAGCCAAAGTTTCGTTCATTTAAATATGTATAAGCTTCAATTAAACAAAAAGAAACAATGATAAATTACATTCAATCTAAGAAATCAGCATGAAAAGCAAAACATTAGGGAAAAAAAGTTCTATTACAATTCCCTTCGTCTCGTAAAGTGAACTAACAACAAAAGCTAGATAAAAGAGGTATTGAATCAAGGATTCCATTTGAAACTCTTCAACTCCTTGCGCAGGCTTTCTAAAGATTCTCGTAGTGTTGATAACATCCGGGCATCCGCATCATTAAGGGTATGGATGCATTCGAGGTTGTTGATTTCTGCACAAGTATATGAGATCTCACATTGCTTTTGAGTTAAGTCTTTAGCATTCTTGGAGATTAAGTTAGAGGGTTCATTAGATTCAGCACGTACAACTTCGAGTTCCACTTCCAATTGAGTTGTTTGTGTGTATAGTTGTGTGTGTCGTCGCTCAAAGGTATCCTTCTCTTCGAGCATGCAACTTTCATCGTCTCGTAATGTCTTTACAAGACTATTCTTCTCTTCCAACTGACTATCTTTAGTTACTTGAGTTGTGAGTGACGATTGCAATTAGTTTTGATTCTCGATTCCTTTGAAGTAGCCTCCCATAAATTCTTTTAGAGAGGCTAGGTATCTTTTTTTCTTTCTACCATCACATCAAAGTTTTTTGAATTTTTGGTACACGATTGTTGGCATGCTCAAATGGAGTACAAATATTGCTGAAAGTTCTCCCATAATGTTACAATAGTTTGTTGTCAAATTTGAGAAATTAAGTTGTCAGCATAGAAATGGAAAACTTTAGAGGCCAATGCGAATAATTTCTTTTGAGCAGGTCGAGAGCACTCGTTAATGGTCGTGAGGCACAACTTCATATTTTGCTCATTTTGGATCGTAGGTAAATCCTCGACATGAATTGTAATAGGATTAGGAGCTTGAGGACTTGTCATAGATTCATCACTATGTTCACTTTTGTCTTCCTAAGCCGACTTATCCTGAGAAGGGTAGAAAAGAACAAAATAAGTTAAATAATGAAAGTAAAAGAAAAAAAGAAAAGAATAATAAGGGAAATGAAAAAGAAAAAAGAAAAGAATAATAAGGGAAATGAAGGTGCACACAAAGATGACTCAACTAAACTTTTCATGTCGCTTGAAGTTTGAAAATTATCAAGATCGACTTCAAGAAATCGCCCATTGTGGTCAAAGGTATCTTTGGACGGTTTCACTCTTTTCGATTGATGATCTTCATGGCTTTTTGCCCTTTATAGGACTAATTTGAAGCACGTGTCTATCAATCAAGTGGAGTTGTTTCCTCCCGAAGTTAGCTCTACTTTTTTTGGGGAGTTTGAGTTGAGCTAGAGGAGGAATCATGCTATCTACATATTTGTATGTGTTCTCCTCCAAGTAGTCCTCATCTTTGTTCTACCACAAAGATCTAAAACAAGTGGTGACATGATCCCGAGGATTTGACGTAAGAGTTGGAAGCAATACTTAAGATTTAGAACCATGATGGACACAAACCCTCCAATGGTATAAGATGTTGTCCAAGTTAACCTCCTAGGTATACCCAATATTGTTTGGAATATCCTAATAAAATCCAAACTAACAGCCAAATCGATAGGGACTATAAGGTTCAATGATTAACCTATCTCCATAGCGAGAAGATATATGGCATGACCTAAGGCTTGAAAAGAATGAGAAGCAGGCAAAAGTTTGAGATGTTCTCTTTTCCCATGTATTGGTTTCGATCCTCATGCTGAAGATTCATGTGATAGGCTGTGGATTTGCTTTTTTGAATTAGTTCGCAAGTTTCATATTCATCAAAATATATGGCTTTGCCTTCATCAGAAAAACCAACCATTCTGGGCCCTCGAACTTCCACTGATACTTTATAATTAGTACTAAAGTAGTGGGCCAGCTAGAAACATAATGCATTGGAAAACAAGCATCCATATGCCACACTTGAGAAGTGGCCTCTGAGACTTTACCTAACCCATGGTAAATATTAGTCAAAACATAAACTGCTAGGCTAAAAGTGATTCCTTCAGCCATTAAAGAGGTTGCTCTAAAAATGTCGGGTCAAACGTTGTTGGCATTCCCTTGAGGAAACATAAAGGCACAGAGCCAAAAGGAAAGGAAGGCCACAAATATGTCTAGTCCCACCATTCCTCTCTAGTATGGAGCTCAAAAAACATGTTTTCTCCTCTTTTATCCAATTACAATATTTAATGTTTGTGCCATATGGTTTGTCGGTTGAATTGGAATGAGAAGTTTTCTTCTGCTTTGGTTGGGGTGGCTTTTCATATTTCTGGTCACCCTTAAACAAAAAAGAAATCCAAAAGATGATCCAAATATGAGAATGACACGATCGAGTAACAATTAGCACATAATAAGCGTGAAAAAGATATTCATAACTTTAGGGGAAGTGTCTCCTTAAGTTGATCCAGTCAACTCGTTGAGGTAAGGAATGACCTTTTTATAAAATCTTCCTTTGATGGAGACCTCTCAAGGTCCAGAGGTCCCATAGGGAGATAGATAGTTCTCTGCTTCGAGTGTGAATGGTGTTAGTTATTGGACTCTAAGCTTCATAGAAGGCACGGATCACGTCATTATTACGATCATAAATGTAGAAGGAAGCTAATGGCAGGTCAGTAGATTCACCGTCGCTCGTAAACCCGTGCCTATGCAAATAATATTTATAAATCACCAAACTAACTGATAGTACAACGACAAGTCCGGGATCAAACCTCAGGGAAGCGCGGAAGATTAGTTCATCTAACTTGTTTTCAGTTAAACTGCATTCGGGGGGGGAGGGGGTTGGTACGGTTGGATAATTGAAATTGTGTGAAAATAAAAATGCAAGAAAAAGTAAGATAGAAGCGCAAATTAACCGAGATGTCTTCGTTTAGAGGAATGAATTTTTGCAATGTAATTTAGATGATCGACCCAATTTATGACTTAAAATTTCTTGTTTATGCTTAGCCAATTTGATTGGGAATCCTAACCAATGGTCCTAATATCTAATTATCAAAATGCATAGAAAATAAATCTGCTCCGTACAAATTACGAATCGAATTTAAGATCTAAGGATTACACTAAGATGAGTTTTTAATTCTAACGTCTAATTATGAAGGAAATTAGACATGAGGTTTCCATGAGCAGCAGAGGATCATTATAAATTCCATTCGGAGTTGAACATAAACAATTATAGTACAAGAATGGAAACTAACAGGTCATACACAAATGAAATTATAACATGCTAAACGATAGAATCAAGGGATAGAGTATGCATATCTTTTGAAGAAACATTTTTTTGAAGAAACCAATCAAGTTAAGTGAGAACACCACCACAATGGTTACCTTGGTATTCTCGGTGGTTGAGAATCAGAAGTTATGAGCTTTGTATGATCTTAGCTTGAGGAAGAGACTGAAGGATAACGATCGTATAGACGATCGATAACAAGTGGGAGGATGAGAAGGACGTCTATTCGTATAGACGATGTGTCTCGCATCGTGTAGTAAGATGGCAGGCTTATCAATATAGACTTAGTCCAAGTGATGGTTACTAGATAGATCAGCTGATGAAACTATCAGATAGTCACTGTGAACGAGATTGTTTAGTACCTCTGCCAGCTATCGACTTAGGCAAAACTCTTTCACATGATAGCTTTTTTATCCGTGAGTTCTTTCTCGAAAAGTGGCAACTCTAAAAAATTTAGGAAAACATTTTTCCTTATTTAATGTGATTACAATAAAACCACCAGATTAACCTCCCACTCAATTCAGTATTAAGAAAAAGTTTTTAAATTATTCATCATAATATTATTATTATATAATAAATATGATAAAACAACTTACCGTATATATATTTATCACACCTTATAGTTTTTTTTTTTTTTTCAAATAAGAGTTTTTAATTGCCCCCCCATAAATTTGGGAGTTACTTGAATATAAAGTTATTATATGCTCCAAATAAGTAAACAATAGAGAGAGAATGGCGGATGGTAAAATAGAGCAATCTTATGTCCCGTAATTGCTAAAACTGATAAGAAATATGCGAATTGACAAGCACATCATCTGCCATAAAGCGGTTTAATTTACCTTTTTGTGCAGAGAGAAATGCGCATGGCCGCATATGAAATTGCGATCCCAAAGGCACAAGCGTCGTGCGCTTGAAGATTGCGATCGCAAGTCATGCGATCGTGAGAAATTTCTTAAAAAGGTGGCCGCATTAAAAACCTCGCATCAAGGTGACAACATAATAAATCATGATAGGATAGAAAGCTGATAACGGTCGATTTCGAATTTAGTTGACAAGCCGTTAAAAGCCACACTGTAGCAAGTACACTCAACTTTTGGTGATCATTAAACGGCGCATCAGAGTAGGGGAATTAATGCCACCCATCATTGCAATCATTAGCAAGAAATGTTGCTTCACCTTGAAATCTATAAATACCGAAGGCCACCAGTGTAAAAAGGAGTTAGAAAGTTAGCCAGGTAGTTCATTCTCACACACACTTATACATAGAGGACGAAGAGAGCAAGGAGAAGAGGAAGCCGAGAGACCATTCCCAGATAGATCCAGAGACCGTCAGAAAGCGATACAAAGGAAATAGGGCTAACACTTGCGAGAGCAAGAATCCACATTGAGGACAGAGTTGAAGTGATAAAAGAGCAGTGTAATAGGCCACGGGAAGCAAGACATTGCTTACCGGGCTTATTATCTCTTACATCCATTTGTTATTTTGTATTCAATACTTTATTTACAGAAAATGGAAATCTCATTTCAATCTATGTTCAATCTCTCCATATCACATATGAGTAGCTAAATTTCTGAATGGGTTGAGAAGTACTTAGCTAGCATGACTTAAGATTTACATTTTATGTGATCATCTTGTCTTATGCATGCATCATTCACCCTTTGGACATACTTGAGAGAGTAGTCTAAAGATAGAATCTAGATTTGAGAGAGTCAGATTAGAATCTAGGCTTGAGAGGGTCAGATTAGAATCGCATAAGCAAGAAATAGAAACTTTGACATAAGTTCTATTTCTATTTACACATCGCATGGGCCCTAGAAACAGGAATGATTGTATGCGGTCACCTTGTTTTATGTGTGCATCATTCATCATCGCATAGGCAAGAGTAGAGGCTTAGAAATAAGTCCTATCGACTGTTTCGCATACACATCGCATGCGTCCTAGAAATAGGAATTATGGCATTCTGCATGGAGAGATGTAGTATTGATATTTGTGTATAGCATGATCGCATAACTTGTGCACAATCTTAGTAAATGTTAGTTAAACCCCTTCTCAACTTCATCGCATACTCATTATAACTCTACGCTTTCATCAACTATGCGTTCAACTCCATCGCATAGGAAAAATCTCAATCAAAACACTATCCACTTCATTTATTTTTACTAACGCAATAGAATCGAAGAGTCTATCGCATATCTACTTAGTAGTCCCTATGTTCGACCCTCGACTTACCAGGAAACCTAAGAAGGTTTATACTTTGGCCTTGTTAGGAAAACTTGCATGATCACCGCATAACACACATCATCGCAAACTCACACCATAACACATCACAATTACGCGCATCAAGTTTTTGGCGCCGTTGCTAGGGACTACGGTATATATTGCACTAACAACAAACCTCTTTGATTTTCTTTGCAGCTTTCGACCTCTGTACAGTGTCATTCCTTTGGTAAAGGAAGAAGCAAGCGTCACATGAGCAATGGACATGCTTCTGAGCCCAATTACGACCCAGAGATCGAAAGAACATTTCGAAGAAGACAGAGAAACAACCGCCAACAACAAGGAAGAACTCACAGAATGGTTGAACAACCGAAAGAACGAGCCACGAATGCAAACAACATAATGACAAATCTTATCCCCCTGGGAATGATCGCAATAGACCCATCTGGGACTATGCATCACTTATCTTGTATGATTTCTCCCCAGGAATCATGAGGCCAGCTTTGAATGGATCAAGGTTTGAGATGAAGCCGGTAATGTTACAAATGATCCAGACAATAGGAAAGTTTGGTGGATGGCGTGGTGAAGATCTGCACGGCCATCTCCGAAGCTTTATTGAAATTTGTAACACTTTTTTATTCCTTAATATCTCCGATGAAGAAGTTCGACTCACGCTATTTCCATTTTCGTTATGCAATAAAGCAAGAAAATGGGCGTATTCCCTCAAACCAGGAGAGATAACTTAATGGGAACAGGTTGTGGAGAAGTTTATAAAGTATTTTCTTCCTAAAGAAAATGCCAGAAGGAGGAAGTTAATCACAAATTTTGGACAAAAAGAAGACGAATCGCTCAGTGATGCATGGGCGAGGTTCAAGAGATTAGTGCGTGACTGCCCACACAATGGATTACCAGACTGCCTCCAAATGGAAATTTTCTATCATGGATTAAATTCTGCATCGCAGACAGCTGCCAATGCGGCAGCAGCAGACGATTTGCTAGATAAGACTTATGATGAGGCAAATAACATTCTTGATCGCATATCGAAAAACCATGAGGATTGGCAAGAAAATGATCAACGAGTAAAATCCAGAGAAGGTAATGCAAATAATGGTGCCATCGCATCTTTTCAAAATCAGATGAATGCGAAGATAAATTTGTTACAGGGCATCACAATCAACAATCCTGGAACACAAAAAGGGCAAGTCAACGCAATAGAACAGACAAGCACAAGCTGTGCTACATGTGGAGAATCGCATTCAGTTGAAAAGTGTCCACGGAACCCGTAGTCAATCTATTTTGTCAAGAACAATCCTTTTTCAAATAGATACAACCCCGGGTGGAGAAACCACCCTAATTTTGCTTGGAAAATAACTAACAACAAGGGTATCAACCTATGGTGCAAAAAGAAGGACCACCAGGATTTTTTCAATGAACTAACGGTCAACAGCAACAATATGCCAGCAACTCTCAAGCATCGCCATCATCCTCTCTGGAGAACCTATTAAAACGGATTGAAAAGAATGAGACGGTCTTCTAGAACCAAGCGACTTCCATCCACAATCTAGAAATCCAAATAAGATAGATTGTGGGAGAGCTGAAAAATAGACCGCAGGGGATGCTACCGAGCTCAACTAAACTCCCATACAACTCGGGTAACACAGGGAAAGAACACTACCATTCAGTCACCCTACGAAGTGGAAAGACGAAGACAGAAGTAAGGAAGGAGCCTAGTAGGACCAATCTGAATGCGATGGAATCAAAGAAACTGTTGACGCAAAATGAGTCAAAAGAGCCTGAGATGATGGAACCTGAAGTTGCGACCACCTCTAAGCCTCCAGACCATGGAACAGTGAAAGTACAGTTACCGCCATTCCCGCAAAGACTGAAAAAGAAGCAAAACGATGAAGGTCAGTATCATCGCTTCCTGGAATATTAAAACAATTACACATCAATATTCCATTTACAGAAGCGATAGAGTAGATGTTGAAATATTTCAAGTTTTTTAAGGATATGGTGTCAAAGAAAAGAAGCACAGGAAAATTCACTATAGTGGTATTAACACAAAAATAAAACACTATAATCCCACCGAAGATGCGCGACCCAGGCAGCTTTACGATACCCTGCTCAATAGGAGGGATCTACATCGGTTAAGCATTATGCGATCTTGAGGCAAGCATAAATTTAATGCCCCTTTCAATCTTCAAAAAATTGAATGTAGGATAGCTGACACCAACGACGGTGACTCTCCACCTTGCTGACAGGTCCCTAGTTCACCCTGAAGGAAAGTTGAAGGATGTCTTAGTCACAATCGATAAATTTATTCTACCTGCAGACTTCATCATTCTGGATTATGAGGCGGACAAAGATGTGCTAATCATATTGGGACGACCATTTCTGTCTACTGGTCGTGCCCAAATAGATGTGCACAAAGGAGAGATCACGATGAGTATCAATGGAAAGAAGCTTAGGTTTAACATCATCAAGGCGATGAAGTTTCCAGAAGATGAAGGCCTATCAAAGTCTGACAATGAACACAGTTGCGATGAAGAGTTGGAGTCCGAAGAAGAAGATAAAGAAAGAGAGGATGCAATAGCATCCTTAGAAACCTGCCATGTAATAACGGAGATAGTGAACAATGAAGACAAGTTGAATTTGAATGAAGAGAAAAAAACACAGAAACCTTCCTTAGAGCAACCACCTACCTACCTTAGAGCTGAAAACTCTGCCAAATCATTTGAACTACATTTTCCTTGGCCAGAATGAAACCTTGCCAGTAATAATATCCTCTGCGTTACTGAAGAAAAAGAAAATGTGCTACTCAGTATTCTGAACAAGTATATTAAAGCAATCGGATGGACGCTAGCAGATATAAGAGGTATTAGCCTGACGTAATGCATGCACAGAATTCAGCTCGAAGAAAACCAGAAAGGCTCTATAGAACCTCAACAAAGACTGAACCCTGCAATGAAGGAGGTTGTTAAAAAAGAGATCATTAAATGGTTAGACACAGGTATCATATATCCTATCGTCAACAGCACGTGGGTTAGCCCCATGCAATGCGTTCCCAAGAATCGCAGAATGACAGTAGTCCCGAACGCAAACAACGAGTTAATACCCATGAGGACCGTCACTGTTGGCAGATTTGTATGGACTACTGAAAGCTCAATGTGGCGACGAAGAAAGATCATTTCCCTTTACCTTTCATTGATCAAATGCTAGATCGACTAGCAGGAAATGACTAATTATGTTTTCTTGATGGGTATACAGGCTACAACTAGATTATGATCGCACCAGAAGACCAAGAAAAGACCACATTCACCTATCCATATAGAACGTTCGCTTTTCGCCACGTGTCGTTTGGATTATGCAATGTGCCAAGCACATTTTAGAGGTGCATGATGGCAATCTTGTTCGAGTATCTCGAGGACTTAGTGGAAATCTTTATGGACGGTTTCTCAGTTTATAGGCATGTATGAAGTCTGTCTAAAAAACTTAGAGAGGATACTAAAAAGATGTGAAGAGACCAATCTAGTACTGAATTGGGAGAAATGCCATTTCATAGTTAAAGAAGGAATTATGCTCAAGCACAAGGTTTCAAAGGAAGGGCTAGAGGTGAATAAAGCAAAAATTGAGGCCATTGAAAAACTTCCACCTCCAGCAAATGTGAAGGCTTTAAGGAGTTTCTTAGGACATGCAGGGTTCTACAGACGATTTGTGAAGGACTTCTCTAAAATAGCTCGACCGTTGAATGTGTTGCTAGAAGCTGATAGAACTTTTGACTTGATTCATAATGCCTCAACGCATTCAAGTCACTGAAGGATGCATTGATTATAGCGCCTATTTTGATCGCACCCGACTGGACAAAGCCATTCGAGCTGATGTGCGATGCTAGCGGTTATGCGATGGGAGCAGTTTTAGCATAGAAGGAAAAGACAATGTTACACCCCATCGCATATGCGAGCAGAACATCGAACTCCGCCCAGGCGAACTACACCACCACAGAGAAGGAGTTTCTAGTGGTAATCTTTGTGATTGAAAAATTCAGACCTTACTTATTGGGATCCAAAGTTATAGTTCACACCAACCACTCGGCAATAAGATATTTAATGACAAAAAAAGATGCAAAGTCGAGGCTAATCCGATCGGTTCTCCTCCTCCAAGAATTTAATTGGAGATAATCAACCGGAAGGGAATGGAGAACCAGGTCACTGACCATTTATCGAGATTAGAGAATCCTGAAGTAGACCGCATTCAGTCGGAGGTGAACGCATACTTCCTGGATGAACAGTTGCTTAAAATTGAGGAACTACCCTGGTACGCAAATATTGTCAATTTCTTGGTCTGCAAGCAATTTTTGGAAAATTACACATCCCACCAAAAGAAGTGACTCATTCATGAATGTAAATCCTATTACTGGGATGAGCCGAATATTTACAGAAGGGGACCAGACTAGATCTTGAGACTCTATGTGCCAAAGACTACTTTTCAACGCATACTTTTTCAATGTCATGACCCACCCTATGGCAGGCATTTCGAGGGATAGTGCACAACAGCATAAGTTTTACAAAGCGGGTATTATTGGCCAACTCTGTTTATGGACGCTCGAGACTATTCTATGAAATGTGATAAGTGCCAATGCACTGGAGACATTTCAGAGAAAAATCCAATGCTGATGAACATCATATTGGAATTGGAACTTTTTGACATCTGGGGCATAGATTTCATGGGACCATTCCCACCATCAAATGGTCACAAATACATTATATTGGCCGTCGATTATGTTTCAAAGTGGATGGAAGTGGTATCATGCATCGCAAACGATGTGGCAACAGTCTCCAAATTCTTACAGAGAAACATCTTCACTTGTTTTGGCATCCCACGTGCCATAATAAGTGATGAAGGAACCCACTTTATCAATCGTATCATTAACAAACTACTGCTCAAATACAATGCCCATCATAAGATCACCACCGCATATCACCCCCAAAAAAATGGACAAGCCAAGTTTTCTAATAGAGAAATCAAGCTGATTTTAGAAAATGTGGTGAATCCCTCACGAAAGGACTGGGCCATGAAGCTTGACGATGCCTTGTGTGCATATAGGACTGCCTATAAAACACCCATAGGCATGTCCCCATATGCATTGGTGTTTGGGAAGGCATGTCACCTGCCACTAGAATTAGAGCATAAGGCGCTGTGGGCAGTGAAGAAGCTTAACTTTGATATGAAGGCTACAAGGGAGGAGAGAAAACTTCAGTTACTCAAGCTGGACGAATGGAGACTTCAGGCATATGAAATGCCAAAATATACAAAGAACGTACAAAGCGTTGGCATGACAAGCGACTGTGCGAAAAGAATCTCCAGGTAGGTCAGAAGGTCTTGCTATTCAATTCTAGGTTACGACTTTTTTCGGGAAAATTTAAATCGCGCTGGTCTGGGCCATTCATAATTAAAGAATTATTCCCGCACAGTGCGGTTGAATTAACAAATGAAGAAGGGACCAACGCATTTAAGGTAAATGGACAAAGAGTTAAGGTGTATCATAGAGGAGATTTTCAACGCGAGAAAACTTCCGTGGACTTGAGGAATCCAGAATGAAGAAGAAAAGTGTAGTCCCTACGTCGATAAGCAACACAAACTCATCAGGGACGAATCCTTTTTTTGAGTATCCTTTTGATACTTTTATTTCATGAATTTATCTTACTTTTTGCATAACCACTACTCTTTAGAATTACCAACTCTTTCTTTCATACTTTTTATCCTCTTGATATTTAGCACTGATCATAGTGAACGATTACGATGGAGCAACGCGATAACCTCAAAACACGTGATCGGTTCGATCAGCCCATCGCAATCAAGGAATCAGCCCACCCCAAGAAGGGGTGCGATAAAAAATGATGCGGGCGACAAAGAAAATCTGGGGGTTGTATCTCTCCTTGCTTCATCTTATTTCAATTTTGCACTCCTCGCATTTTAATTTAATATTGCTAAAGTCTATTATCGCATCTTCTTTAGTTTGACTCAATCTGGATTTTTTTATTACCTTATTTAGTCGTCGCATTCCTCCTTATGCCAATTATGACTTCAATGATAAAATTCATGCCTTTATTTCTTATCGTATGTACTAGAGTCAAAATAATTTCAGAACAATCAATTCATGAAACATTTCTAAAATTTAGCGGTCTACTAGCTTTCCTTCAAAAACGATTTTTACGAAATTTCCTAAGTTCATCGCATGACGTATTTTGTCTCTCAGCAATGAGGACATTGCTGTGTGTAAATTTGGGGGCGCTAGTAATGTTATTTTCAACCTTGTTACTTTTAGAAATTCAAATAATAATAATAATAATAATAATTATTATTATTATTATATAACGTTGAGATCGGATCCTACTCGTAGTTGGATGTCTGCATGACACTGATGCATTATTTTATGTGATGGAAATGTGGAATGAAATGCGGTGAAGGAATTGCGTTGAGCAACAAGTTTTCTCAGTGGAATCCAAGTATAAACCTCACTAAGTTTCCTGGTAAGTCTAGGGTTGAACTCAAGAACTTAGGAAAACAGTTTGCGGTGGTAATTTTCAGGAAGACTTTGCGGTAACCGGTAACTCAAATAGTTGTTGGTGTTGTTGGTTGCGGTAATAAAATAAATAAATGCGGTGGATTTGAGAAAAGTTTGATTATGTGATAGATGCACTGAGTATGCAGATGAACAGGTTGAGAAGGTCTTTAACTAGCGTTACCTAGGAATGCATCAAACTATGCGATCATGCTACACTCATGCAACTGCAAATCATTTTCCAATGCAAATCAGTGCTCCTAAGTCTAGGACGCGTGTGTCGAATGCAAAAGTGTCCATTGAGCTTATTCCTAAGTCTCTACTCTTTTCCTATGCGATGATGCAAGATGCACACAAGGACAAGGTGACAGCACACAATTATATCCTATCTCTAGGATGCATGCGATTCGTTAATAGCAAACAGTGCTTATTCCTAAGCTCCTATCTCTTGATTATGCGTTCTAATCTGACTCTCCCGAGCCTAGATTCTAACCTGACTTTTCCAAGCCTAGATCATGTCCTTAGACTACCCTCCCGAGTATCTCTAATGGACGAATGAAGCATACATAATACAAGATAATCACATAGAATGAAGATCCCTAGTTATGCCGTGCTTCTCAACCCATTCAATAGATTTAGCTACTCATGCATAATAAACAGAGAGTGAACAAATATAGAGAAGTAAATTCCATTTCTATAGATGAGTTTGAGTACAAAATAACAATGGAAGATAAGGATAGAAAGTCTGGGAGCAATCCCTTGCTTCCTAAGGCTTTTACACTGTCAACTCTATTCGGTTCAAAAGATTTTCCTGCTTCCGCAGAAGCTGGCCCTCTCTTTGATCTTGAAGCTTCCGGCACTCTCCTAAGTTCACCGGAACGATCTATCGGCAAAATCTCGCTTCTCTCGGTTTTGCCTTAAAATAAAAGAAAATCTAAGAACAAAGCTTATCTATCTCAGGAAAAATTCTCTAACTCTCCGAACTTGCTGAACCCCTTTTCTGAAGGATGCCTTCGGTATTTATAGAGCTTCGGGGTGAAATGGGCTTCTCTCTTATGATTACACAGATGGGATGGCTTTAATTCTCTGATTGATGCGCTGAATATTTGTCACCAAAAAACTGAGTGTACTTGTTATCGTTAGCGGCTTGTCAACTTAATTCGGATTCAATCGTCATCATCTTTCTGTCCCATTGTGATTAATTATGCTTTTCACCCAGATGCGCCCACCAAGTTGTGCCGGCTCTATACGGCAATCCTTCTTGAGCAACTCATTAATTATGCTTTTCACCCAGATGCGCCCACATAAAAGCCTTGCAGTAATGCTATGCTCGACCATTGATTTCTTGTGATCGCGCTTTCCATCCTGCGTTAATGCATATTCTGCATAAAAATACCAAAGTTAACTGTTCTTATGTGATGAATGCATGCGACCACAATGTTATGAACTTAATGCTTTTTGGATGCAATCTAACATATTTTATCAACACAAACCTTCATTGTTTAACAACTTAGCACTGTAATAACGTGCATTTCTGCTCGTTATCAGACACCCGTGTGGGCAAGCCAAAACGAAGGTGGGAATCGTGATCAATGCATAAACCAAGTAATAGCAACTCCGCTGCCAAATAAAGAAATGGACATGAGTTTTGATTGAGAAAAAGCATCTTGCTCATTGTTGGATGTCCGCATGACACCCGTGGGGGCAAGCCAAAACGAAGGCTAGGCACTTGGATCAGTGCGAGATCACAAAAAGAATATTTGAATTGCGCAAGGGTAAAAATCACTTGGAACACCCTGGTTAGAGAAAGTTTGAAATAAATCATACGATATCCTGGAAACGAGCAAAGTTTTTTTGAAGGTTAAACTTGCGGTCCCTAAAAATTAGAAATATTTTAGGAAGAGATCAGGATAAAAATTAAGAAGGCGCTGGTTCATGAAATTTGAATAAGGCACCTTGACAAGTCTAGGTAGGGTAAAAGCGATTGACTTTTTAAAGAAAATTTTTAGTTTATGCTTGAGGACAAACATTGTTTTAAATTTGGGGGTGTGATAACTGATAGAAATACAAGTTATTACAGCTCAAATAAGTAAAACAATGAGAGAATGCGATGGTAAAATAAGCAATATCTTGTCCGAAAGCGCTAAACTGAAAGGAATTGCGATCGCAAGCACTCATCGCATAAAAGCGGTTAATTTACCTACTTTGTGCAGAGAGAATGTGATGGCGCATATGAAATTGCGATTCAAAGGCACAAGGCATCAGCGCACTTGAAGATTTTGATCGCAAGTCATGCGATCGTGAGAAGTTTCTTAAAAAGGCGGCCGCATGAAGACCTCACATCAAGGTGAAAACATAATAAATCATGATGGGACGGAAAGCTGATAACAGTCGATTTCGAATTTAGTTGACAAGCCATTAAAAGCCACACTGTAGCAAGTACACTCAACTTTCGATGACCATTAAACAACATATCAAAGTAGGGGAATTAATGTTGCCCATTATTACAATCATTAGCTAGAAAGGTTGCTTCACCTTGAAATCTATAAATACCGAAGGCCACCAGTGTAAAAAGAAGTTAGAAAGTTAGCCAGTTAGTCCATTCTCGCACACACTTATACATAGAGGACGGAGAGAGCAAGGAGACGAGGAAGCCGAGAGACCATTCCTGGATAGATCGAGAGACCATCGAAAAGCGATACAAAGAAGAGAGGGCCAACACTTGCGAGAGCAAGAATCCACATTGAGGACAGAGTTGAAGTGATAAAAGAGCAGTGTAATAGGCCACGGGAAGCAAGACATTGCTTACCGGGCTTATTATCTCTTACATCCATTTGTTATTTTGTATTCAATACTTTATTTACAGAAAATGGAAATCTCATTTCAATCTATGTTCAATCTCTCCATATCACATATGAGTAGCTAAATTTCTGAATGGGTTGAGAAGTACTTAGCTAGCATGACTTAAGATTTACATTTTATGTGATCATCTTGTCTTATGCATGCATCATTCACCCTTTGGACATACTTGAGAGAGTAGTCTAAAGATAGAATCTAGACTTGAGAGAGTCAGATTAGAATCTAGGCTTGAGAGGGTCGGATTAGAATCGCATAAGCAAGAAATAGAAACTTAGACATAAGTTCTATTTCTATTTACACATCGCATGGGCCCTAGAAATAGGAATGATTTATATGCGATCACCTTGTTTTATGTGTGCATCATTCATCATCACATAGGCAAGAGTATAGGCTTAGAAATAAGTCCTATCGACTATTTTGCATACACATCGCATGCATCCTAGAAATAGGAATTATGGCATTCTGCATTGAGAGATGTAGTATTGATATTTGTGTATAGCATGATCGCATAACTTGTGCACAATCTTAGGAAATGTTAGCTAAACCCCTTCTCAACTCCTTCATCGCATACTCATTATAATTCTATGCTTTCATCAACTCTGCGTTCAACTCTGTCGCATACGAAAAATCTCAATCAAAACACTATCCACTTCATTTGTTTTTACTACCGTAATAGAATCGAAGAGTCTATCGCATATCTACTTAGTAGTCCCTATGTTCGACCCTAGACTTACCAGGAAACCTAAGAAAGTTTATACTTAGGCCTTGTTAGGAAAATTTGCATGATCACCACATAACACACATCATCGTAAACTCATACCATAACACATCACAATTACACGCATCAGTCATCTCATGAAACATATAAACCATAGTTCTTTTTCTATTTTATGGTACTTAATGTAAATCATATTTACATTAATCCTCCACTTGACGTATCTCATACATCACACCAATTATATAATTCAATTTCCTTTTGTTAATTTGAACACTTCAAACTAACCCCAAGAACTGATTCTCAACTTGAATCCATTAAGCTACCAAGGAGACCTTATGGCCCTGTAGCTTGAAGCTCCAATGGTACGTGAATAACTGACTAAACTCTTTAGTCACAGGATGCACCATCTGTTAACTAGCGGGCACTTCACTAAAGAGCGACAGCTGCACTATCCTCACTACATATATATTTCAGTGTCCATATCAACTAATCAACAATGTGATAACCCTTCATAGATCGCTCGTAAGTACAGCTGGGCCAATTTACTATTTTGCCCCTGTAGTTACATCTAACTCCTTAAGTACCATTGATTCCTCTAATGAACAATAAGTCATAGTCCTACTATGATTGGGTCCCTTCTACCAAAGAGAGAATGTGGTCACTATCATCAAGACCCGGAACTAGCCCTTAAGGGAGAAATCTATCTACTTACCCCTACTTAGGGAAAGAGTGAATTCTGTCTTGTGTAACTGAGTTCCCAACTCCCCAATCAGACAAATCCCCAAAAAGGAAGGCATGTTGAGTTGGTAATCTGGCCACTCTTACTCATACTAATCAAAGGACTGCCTTCAAAGGTAGAAGTTCCCAAAACACTCAGGATTAACGTCATGTCACCTATGGTCGTTTAGGTGAGATGTAAGTCTTATACAAACTCATTGTATAGGACACCCCCGCCCGCATATCTCCACATGAATGGTCAGGATCAGACCATCAGTAGTAGTTTACAACACTTGTAAACCTCTACAAAGCAGGCCATATACGTAGTGTCACTAGGATAATGTGGCCTTTATCATTATACTATAGACCTTTTAGGTTATTACTTAAGGCATGATCCACTTGTATATCTCATATACATACTTAAGTTTACATACAATAACCACGAATACTGTTTATTGGATATGAGTAAATGCAAATAAATTAACTCTTATTTTAATCATAACAATGTGTATAAAGTTTACAAACTACGAGACTCTGGGAGAAGTAGGATACAAATCCCAACAAATTAAACAATCAATACAGTTTTTCTCTAGGTTGCTAGTAATAGTACTTTTTGCCTAACTAACCTATTTCTTCCAATGAGATTATCTTATAAATACGTGTCAGATATTACAAGGTAATCTCAAAGCATTAGAAGTACATGACAAAATTATTGGGCGTCAATCAACAATTAAAATCATGCAATTCATACATATAGATTCAGATCAAAACCCATAAGCAAGTACGAATAATTAAATTGAAATCTCATAAATTACATCAAGTTTCTCCGAATCCCTAAACTAAGAAACCAAAAATCTTACCTTCCCATTAGGGATGAGAAGTTACAATCCGACATTACTCGATTAACTACTAAAGAAATGAAAAATTGAAGGAAAAGGAAGAAGGATGAAGTCTAATTCCGACCTCCATCGATTAGGCCTCCCAAATTCAGCATAATTTGACCTAGGGCTAAAGAGAAGTATATATACAAATCAACGCAACAGTGCAACATTTGGAACATCATTGCAACGCTAATGCAGTTGAAAGGAAGCGTTAGCAAGAAGTCCAAAGCATGGTCCAACGCTCACTTACGCGAGCGCCTCACTGCTTGTCCGTAAATCGTCGCAACGCTCTAAAGAAGAATTGCAACATTGACGCTTTTGTCTTTCAGTGTTGAGATGTGTTAGAATGGTGGTGATGATTCAACTCTGAAGTGCTGCGACGCTTGGGGCAGTGTTGTAACGCTCCCTTACACTCCAAGCTTCTGCATTCAAGCATTGAACGAGCATTAGGCTTAGGCCAATTATGAGCATTGTGATGCTCTGATAAGGGTATTTTGGTCATTTTGATTCCTTTGAAGCCCGAATGCTCAAATTAACTCCAAATTGCTTCAAATTAACCCCATTTTTTGCCAAATGGTTAATTCTACTTCTTGATTGCTCGATACCAACAAAATAAGGAAATAAACACATAAAATCCATTAACTAACCTAAATTAAGCTAGGAATAATAGCTCATTTTGAGAGCTATCATATACCCCCAACTTAATTCTTGCTCCTCCCGAGCAAGGTAGAAACACAGAATCAAATAGAAAATCATAAAAAAACGTGCTAGCTTAATTTGCAACGTTGTTACTCCAGTTTCAACAGTCGAATCGAATGAAATTTGTAATTAAGAATGAAATTCAATTACAATCAATCAATGAAACACAAGTTTAAGAATGATTCTCAATCTGTTCATGCATGAGTGAGCCTAGAGTTTTGCTAGTTAAGCTTGCACAACTCGGAAGAGTTTTATAAGGTCCTCATCCAATTTTCTCGCTACTCTGATTCGGTTATCGACCTTGGACATACCACACTTGCAAAAAAGATGGCAATACTAAGACAAGGGTGCCTAAACACACACACAGAGACAACATAAAAGACATTTCTTTTACCTAGAGAGCTAGATTTCACACCCTACCGTCGGGAACCTATCACTCTTTTCTTGTGACCTAACTAGAGACGGTGGAGGTAGCTCTTTTCACCTTTATCCATGCACACGCACGCACTATTTTTTTGCAGGCACGCTAGCAAATGCCTCCTTTTTTAATTTTTCTATTTTTTTTTCAGAATTGCAACTAATTTGGTTTTCTTTATTTTTTTTTTATTTTTTTCTCTTTTCAAAATAGTCCCTATTTTATCCATTATGTCTAGTTTTTCTCTAAAACAAGTATAGTTACTCCTAATTCAAAGATGGACCTTTCGGGTTGACAACAAAAATACAAACTAGATAACCGAATTCTAAGCATGCAAGACTTTAATTCTGCAAAACAATGACTTAAAGATGCATGGAAGATAAGATTTTTTTGTTTTTTTTGAAATTGGGCTAAAAATCATGATCATGCTGCCCTAACGTTCTTTCATGCAAATTTCATCACAGGAAGAGTGTGTCATAAACTATCATGATAACAACAGACAAACAACAAGCAAGGCAATCAAGCTCACAGCATAGTTCGAGCATAACGCTCAAGGACCCCAATTTAATAAGAACTACCCGACAGGTACCCCACTCCCAACTTAAAATAATACATTGTCCCCAATATATCTCAAATAAAGCTCAATAATATAATAAAGAAAAAGGCATAGAAAGCCTCACCTGATAACAATGTCGCACACGGGATGGTGGTGGTAGTAGACTCGCCTTCCAAAAAGATGCTCTCCTCTCTTCTAGGTTGTCCCTAAAAAACAAAAACAAAAAGAAACCTAATCTAGAAAACAAATAAAGAAAGCAGTAATTAACTTTTTTTTCACCTTGCTCCCTCTAGGAAAGGAAAATTTTTAACATCGATTGCTCTACGTGACTTGTCCCCTATCAAGGGACAAATAAATTCTCGTATTTCTTTGGTCCTTTCTTGGATGAGTCAATATAGCCTGGTAAGGCTATAAGACTTCTCATCTTCTAAAGAGCACTAGACAGGTCAAATTTTGGCTTTTTACAATATGGCAAAAAAAGTAAAAAGAAAGAATCAAAAGACTCAAGTGACCCAAAAGAGTCAAAACAAATAAAATACTCAACAGACTCGTGAGGACTGGGGAAACAAAACTCGAATATATACAAAATATCAGGAGTCAGAACAGGGTGAGGTTTTTCGACCTCTAACTCTATCACCTGGATGTCGTCAGATTTAGGCTCAAAATTCTCCTTAACCTCACAAATTAGCAAGCATGGAGTGACGTCCTCACATCAATCGAGTAGCAGCACCCCGCAAGGAACTCAACCTTTGAGGTATAGGCGATGGACTGCTCTGGTGTGCTCTCTAGTTCCTGTGTGGTCTTCATTAGCTGGGCAACATGGGTGATCAATCCTTGCTGTTGAGCTTGAAGATCTTGCTGAGACTGAAAAGTACTATTAGCAAGTTCAGAAATTGAAAGCTCTAAATTCATACTTAGGCATGAATCTCTAGAAAGTGGTTCTTGCTCCTCCACTGTGTCGACATGGACTACCTCATGCCTCTGGGTCTCTGAAAAATCAAAGGAATGGTTTGGAAATAGCTCGTCCGGCCTCCCTGCTAAAGTTACAAGCCGAGCAACAAGGTCACTCAGACTTTGCAAGTTAGTCTTAGCCTCTTCCTCGAGGCAAAGACTCTCCTGCTGGATGCACTCGAACTCTTGCTGCCTACAGAGGTTGTCCTACTCAAACTTAAAAGTTCTGTTAGCAAGATCCATAGCCAAAGTCTCTAAAGACATACCTGACCCTGAAGACTGAGCGTGAGTCGACTGGTGTGGTGCTGTGAAAGAGCGCTTTGCTCGTAGTTGGATGTCCACATGACACCCGTGGGGGCAAACCAAAATGAAGGCTAGGCACTTGGATCAGCGCAAGGTCACAAAAAGAATATCTAAACCGTGCAAGTATAAAAATCATTTAAAAACACCCTGGTTGAAAAAAGTTTTGAAATAAATCATGCGATGTCCTGGAAACAAGTAAAGTCTTTTTGAAGGTTAAACTTGCAGTCCCTAAGTTTTAGAAATATTTAGGAAGTGACCAGGATAGAAATTAAGAAGATTTTGGTTAATAAAATTTGAATAAGGCACCTCGAGAAATCTAGGTAAGGAAGAGGCAGCTGACTCTCTAAAGAAAATCTTTAGTTTATGCTTGAGGACAAACATTGTTTTAAATTTGGGGGTGTGATAACTGGTAGAAATTCACGTTATTACAACGCAAAGATATAAAACAATATGAGAATGCGACGGTAAAAATATGTAAAATCGTGTCCAAAAGCATTAAACTAAGAATATGCAATCGCATGCACCCATCGCATTAAAGCAGTGAATTCACTTATTTTGTGCAGGAAAATGCTTTGGCACAAAGCAAATTGTGATCCAAGGACTTCGGTGCCCGAGTGCATTGAAAGATTGTGACCGCAAAGTCATGCGATCGTATGCACTCGCGAAAATTCGCTCAAGAAGGTGGCCACATAAAGACAGCGCATCAAGGTGAAAGTATAATAAATCATGATGGGACAGAAAGTTGATGACAGTCGAATTCGAATTTAGTTGACAAGCGGTTAACGACACACTGTAGCAAGTACATTCAACTTTTCAGTGACCATTAATCGACACATCAGACAGAAGGTTTAATGACCTCCCATCATTGCAATCATTAGAGAGAAAAGCTCTTCATCCTGAATCTCTATAAATACTGAAGCCCACCACTATTAAAGGAGTTTGAAGTTCTGAGTTCGGAAATAGTTCTAGTTCGAATTCTACACAATTTGCCATATACATAGAAGATAGATCATAGATAGTCGTTAGTCTGTAATTCATATACTTAGAAGGCGGAAGCGAGCGACGCGAAGAAGATGCCGAGAGATCACTCTTGGGTAGTTCGAAAGATTGTTGGGAGGTGTTGCAAACGGAGAGAGGGCCGGCACTTACAAAAGCAAAAACATTCTTTAGGTAGAGTAGAGTAAAAGACAGTGTAAAAGCCTCAGGAAGTAAAACATTGGTACCAGGCTTCTTATCCCTATTTTCCATTGTTATTTTGTATTCTGACTTTATCTATAAAATGGAATTTGCATCTCAACATCTGTTCAATCTCTTCACATTTCGCATGAGTAACTAAATTTCTGAATGGGTTGAGAAGCACTTAGCTAGCATGACCTAAGATCTTCACTTTATACGATCATCTTGTCTTATGTATGCATCCTTCACCCTTTAAAGATACTTGAGAGAGTAGTCTAAATTAAAAACCTAGACTTGAGAGAGTCAGGTTAGAATCTAGGCTTGAGAGAGTCATATTAGAACCGCATAAGCAAGAGATAGAAACTTAGAGATAATTTCTATTTGCTATTGTGCTTCGCATGCACCCTAGAAATAAGACATGATAGTATGCGGTCATCTTGTGTATTTGTGTAGCATTCATCATCGCATGACAGGAATAGAGGCTTAGACATAAGTCTTATCGATACTATCATATACATCCTATGCGTCCTAGAAATAGAAACTATGGAATTTGCATTGAGAGATGACGTGTTGTTGTGTGTGGGTAGCATGATCGCATAACTTGAACGCAATCTTAGGAAATGTTAGCTAAATCCCTTCTCAACCCGTTCCCCGCATACTCATTATCACTTTCGCTGTCATCAACTCTTTACTCAATTCCGCCGCATAGGATTTATACTTAAAACAATACACCAACCAAACTTATTTGTTTTTGTCACCGCAAAGGAAGAAAAATTTACCAACGCATAGCATCTCAGTAGTCCCTGTGTTCGACCCTGGGCTTACCAGACAACCTAGTACGATTTATACTTGAGTTTTACTAGGAAAACTTGCATGTGCAATGCATAATTCACCACCGAAATTTCATACCATTATTTCATCACATTCACAACGCATCATTAATCTTAAAGATCTTCATATAGACCAGTTTGATAAGGAGGGAAATCCATGAAAATTAGGTCATCTACCTATAATATATTACCTGATAGGGGTTCCTCTATTAAAAGACTGACTCGATTTCTTGTAGATTGATTATCTCTTCGAAAATATTAAATGCTTCATGAAGTGATGAATACTTTCTCTAAAGTGCACCATGATTCTTAAAAAAAAGGAAAAAAAGGTTTAATTAATTTCATGTTAAAAAAGGGGGAGAAATGAGACAGAGATAATCACAAGTCTATAATGTCAATAACAACTGTTTCAAATCATAGAAATTTAGAAAATATGAAAAAGCATAAAAAAAAAAAAAAAAAAAAAGAAATAAAAGAAATAAAAGCATAGGGATGCATCAACTTCACAACAAAAAATGGGTTAGTGTATCTCACTCTAGGTTGACATATAAGGATGCAACAACTTCACAATAAAGGATGGGCTAGTGTATCCCACTCTAGGTTGACATATGTAGGCTCCTTATAGTTTTTGAAAGAATGAAAGGGTCAATGTTGTAGAGAGTATGTGAGAAGAATATAAGAGAAATTTTCCTTCTATGTTTCCACATTCTTTTTCTTTTCTCACTTCCAATTTAACTTTGTATTCTCAATATAAATGAATAAGAGGACTGAGGGAGTTACTCCTACTCCCACCCACGTGATAAAGAATAACTCTCCTGTAATGGGGAATTACGAATTAATATTATAATATAATATAATATACATTATAATATAAATGATTAGTTAACACTTAACTAATCAATCATATTATATGTATTTTAATCACATTAAAATGCACATCTCTCTTATAACCTATGATATTTATATGAATTCTATTCATATAATTAATATTTGAATCTTATTTAAATATTTATCTCTCACATATTATATAATTTTAATTATAAATCTTATTTATAATTAACTATATAATATAATGTATCAATATACTCTATATTTTATTTCATCATATTAATATAATTAATACCTTTAATTCTCTTAAATAATTTAAATAATTCAAATTATTTCAAAAACAATTATTCCTTGTTTTATCCTTAGTGAGCTACCAAGGGACCTTATGGACCTATAGACTAAAAGCTCCAATGATGCAAGATTAATTAATTAAACTTTTTAATCAAATTAATCAACATTCATTAACCGTCATTCACTCCACAAAAGACCGACAACTGCACTCTTCGTACTGTAGATATATTATTGTGTCCACAGATATAATCAATCTAAAGTAAGTTGACTCTTCACGAATTGTTCATAACTACAGCTAGGTCAAAATATCGTTTTACCCCTGTAGTTACATCTAACTTCTTAAGTATTACTCATCCCTCTAATGAACAATTAGTTATAGTCCAACTATAAACTAGAGTCCTCTCTGAACAGTGAATGAAGGAAATTTTCGGAAAAAATCCTTTGAGTTGAAGCAAAGATCGTTTTGAATTCCACTTTTATTGAACATAAAGTTTTATAGTAAAACAACAAGCAGATATGCATTTACTTAAAATTACAGTATGCTTAAAAACAAATACAAAGGGTTTCAGAAACCCTTACATTTGAAGAACTCTTTCTTCAAGGAATCCCTCGTACAAGCCACGAACGGAACTCCTTCCTCGCGGATCTCCTTCTTCACGCACGAACTTTGGGATTAAAGGATTCAAGCATGAGTTGTGGGCTTTGCTTGAATCCTTGGAAGAGGGAAGGAGATAGGAAAGATGGGAAGGATGTTTCTATAGAGAACTTTTCTCTTGAAGAGAACACTTCTTCTCTTTGTGTTAATTTAGGAAGAAGATGATCCTTTTAACTTCTTTAATCACAGTTAGTTTTCTTGAGAGAATTTGGTGAGGGAGTTATTACTCCTTCCCTTTTTATTAATTTCTAATAAATTAATAAAATAAAAAAATATATAATAACCACTTTTATATATATACATTATATGTTATATCAAATATAACATATAGTCTATAGTTTTATATTGTATCAAATACAATATAAACTATAGATTTTATTCTCTCTTAACTATACATGACATTTAATATAAATCACATTTATATTAAATCCACTTATATGAATCTCATCCATATGATATTTAGATCATATCCAAATATTTTATTCCTCTCATATAAATCATATTTACACTTCATTACATGAATCTCATTCATATAATTGGTATTTGGATCATATTCAAATTCCTCTCATATATAATGTATCGAATACATTATAATTAATTATATCATATATAATTAATTCCCTCAATTAATTTGAACACTTCAAATTAATCCAAAGATTAAATCCCTGTTGAGCTATAGTGGGGACCTTATAGATCTGTAGATTGAAGCTCCAATGGTACTCAGATAATTAATTAAACTTTTTAATTAAATTACCCAACATTCGTTAAATGTCGGTCACTCCACCAAAGACCGACAGTTGCACTCGTCGCACTACAAATAAATTTCTGTGTCCATTGGATATAACCAATCAATAGTACAAGGACCCTTTAGAAATTGCTCGAGTTGGGCCAAAATACCATTTTGTCCCTATAGTTACATCTAACTCCTTAAGTACCACAGATCCCACTAATGAACAATGTCATAGTCCCACTATGACCAAGTTCCTTTCGGGCCAGGAGAGTGAAGAAACTCTTATTTAAAAGAACCAGTGAGAGGAAGCAAGATCTTTCCAAGCATATTGTGAAAGAATTAAACTCATTCACAAACATACAAGAATAATTATGCATCTTAAACAAAATTACAACATGCTTTCCTAAACAATTCAAAAGGAATGAGTGACACTTTCTGTAAATCTCTCGCTCTCGTGATCTTGTCTAACAATATCTCGCTCTCGTGAGCACTTGTCCAGAAAAATCCCACCCTCGTGAGCAATCGAACAACAACCTCTCGCTGTCATCACAATCGCCTAGCCAACACGAACAGTCTGATCCACGAACCGTAACCTCTTGACACTACCACTCAACAATCTTGATATTCTCGGAGTGAGAATCTAGGAGGTGGGGCTCTATGTGAATTTGGTAGAGGGAAGGAGGAAGAAACGATCGAACTACACGATCAAGTAAGTGGGAGAAAGGATCCGTCTATGCATAGACTGAGAGTACTTGATTGTTTAGTAAATCTCGCTCTCGTGAGAATCGTCTAGCCAATGGCTTAGCAAATCTCGCTCCAACGTTTAGTCTCCCGTTCAATCATTTACACTATCATTTAGTAAATCTCACTAGTACACGATCATTTAGTAAATCTCGCTTGCACATGATCGTTTAGTAGATCTCTCGTTGTCGTTCAGTCTCTCGTGAAGGCTATCGTGTAGTCTCTCATGAGTAAACGATTAGTAATTCACTAAATGAAGCGATGTCCTAGCAAAATGAAAACTCTTTTCATTTTATCCTTCAGTTATTAAAAACCGAAATTAACCTCCCATTTGTATGGTTAATGAAGAAAATAAACAGCCACAGTTATCATATAATTCTTTTATTATAAATAAATATAATAACTAATTTATCATATTATATTTATAACATATAGTTTTAATATCACATCATATGTAATATTTAAACCATAGTTCTTTCTCCTTTATTTAATATAAATCATATTTATATAAAATTCCTCCAATTAATATATCTTATACATCAAGTCAATTATATCATATATAATTAAACCAATTTAATTATATCATATATAATCAAATTCCCTCTTGTTAATTTGAACACTTCAAACTAACCAAAAAGTGATTCTCAACTTGAATCCATTGAGCTACCAAGGGAACCTTATGGACCTGTAGCTTGATGATCCAACGACAAGTGATTAACTGACTAAACTCTTTAATCATGAAATCCACCATCCGTTAATTATCGGACACTCTACTAAAGACCGACAACTGTACTCTTCTCACTACAAATATATTTTCATGTCCATTGGATATAACCAATCAACAGTGCGATAACCCTTCACAGATTGCTCGTAAGTACAGCTGGGCCAATTTACCATTTTCCCCTATAGTTACATCTAACTCCTTAAGTACCATCGATTCCTCTAATGCACAATACATTATAGTCCTACTATGAGTGAACACCTCTCGGGCCATGAGAAAGTGTGTGGCGCCACATCGTTCAAGCCCTCGAATCAACCCTTAAGGGAGCAATCTATCTACTTACCCTTACTTCGGGGAAGGAGTGAATTCCATCTTATGTAGCTAAGTTCCCAGCTCCCCAATCAGACGAATCCTCAAAGTGGTAGGTTTGAGTCAGCAATCTGGCCACTAGCACCCATGCAAATCAAAGGACTACCCTCATAGGAAGAAGTTTCCAACTCATTCAGGATTAAGGTCATGTTACCTATGGTCATCCTAGTGAAATGAAAGTCTCTGTCATGAACGGCGTTATATAATGAGACTAAACATTTTGTGGTTCGGTCTTATACAAACTCCTTTGTATAGGACACCCCTGCTCGCATGTCTCCACATGAATGATCAGTACCAAACTATCTATAACACTTTACAACACTTGCAACATCTACAAAGCGGGTCGTATCCGTAGTGTCACAAGGATAAAGATTCCCTTCTTTATCCATATATTACAGACCATTTAGTTTATCACTTAAGGCATGTTCCACTTGTATGTCTCCACATATATGCTTAAGTCACAATGATAACCAGGGATCTTAGTTTATTGATTTGTGATAAATGCAACTAAAATATCCCATATTTTATAGACAACAATGAAGAAAATATCTCATATTATTACATCACAAACGTTTGTTCATACAAGTGTTTACAAACTACAGGACCCTACGAGATTTAGGGCATCAACCCCAACAATCTCCCATTTGTCCTAAAGCGAGTGGGTGTACAAGATAAAAACAAGTACAAAACAATAAACTAGGGCACTAAGGCCCAGTACAAAATCTCCTGTTTGCCTTAGTCTAGCCACAGACAGTCTCGTAGTCCCATGCTCTGTAGGTGACCCTAAAAAACTGTAGCCGTGAGAGCCTTCGTAAACAGGTCAGCAACGTTGTGCTCCGAAACAATCTTTGTGACTATGACGTCTTTTTTATGCACAATCTCACAGATGAGATGATACTTCCGCTCTATATGTTTTTCGTGCTTGTGACTCCTAGGCTCCCTGTAGTTTGTCACAACACCACTATTATCACAATAAAGGGTGATAGACCTAGACATATCTGGAGCAACTTCCAAATTAGTTAGGAACGTCCTAAGCCAAACGACCTCTTTAGCAACTTTACAAGCCGCTACATACTCAGCCTCCATCGTGGAGTCAGTGATGCAACCCTGCTTAATGCTTCTCCTTACTACAACTCCTCCATTAAGAGTGAACACTGATCATGAAGTGGATTTTCGAGAATCCTTATCAGTCTGAAAATCAGAGTCCATGTATCCAGTAAGGATCAAATCCTTAGATCCATACATGAGCATGTAGTCCCTCGTTCTTTGAAGATACTTGAGAATGTTCTTGATAGCAGTTCAGTGATCCTATCCTGGATTAAACTGATATCTACTGACTATCCTCACAGCGTAGCAGATGTCAGGTCCAGAACATAACATCGCATACATCAAACTGCCAACGACAGATGCATAGGGGACCCGCCTCATTTCCCCAACCTCTTGAGGTGTCTTACGACACCGTTCCTTAGACAATGTAACTCCATGCCGAAAAGGAAGTAGGCCCCTTTTGGAGTTTTGCATCGAGTACTTGATCAACATCTTGTCAATGTACGATGTTTGAGACAGCACTAGCACTTTGTTCTTTCAATCCTGGAAGATCTGAATACCAAGAACAAACTAAACCTCTCCCAAATCATTCATTTGGAATTGGGTCGCTAGCTAATTCTTAACTGTAGTCAGTACACCTACATCATTCCCAATGAGTAGAATATCGTTTACATACAACACTAGGAAAACTACTGAACTGTTGATGATTTTCTTGTAGATACAAGGCTCATCAACGTTTTGGTCAAAACTGTAAGATTTGATCGCAGTATCAAACTTTATGTTCTAAGATTGAGACGCTTATTTCAGCCTATAAATGGACCTATTCAGTTTGAAAACCTTTTTCTCTTGACCTTGGGCTATGAATCCCTGGGTCTGCACCATATAAATGGTCTCCTTAAGATTACCATTCAGAAAGGCAGTTTTGACATCCATTTGCCATATCTCATAGTCATAATATGAGGCAATAGATAGGAGGATGCGGATAAATTTCAACATGGCAACAGGCGAGAAAATCTTCTCATAACTCCCTCCACCTAGGTATAACCCTTTGCCACGAGTTTAGCCTTGAAGGTCTGCACCTTCCCATTAGCACCCCATTTCCTTTTGTAGATCCATTTACAACCTATATGTTTAACCCCATCAGGTTGATCTACAAGATCCTATATTGAGTTGAAGTATATAGACTCCATCTCGAGATCTATGGCTTTGACCCATTCATCTCGGTCAACATCCTCTATTGTCTTCTTGTAAGACTCCTCAACCTCGCCATCGGCTACCATAGCCAAGATTTCAGTGAACCCATATAGCAAGAAAGTGGATTCCCAACCTTCCCACTACGTTGAGGTTCCCTGAACTCTCGAGGTGGATTTGACCTACCAGATGAACTTCCATCAACAACTCTTATTGATGTAATAGGCCCTTCAACAACTCTTGTTGAAGTTGCAGTAGTTTCGTTGGAAAGTTCACGCAACACAATTTTACTACGTGGACTGTGCTCCCTCATATGATCCTCCTCTAGGAAGGTAGTGTTTGTCGACACAAACACTTTTTTTCCTTAGGATCATAAAAGTAACCCCCTCATGCACCTTTAGGGTAGCCTATAAATAGGCATAGCCTTGAACGTGGTTCCAGTTTCTTAGGATTAGCCTCAAGCATATATGTTGGGCAACCCTAAATGCGGAAGTGACGCAAACTAGCTTTACACCATTCTACAACTCCAAAGGTGTTCTGGCAACACTCTTGGAAGGAACACAATTGTGGATATAAGCTGCAGTCTCCATTGCAAAACCCAAAACAAGTCTGGTAAGGAAGTATAACTCATTTTCGACCGAACCATGTCCAACAGGGTTATGTTTCTCCTCTCCGATACACCATTCTACTGAGGTGTACCAGGCGCTGAGAGTTGGAAAACAATTCCATGTTCTATCATATAGTTCTGGAACTCATAATCCAAAAACTAAGTGTTTTAATCCGTTTATCCAATGCATTTTCAACTTTAGCCTTGAACTCTTTGAACTTTTCAAAGTATTCGAACTTTCATTGCATCAAATAAACATACCCATACCGTGAGTAATCATCAGTAAAAGTGATGAAATACTCGTAGCCTCCCCTGGCTCGTACATTCCCCGGACCATAAAGTCCTGAATGCACTAACTCTAGAGGCTCTTTGGCTCGTTAACCTTTTCTAGTAAAAGGTCTTTTAGTCATCTTGCCTTCATGGCATGACTCGCACATACAAAGAATTTTCCTTTAACTCGCTTAGATGTCCATTCTTCACAAATCTCTCAATCCTATTGCGATTGATGTGCCATAATCGAAAGTGCTAAAGTTGGACATTTTCCTTAGGAGAAACCTTAAGTATTTTATTTTGAGTTATAACAGTTTTAAACATCTCTATGTTATGAAGGGAATTTGTTGCTAATGACCTTAGCATATACAAATTATTTTCAAGTTTTGCTGAAGAAAATCTCAACACCATCTTCCAGAATAAACATTTTATTCACCGAAAAGTTGAGAGTATATTTACATTCAATCAGACACTTTACAGAAATTAACTTCCACTTTAACTTGGAAACAACATACACATCATTCAAAATGATAAACTTATTATGTAAAGTCAACTGGAGTCCCCGCACTGCCACAACTGAGACGACGTGCTCGATGCCTACTCGTATCTTCATCTTACCAGCCTCAAGCTGCTGCCAGGATCTAATCCTCTTGTTTTGCCTTGGCCTTAGCCTTATTCTTCTCCTTGAGGACAGTTTCACTTCTAATGTCTGTCCTGGTTGCAATGGAAACATTTTCCTTTTTCAACTGGTGCTGGTTGCCTATCCTGCTGTGCAGCAGGTTGTGGGTTAGCAGGTGGCTTACCCTTCCCTTTACCACTCTTCTTCTTCTTCCACTTAGAAGTATTAGAAGTAGAAGGTGTAGACTTAGTTCCTGAGGTCGAACCCTGATGGAACTTCTTTGAAGATGAAGTAAAATTTCCCTCACCAACCTTATTCTCCTTACTTTTCAGCAAGGATTAGAATGTCTGTAACTTGTTGAGGAGAGGTGTAAGGGTATAATCAACTTTGTTTAGCATAGCATTGCTGGAAAATTGCAGAAAGCTTTTTGGCAACGTATGTAGAATGATGCTAACCTAGCTGCCCTCATTGATGTGGGACCCATTCATCTCCACCACATTAAAGTGGACCATCATGTTCAGAACATATTCTCGAATAAATGTACCTTCCTCCATTTTGGTGTTGAAGATGCATTTTAGAGCTTCGTGCTTGACCTGTCCAGACGGTTGTCCGAACATTCCCCACAAGGACTCCATGATCTCATGCGCAGAGACTATCGGCTCATGCTTCTTGGCCAAAATGTCATTCAGATTGGCCAAGATATAAGCTCAGGCCTTCTTGTTCGTCCTTGTCCATCTCTCATATGCCTCCCGAATATTTCGAGTGGCAGTCTGAGTCGGAATAGGAGGACACTCCTCCGTAAGGATGAACCTAAGGTCATCGATGATCAGAATGGTATTTATCGTGTTTTTCCAACTAGCTTTGTTTTCACCAGTCAATTTATCGACATTTAATAGAGCTAATGTGGCTGTAGCCATTTTATCGTTGTTGAAAACATGAACAAACTTAATAAGTCTATGCATTACCACTTTTAACACCAATTTTAGTTTTAGCAAAATAGTTCCTATGTACCCTAAGTGAAAAGACATATATTTTGCAATGATGCCCAAGCGAGTAGGACAAAAGTCATCGATGGGGTGATCAAGTGTCCCTTCAATGGGATGAGACATTCTCAACCATTAGATAGAAACAACTCTTGTAACTTACTCTAACAGTCACCATTTTTCTGTCCAGAACTGTTAACCTTTAACAATTCTGCATAAGTGTATCCCTTCATTTTAGGCCCTAGAGTACCATCCTAATGCACCCACCATAGGGAAAAAGAAAATTAGGACAAGAGACTAAAGTGACCTTATCCTATACAGGAGATCAGATAAATAGTCGTACAAAACTGCCATCCTTTAGGGGAACACTCCGAGGGTGCCTCGAGGTGATGCACAAAACATTATCCAACCTAATGAGAGAGACTGTGGAATATGTTATCACACGTCCTGCTCCTACTTACTATGAACATTCTCTCCATTGACCTTGGTATTGACCTACCCAAACACCATCCTTTAGAGGGACACTCCTAGGGTACCTCTAGGACGATGATAGATCTCACGATGTGAACATTAGGGTGAAACTTGAAGAGGTTTAAGTGAAGTATCATATACTTCAAGTACCTCCCAGTGAATGTTCTACCCAGGGATTTATTAACTTAGACAATTCGGCTACTGATTTTATCTAAATGTGAGTTTAATTTGCTCAAAAACAACTATTGCCTTTGATAATTAAACAAGTTCAAATCAAGTCCCATTAAACATTTTAACGGACTATAATCAAATTTGCATGCATGCATCAAATCTATCTAATTCACCTTTCCAGGTAGGTTCCCAGGTAGGGGTGTTCCATTTCTGCAGCTTAAGTACCCCAGTCTAGACAGAAACCCACCTTAGACAAAAGGTCCCTTATAAATAAATTTGGTACATATTTAATCTTTTAGTCAATTTAATCCTATTAATCTGATTAAAAGTAACTTAGGTTTCTAATCTCATTAGAACTATGATCTTAGGTCTATCTCCATCAAATTTTAAAACTCTTTTAAAACATGATTCAAGCCTAAGTTCGCATGCATGTCTTTCTTATTGATTTTAGTTCTAATTTCCATTATAACACTTATAAAAGGAAATAACCAAAATCATCCACATTTCTAAGCTAAACTAGGTATTTATAATTCTTATAAATTTAACCTATGTATCATGCTTCAGGCAATGTCCATTCATTACTATATATAACTCTTATATAATGAAGTAATGAACTAAATATACATGCTTCCATACACCCTTATACTATAACATTTATAATATAAAGATGATGCATGAATATGCTTAATGCATGCATAAATATAACTCTTATATTATATGATGCATTAGCATGCTCTTAAGTAATTTAATCATGCAAACTACTATATCATAACTCTTACAATATAGAGATGATGCATGATAAATGCATAACCTATGGTGGGATTTAAAACTATATGGCATGCTATATGACATATAAATAAACATACATCTCATGTACATTCACCAAAAATTAATGGACTGAGATGATTAGCCTCAAAAACCAAAAATTAATCTATCTATTACATTAAACCATTGAGTAAACTGGTTCAACAAGCGAACTGAGTCTTGAACCACCCGGGCGAAGCCTTTTTCCTCATCGTCTAGTAAAAGTGGTTGAGCAACCACGATCGTGTAGCAACGAGTGAGTACCTTTGACTATGCGATGAAGCATGAAGGCCACTCGATCGTGCAGTGCACCAAGTTTAAACGCAAGCCTAAACGATCGTGTAGACGACTACTATGCTATGAAGCATGATCGTCTAGATGATCAAAAAACAAGCGCTAAGTAACACTTACCGAGTGATCGTGTAGCCAGTGACTATGTGATGAAGCATGCTGGCTTACATGATCGTTTAGTGCACACACGTGCCATGCAACAAGTATCCCATACTCAACGATCATTTACCTCCATCGTTTACATGATCTGACCAACTCTTGGTCTTCTTCTTCCTCGAAGTAATTTGCATCTCCATGCCTTGAAGCTTCATCACGAGTGACTCGAATAGAATCAAACTCTTTGAATTATAGACTTGATAGTAAGTTAATATGCTGAAAAACATAGGGGCCCTTACAATTAACTTTGAAATGTAAAAGAATTCATTAACCAGAGGCAATCATCCTAGAAACTCCATTAATCCACATCCACGGAGACATTTAACAATCAAACATAATGTAGACATGCTTAAAACCCACCAAGAATGTAAATGTTATTCTATACAGCAATGGATTTGGAATATCAGAACTTGGCTCTGATACCAATTGAAGGAACTCTTATTCAAGAGAACCAGTAAGTAGAAGCAAGATCTTTCCAAGCCCATTGCGAAAGAATTAAACGCATTCATAAATATACAAGAATAGTTATGCATCTTAAACAAAATTACAACATGCTTTCTTAAACAATTCAAAAAGAATGAGAGACATACCTTTGAAGAACTCTTCTTCTGTAAATCTCTCGTTCTCATGATCAATGGTCTGACAATATCTCGCTCTCATGAGTAATCGAACAGCCACTTCTTGCTATCGTCACAATCGCCTAGCCAACACGAATAGTCTGATCCACGAACTACAACCCCTCGACACTACCACTCGACAACCTTGGTATTCCCAGAGTGAGAATCCAGGAGATGTGGGCTCTGTATGAATTTGGTAGAGGGAAGGAGGAAGAAACGATCGAACTACACGATCAAATAAGTGGGAGAAAAGATCTGTCTATCACATAGACTGAGAGTATTTGATCGTTTAGTAAATCTCGCTCTCGTGAGAATTGCCTAGCCAATCACTTAGCAAATATCGCTCGATCGTTTAGTCTCCCGCTCAATCATTTACACGATCGTTTAATAGATCTCGCTAGCACACGATCGTCTAGTAAATCTCTCTAGATCGTTTACACGATCGTTTAGTAAATCTCGCTAGTACATGACCGTTTAGTAAATCTCTCGCTTTTGTTCAGTCTCTCATGAGGGCTATCGTGTAGTCTCTCGTGAGTAAACGATTAGTAATTCACTAAATGAAGCGATCTCCTAGCAAAATGAAAACTCTTTTCATTTAGTCCTTTAGTTATTAAAAATCGAAATTAACCTCCCACTTGTATGGTTAATGGAGAAAATAACCAACCACAATTATCATATAATTGTTTTATTATAAATAAATATAATAACCTATAGTTTTAATATCACATCATATGTAAAATTTAAACCATAGTTCTTTTCTCCTTTATTTAATATAAATCATATTTACATCAAATTCCTCCAATTAATGTATCTTATACATCAAATCAATTATATCACATATAATTGAACCAATTTAATTATATCATATATAATCAAATTTCCTCTTATTAATTTGAACACTTCAAACTAATCCAAAAACTGATTCTCAACTTGAATCCATTGAGCTACGAAGAAGACCTTATGAACCTGTAGCTTGAAGCTCCAACGGCACGTGAGTAACTAACTAAACTCTTTAATCACGAAATCCACCATCTGTTAACTGCCAGGCACTCTACTAAAGACTGGCAGTTGCACTCTTCTCACTACAGATATATTTCTGTGTCCATTGGATATAACCAATCAACAGTGCGATGACTCTTCACAGATTGGGCGTAAGTACAGCTGGGCCAATTTACCGTTTTGCTCCTATAGTTACATCTAACTCCTTAAGTACCATCGATTCCTCTAATGAACAATACATCATAGTCCTACTATGAGTGAACACCTCTTGGGCCATGAGAAAGTGTGTGGCGCCACATCATTCAAGCCCTGGAATCAGCCCTTAAGGGAGCAATCTATCTACTTGTCCTTACTTCGGGGAAAGAGTGAATTCCATCTTGTGTAACTAAGTTCCCAGTTCCCCAATCAGACGAATCCCCAAAGTGGCCACTAGCACCCATGCAAATAAAAGGACCGCCCTCATTGACAGAAATCTGGCCATTAACACCCATGCAAATCAAAGGACCACCCTCATAGGCAGGAGTTTCCAACTCACTCAGGATTAAGGTCATGTTATCTATGGTCATCCTAGTGAAATGAAAGTCTCTATCATGAACGATGTTATATAACGAGCTAAACATTTTGTGGTTCGGTCTTATACAAACTCATTTGTATAGGACACCTCCGCTTGCATGTCTCCACATGAATGATCAAGATCAGACCATCTATTACACTTTACAACACTTGTAATATCTACAAAGCGGGTCGTATCCGTAATGTCACCAGGATAAGGTTTCCTTCCTTTATCTATATACTATAGATCATATAGACAATGATAAACTGAAGAAAACCATGTTCAAAACTCTAAAGGAATCACTTGAAAGTTCAAGCTCATAAACTTCAATAAAGAATGATATAAAACCAAGAAATTTAATGGATATATTCCAAAGAAAAGAAGAAACTAAACAAGTTACGATAGAAGAACTACAATTTGAAATTGATTTCCTAAAAAAAGAAATAAGTCAAAATCATCCAGAAATTCGAGAAATCAAACAAAAAATGTATCGCATTAAATTAAATAATAACCAAGAATCTGATATATTCGCAAAGGAACTAGAAGAATGAGAAAAAATTCTAATAGAAAATTCATTACAAAAATTGGTACTCTTTAGTTACATTTAGGGGTGGTCATTCAAACCGCGAAAACTGAACCAATTGTGAAATCGAATCGAAATTGAACTGAATTAGGAAAGAAACCAAAATTTGCGGCTCGATTTGGTTTCGTAGACTTTTCAAAACCAAACCGATGAACACTAGACACTCGGTTCGGTTCGGTTTTGTAGAATTTTCGTAAAATTTGCGGCTAGCTTCCAGTCGCCCCTACTTTCAGAGCTCTCACTAATGGCTCGATCTCTCACTAGTTTGGTTTTCCACTCCGGTTTCCCACTTAGATCTCTCTGCCGTTTCCACCTCCAGTCACCCCCACTCCTAGATCTCTTACTTAGTCACTCGATCTTTCACTAGTTCGGTTTCCCATTTAGATCTCTCCACTGTCTCCACCTCCAGTCGCTCCACTCCCAGATCTCCACTCGTCAGATCTCTCACTCGATCGTCGACCATTCAGTGGATCTCTCACTCGTCGATAAGATATATCTGCCTCATCCATCGTCGTTGGTCAGATCCTTCATCCGTCGACGACTTCTTTTCAATTTTGAGATATCCATCGCAATCAGATCAGATCTATCAAATTTTTAAATCATAACATTTGATTTTAGTATATTCTAATTGAAGTATCATAACATTTGAAGATAAAGTATATTAACTTTTAGGTATATACTCGTGAGATCTCAATTTATTTATGTTGTGTATGTATATACTGTATATTGTAGGCACTATGTAGTAATGAGCAATACTTTGAGCTTGACAAATAGCAACAGTAAAACTAATAGCCATGGCAACAACCATTCTAGTGTGAACGAAAACGGATGATGTTGTTGAGATGCCTCCACCAACACCCCAACCACACATTTAAAAAAAAGGAAAATACGTCTATGGTATGGGATCACTTTTCTAAATGCTCTTAATATAGTAATGATGATCCACATGATAAATGTAATTATTGTAATATGGTGTACGCATGTCATCCAAGAAGGAATGAAAATTCAACTATGAGAATGCATCTTGAACATTACTGTAAAAAAGAAAATTCTTATCAGATGAAAAATAACAAGTTAGATATAACTCATACTAAGTTGGTATTTAAGAATAAAGAGGGTGGTGAGGTGGTAATACACAACATTTAACTATAAGATGTTCATGTTAAGGTTGATGCCCTAAATCTCATAGGATCATATAGTTTGTAAACCTTGTATGAACAAACTATTATGTGATTAATAATATTTGATACTTTATTCACTTTGTCTATGAAATATGTGATATTTTAGTTGCATTAACTACAAACCAATAAACTAACATTCAAGATTATCGTTATAACTTAAACATGTATGTGGAGACATACAGGTGGATCATGTTTAAGTGATAACCTAAATGGTTTGTAGTATATGGATAAGGTTGGATACCTTATTCGGGTGACACTACAAGTATGACCCGCTTTGTAGATGTTACAAATGTAGTAAAGTGCTACAAATGATCTGATCCTGATCATTCATATATTAGACATGTAAGCGGGGATATTATATACAAAGGAGTTTATATAAGACCGGACCACGAAATGCTTAGTCTCATTATATAACACCGTTCATAATAGAGACTTTCATTTTATTAGGATGACCATAGGTAACATGACCTTAATCCTGAGTGAGTTGTGAACTCCTGCCTATGAGGGCAGTTCTTTGATTTGTATGGGTGAGAGTGATCAGATCGCCGACTCATCAAGCCTACCATTTTGGGGATTCGTCTGATTGGGGAGCTAGGAACTCAGCTACACAAGATGAAATTCACTCCTTCCCCGAAGAAGGGGTAAGTAGATAAATTACTTCCCCAAGGGCTAATTACGAGTCTTGAATAATGTGGCACCACACCCTCTCATAGCTTGTGAGGGGTTTAGTCATAGTGGGACTATGATCTATTGTTCATTAGAGGGACCAGTGGTACTTAAGGAGTTAAAGGTAACTATAGGGACAAAACGGTAATTTGGTCCAGTTGTACTTACGAGCAATTTGTGAAGGGTCATTTGTACTGTTGATTGGTTATCCAATGGACACAGAAATACATCTGTAGTACGAAGAGTGTAGTTGTCGGTCTTTAGTGGAGTGCCCGACAGTTAACGGATGGTGCATAATGTAACTAAAGAGTTTAATTAATTATTCATGTACCGTTGGAGCTTCAAGCTATACGTCCATAAGGTCTCCTTGGTAGCTTAAAATTTGAATTGTTCAAATTAATAAGAGAGAATTTAATTATACGATATAAATCAATTAATTCAATTATATATGATATAATTGACATAATATATTTGATACATTATAGTTTAATTAGAGGAATAAATATTTGAATGTGATTCAAATATATTTTCTATGAATGAGATTCATAGTTGTTAAATTTAATATAAATATGATTTATATTAAATGCCATAAAATAGAGAAAATGAACTATAGTTTATATTATATATGATGCAATATTAAAACTATAGGTTATAAATATAATATGATAAGTTAGTTATTATATTTATTTATATTTTTAATTATTTTGGATAATCAATCCCTTTTTTCTCTAACCACTTTAGTGTGTGGTTAAGTGATTTTTGTAGCAAATGGGATAAATAAAATAAGATCTTATTTTTTTTCCATAGAGATCTATACGACAAACACACAGAGCATATACGATATGTTATACGATTGAAGAATTTCTCTATACAATAGTGCTTCTTCTTCAATCGTTTTCCTCCTCCAAACTCACAAACTCCCTCCTCACCAAAATAGTCAGAGCCCACTACTCATAGGTTCTCACCCTGAGAATATCGAGGATACCAAGTGGTAGTGCCTTCACTTTTTAGTTCGAGTTTTGTTGCTGTTCGAGGAGTTCGTGATACTTCAAGGGATTTACGTGAAGAAGTGTTCTTCAAAGGTATAATCTCTAAACTCTTTTTCTAGTTTAAAAGCATGTTGTAATTTTTTTTGTTAAAATGCATTATCTGTTTGAGTTTACTGTAAATATTTATTTTTAATCAAAATAGAATTTGGACGATCCGCTTCCGCTCATGGATCTCCTTGTAAATGAGTTCCTTCAATTCACTATTAGAATGTTCGAAAACTAATTGCTGAGATGACCATAATTGATTAGTTGTCATCTAAATTTTTGGAGAATGAGGAATTTATGAGGTTTGTGAAAGGAGCTTTGATGTTAGTAGAACCAAAATTTTTTATTCCTTCTCGAACTACAATTGCTAGGAATATTTTGGGAATATATGCTAACTTAAAAGAATAGATGAGAGACATTTTTGTGGACGAAGGATATAGAGTCTCACCTACGACCAATACTTGGACATCAATTTAAAATATTAATTACATGATTTTGATTACACACTTTATTGATAGAAATTGGAAGCTACATAAGAGAACTATTAGTTTCTATCAGATTGAAAACCATAAAGGGGAGATAATAGGAAAAGAGGTGGACAAATATTCGAAGCAGTGGGGTATTGAATGGATTTTGACATTTATTGTTGATAATGCTTCATTAAATGATATAGCATTTAAAAAAGCGTTTTAAACATAGGTTGGTGTTGAATGGTGATTTCTTACATTTTAGATGTTGTGCACATATATTGAAAATTGATTGTGATGGCCTAAAAGATGTGAATGATCAATTGATTCGAATTCAAAATGTCGTGAGGTTTATTAGATCTTCTCCTGCTAGACTTACTAAATTTAATAAGTGCATTGAAGATGAGAACATATCTACTAAGAGTACGTTGTGTCTTGATGTTCAAACTAGATGGAATTCTACATACTCAATGCTCGATGTAGCTGCAAATTTTGAAAACGCGTTTGAGAGGTTAGAAGACTACGATGAGAGTAAACCAACCACCCCAGATTGGAAAATTGCTAGAATATTTACCAAATTCTTGTCTATGTTCTATGAAGTAACTGTTAGGCTTTCAAGGTCTCTTTATGTTACTTCTAATATGGTCTTCCATAAGATTAGTATTATTAAGAATTGCATAAGAAAATATTGAATTGTAACTGGTTCTGAAAATTTGCTTTTGCGTGAAATGACAATGAAAATGCAAGAGAAGTATGATAAGTATTGGGGGGAAAGTGAGAAAACAAATTTTCTTTTGTATGTTGCTTTCGTTTTGGACACACGTTACAAGATGAAATCTCTAATATATTGTCTGAATCAGTTGTTTGATATGGATGCGGCAAAAAAAAAATTGAAAATAAGGTGAATAATGTTTTGAGAAAATTATTCAATGAACACAGTTTGTCAATTCTTATCATGATTCATCTTCATGTCCAAGTATGACTCAATCTTAAGTTTGTACTGGTAGTAGCTCGATGACTACATCTACTACTACTTCTTTTCCTGTTAGTATTGCTTCAGAAGTTTTCCATTTTGATTTTGAAGATATGGAAGAAGACAATACTCAAAATGTGGATACAGAAGTTGATATCTTAGAGTGGTGGAAAGGAAACTCTTCTAGATATAAGGTTCCTAGTAAAATTGCACGTGACCTTTTAGCAATTCTGGTATCCACAGTTGCTTATGAGTTTGTATTTCACACTGGTGGGAGAGTAATCGATTTTTTTCGTTCTACGATAACTCCAACCATAATTGAGGCACTTGTATGTGCATAGCATTGGTTACATTCAAAAGCAATTAGCATTCATCTTCAAAGATATTTGGAGGTTATTGTAATTGGTGAAGAAGGTTCATATCTTTAAACATTCTTTTTAGACTTAAAATATATTAATTATATCATTATTATGTTAACAAGTTTATCAATTTTTTTAGACTTAAAAGCAGGTTTATAGGCGAAAAACAAAGAAAAAAACGAGAAGGAGAAGGTGGCTTGAACAAGTTTGTTTTTATATGACTTAAAACTTGAAAGAGTTATTGTTGAAGAACTTTTATATTATTGTTTGTTTTATGTTTGTAATACTTATATTTGAAATTTGGAATTGTTAAGTTAATGGTTATTGTTAAACTAGTAGTGCAACTTAAAACATCAAAGGTTGTCGTTTGGACTTTGGAATTTTTATGTTATTGTTTGTAGAACAAGAAGTTTTATGTTTGTAGTACTTATATTTAGACTTTGAAACTTTTAAGTTTATTGTTGTTGTTGTGTTGAATTAGTAGTATTACCTAATATTTGCCCATTGTTAAACTTTTATTAATTTTTATTGTATCTTGGAATATCAAAATTCATTTCAAAACATAAAAATTTTGAATACAAGAAATATATTTGACGTTTAAAATTTAAAGTTATATTCAGGAAAGGTTGTAAAGAAAAAGGAAAAAATATAGAAGGAATTTTTTTTAAAAAAAATCAAAATATAGAAATTTAAAAAATAAGGAAAAAAAACTAAAACTATAAAACCAAACCGAATTGCACCGCATATATGCGGTTCGATTTGATTCGGTCCAAAGTTTGTTTGGTTTGATTTGGTCTGAATCGAACAAGTAATTCGGTTCAAATTTTAGGTTTGGTTTGGTTTGAGTCCCAAACCGAATTGAGCCAAATCATGAACACCCCTAGTTATATTAAAAATTCAAAATTTCAAAATCACCTTAAAAGCCTTAATAGGTTGGGGAGTAGATCAAAATTACATCCAACATGGTTTAATTTAATCAAAATACTTTGAAAAAATGACGGAGATATTAGGTAGTGTTAATGGTCAAAGGCTAAATATAAAATAAATTACCAAAGGTTCATGTTTGCCCTACTAGAAAAACTACATTTTTTTATGTTTTCAATTTTAACTACTTGAAATTTTAAAGAAAAACATCAAGAAGTTGTAAAAAAATAGGAGGTTGAGGGTAATTTTATAGACAAACATCAAGAAAATGTAAAAAAAAAAAAAAAAAAAAAAGATGTTGACAAATTTTTTTAGATTTTTTCCACGCTGACATAATACTTGATATTTAAAAAATGTCAAGTTTTAAGTTTAATTTTTAGGCGCCTCAATTTCTCTTTTTCCTCAAAATTTTCACGTGTGAACATTACTCCTCCCGCTTGCTACACCTTCTTCCTCTCAAATGAAACTCTAGCTTGTCCTTTCTGGAGTATCTAAGAAATCTTATGAAGCATAGATACTTCATATGAGGCAAAGAATCTATATCAAACACATATCGGATACTTCCTAGATACATATTTCACACGCGATTTGATATATCTATTTTTATGCTTACCTCTTTTAAAGAAAAAGATAAGTAACTAATATAATCTTTCCTAATAAAAAATTAGATAGCGTATTTAAAAAGCTCAGAGTCCAAAACTAAAAGGAAAAAATAAATAAAAGACCAAGCCCTAGTTTTGAGTCTCCACAAAATCCATCAAAATATAACCTACTTGAATATTTTCAACACTTCAACAAAGAAGTTCTTGGTTTATCTTCATAATTCTCCCTCTAATCTTCTTCTTCTTCAGTGATATACGAGTCACTTTTTTATTGCATTCTATTGACTATTTTCCTTCAACATTTTAGATGTTACTTTTTGTATTTTATTTCAATGTTTGTATTGTATTTTGTACTATTGTCATTAACTTGTATCCTAAATTTATTTGTATCCTAGATTTTTCTTAAGAAAAAGAGAACATATCTTCAATGTATCAGTATCCTTTTTTTTTTTTAGAAATTGGCGTATCGTCGTATCCTATCGTATCCATATCTAGTATCTATATTTGTATAGGTGCTTCATAGGAGAAACTCTTTCTAGTTCAAATTTCTTCATAGATTATTTCGATTCATTCTCCCTTTTCTGAATTCGTTTTTTATTCTTATCTTTCTGTTTCAATCTCTTTGCTTTCTCATCTATGTTGATCGGCATGTTGAAACTAAGTGTTTGAATCTAATTTTTTTTCTTGTTGTAGAAGATCGAGAGAGGATTCTTGTCGCTTAGCTTCAACATTGTTTAACAGGATTTTTGGTAAACTTAAACAAGAAGCCAATGCATTGCCTACGTTAGAGAAGTTAAACACGAGGTATGTCTTCACTTTGTGATTTTATTCTTTTATATATGTATTTGTTAGGCCCTAGTTATAGAAATAATATGAATATTAGTAGAATATTAGGATAAGTACTGAAAGGGGAAAATTAGTCATTAGTTAGGGAGTTAGTTAGGGCTTTTGGTTATAAATAGAGGGAATGAATTGAGAGGAGATATGGATAATTTGGTGGGAATTTCCTTTGGGAATTTGGGAGAGACTAGCCCTCTCCAAAGACTAGGGTTTATCTTGTTATCTTGTTTGTGAGTTTTTAGCACATTTTAATATATTTTCCTACATTTTGATAATTTAATTGTACTTGAGTTTATTCTATATTCTTGAGTACTATTCTTGTTCGGAGGAATTCTAACAAATTGGTATCAGAGTCATATTGATTTCATAAATGGATGTGATCGGTTGATTGAAGCATTGTTAGACATACAGAGAGAAATGAAAGCAATACAATAAAGGATCAAGGAGCCTCAACAAAGAGAAAGAGAAGAGATAAGATCAGTAACCATTGAAGTAGAGAAGGAAAACCTGATTCGAAAGCTATCTGGTTGAGTTCGAAGAGTGGCAGGAAGACGACGATGTACTCGAGAATCCATCCAAAAAAGTCAGGGGAAACCAATCGGCAAGGCAAGAGGGAAGGAAAGAAAGAAGAATCAGCAATAGCGGAGTTAAAAACACCACGAGAAGGGGAAGGTAAGAACGTTGGAACTCTAAAAATGTCGAAAGTAAGTTAAACGAGGAAGGGATGGAGTAAAATACCAACACAGAGGAGATGAGGCAAACAGAAAAATAATGATCGAAGGGACAAATGGGGGAATAAGCGAGACGGGGGCTGGAAGAAAAAAAGAGGAAGAAGAATCTACCAACGAACACGTGATTAACCCAAAGAAAGAGGAGAGCGAATCGAGGAAGGTCATTATTGACAGCGATGGTGTGGATGGCCAAAGATGAATCGTCAAGGAAGACGTTGATGCAAGCTTCAAAAAGGAAAGCAACAGAGATTGGAGGATGACAAACCTGGAGGCGACACCAAAGGAGGCTGACATTGGCAATGAGGACCTGGTTGGTCGGAGAGAAAGCTTCGAGGAACATATCATTATAAAATTCGTTTGTGGCGGAAAGTCGGATCCATGAGGCAGGGACAAGCAAAGAAACAGATGGAGGAGATGAAGAATATGTGTTGCGAGGAGTTACAGAGGATGAATGGTCACGACGGAAAGGAAGACATTGGCTATTACTTGGCCATCACGGGGTGATAGGCGGCAGAGGAAATACCGAAGGAAGAAAATGGTGGCAGTTGGCGAGAGAAGGAATGGAAGAAGAAGAAAAGTACCGGCGGAAAAATGAGATGACACGTTGAAGATGAAGCGGCGAAGGATGGGACGAGTAAAGATGATCTGGGAAAAGCGTTGTTGCAAGTTTCTGGAAGAAGGGATGGGGAAGTCGGGGATCGACATCCATCAAGAGATCATCGAGGAAGGATATTAGAGATTGCTTGTGTGGCTGGAGATGAAAACTCGGGTGAAGAAGAGGTTGTCGCTCAAAGAGGCAGAGAATGGCTGGCCGCGAGGGAGAAAGAAGGCACCGGCGATTCATAGGATGAATTGCAACGGGCTCGGCAAACTGAAGCGTTATTGACAACGTCGGGTGGAGCTAATGGGAGGACGATGAGATGGGAAGAGGAATACATATCTGACGCAGGCGAGCTAAGGTGCTCGGAGGCTCTAGACATATCAGAAGAAACAGTTCTATGGTGGCTGGAGAATGTGGTTTGGGGCAAGGCTGAATTGCGTGAAGATGAGGGAAAACATGTTGCTGCCCACGTGAAGAATCAGAAGGTGCGGCCGGTTGTTGGAAAAAAATAGATTTAATTTTGATTTAACTAATGGGCTGAAATTGCATGAGAATGCCCATGTTTTCTCAAATGGGCTTAGTTTACATGGAGAAGTTGGGGCCCAAACTGTGGGTGATGGTTGGGTTTGCCCTAAATGGCCAGGAATACAGATTGGAGGCTTGGAGAAGGAGCTTGGTGGGCCTGAATTTAATAAATTCATTGAGGCCCATTTGTGGGAGTGGCAGAAAAGGGGCTCGAGTATGAGCTGGAATTGCCTGAAGCCCAGGGGTAATTTTAAGGAAGAAAAGGATTTATGGGCCCAACGTTTGAAGAGTTGTTGTTATAGGGCAATCCAAATTAAAAGGAGTTTATATTCAATACTTGTTACATGGGCAGTGGGGGGGACAGCAAATTGATAATGGGCCTAGCCCATTAAAGGAGAATCACTTAGCACAGTAGAAATGTAGAAAGAAGAAAGTGGAGTCATGAGATGTTTATTGGGCTTAGTCCAAGCGAAGAAATAGAAGCCCAATGAATTTTCAAGGCTGAACAAAGTTGAAGAGAAGGTGATGCCGATAAAAAAAAAAAAAAAAAAAAAAATTGCTCAATTTTGTGATTGCATTTTGTAAGCACACCTTGAGGACAAGGTGTCTTCGAAGGGCGGAATATTGTTAGCCCCTAGTTATAGAAATAATATGAGTAGGAGAAGAATATTATGACAAGTATTGGAAGGGGCAAATTAGTCATTTGTTAGGGAGTTGGTTAGGGCTTTAGGTTATAAATAGAGGGAGTGGGTTGAGAGGAGGTATGAAGAATTTGGTAGGAATTTCCTTTGGGAATTTGGGAGAGACTAACACTCTCGAAAGGTTAGGGTTTATCTTGTTCTCTTGTTTGTGAGTTTTTAACACATTTCAATACATTTTCCTATATTTCGATAATTGAATTGTCCTTGAGTTTATTCTATATTCTTGAGTACTGTTCTTGTTAGGAGGGTTCCTATCAGTCTATAATATTTTCCTTTTGTGGCTTCTCCTGAACCTTAGCTCTATTTCATTTATCTTGATGGATGCTCGACTTCTCGATCATTCACCTCTTCTAAATATTAGTGTTTATGATAATTGGTTTTCATTTTTTCTTGAATGAGTATTAGTGTTTATTTGCTTCTCCTTTTTACTTGGTCAAGAGGTGGTTTCCGGTTGAAATTTTTGTCTTATCTGAATTAGGTTTGTTGGTTATTGAAGGGAAGAAAATCATAAAAGAGTTGCATCTGAAGTAAGAAATTCAAGTCCTTCAAACCCCTTCTGAATAGTATCATAAATTATACTCACAGAGGATTGTCATGTTGCTTTTAGGACCATAAACGTGCTTGGTGTCAACAGTTCTATTATTGCAAGTAAGCTTTATTTTGTGCTTGAAACTTGTTGGTTTAATAGTTCATATTCTTGCTGCCTCTCTTTTCTCCTCCAGTTTATACTTTATTATCAATTATGTTTGTTGTTTTCTGGAATAAGAATAAAGTTTAGGTTGGTGTAAACCCATAAGAAAAGGTGGAGAGAATATATAAAATAAAAGAAGTTATAGTTCTTGGGAATGAGGAATGAATAAGATATTTTCTTAAATATACTGAGTATCTTATTCATAAATTATTGAATTATTATGCATTGTTGAACATCAACTCAATGTCCGAAAGAAAAATCAATATTTATAAGAGAAAAAGAAAAAATGAATTCACTTCTTTTTATGCTTGTGGAGAGTCTTCCTGTGAGCACCTTGCATTAAGATGCAGAGATTGTGGTTTATATGGAAATTTCTAATTTTGTTAGCTGTTTTGTCATCTAGGTAGCTGATTTGACTGCTACAACCATAGGCACAGTACTTGGATTGCAGAAGTTTCAGGTTGCAGCATCTTACTAAATAAGTTTTGGAATGTCATTTCCTATTGAGTTACATATTTATTATTTGTTTAAAAGGGTGCTTCTAGGCTCTACGTATTTATTTTATTTTCCACAATGGATGCGACCAGCTAGGGATGGTGATATTTCCGAGTCTTTTTCTTATTAACAAAAAGAAAAGAGAATGTGTATAGTCTTGAAACAGGTGGTAACATTTCATTACAAGTAGTGGTAGCAAGTATTGTTTTGAAATGCAATGTGACTATGTTGGATATCGTTAGCACCTACATGCTCGGTCCATTTTGTATTCTTGCTAGGCTGAGAAGGGGATCAATTATTTTCTAAGTGCCTTGATTGCATTATTGCTAATTTTAATTGATTTCTCTCGGTATGTGTGTGGTCTTGTTTTAAGTACAGTTGTTTGCAATCTTTGAGGTTTTAGGCATATAAGTTGATGTGGTTGCTACTAGTGAAGTCAGTTTATCCCTGACCTTGGATCCATCAAAGCTTTGGAGCAGAGAGCTTATCCAGCAGGCAAGTGTATAGACTATATACACTCTATTCATTAATGATCTTAACTTCATTCAATGCAATGCTAGAGGTCCAACTAGGTTTTAATATCTCTCTCTTTTTATTCGTAGGTTTGAAGGAATTGAAGATAACATCTAAAGAGGTTTTTTTTTTTTTTTTTTTTTTTTTTTTTTTATTTATCAATTTGGAGCTATTTAAGAGTGTTGTGCTTGAATGATATGGTCTCTCTGTCTTAATATTGTATATGCGTTGTGTTTTATGATTATTATGGAGATGATGAGTGTAAAGGTGATTTTGGTAATTGTTATGGGGATGATAGTTTTTTTCATATGTGGTGGATTGTAATTTTGATAGTAGTTTTAGAGATGTAATTTTTGAAATTGTTCATACGGTTGGAATTATGTTCATTTTATTTTTTTTTTGGAAATGCTCATATGGAGTTGTCCATATTCTTCTATCTTAAAAAAATCCTTCATAGAGTTGTAAGTAATATATTGACAAAGTCGGAGGAAATTTTGGTTGATAAGATTGAAAATGTATGTGGTTGTTTATTTAGTTTGATTAATATTTGCCAATATGCATATACATGTATATATAAGAGTGAAAGACCGATATAGAAGCCAAAAGCCTGCAAAACTCTAACAGGATAGGAGGAGGAGTATCCCATTGAGGATTAGGGTTATTTACATCCGAAAGGTGAAATTATAGTAAATACTGGTTGACTACGTGATTGACCATGTTTCACATAAACTATTATGAGTTCGAGCTTGAGGACAATAAGGATAAGCATTTTCTTTTTTTCAATCCATTTAGAAGGATGCCTCTCTAACAACTATTCATCTTCGAAGATCTCACCCAAATAGAGAAGTGAATCTAAAGACAAAAGAGTGATCTTCAAACGCTACTACGCATTCTTTAAAAAGATTATTGTGTAAGGTAGGTTTAGGTATAGCAAAACTTGAACCTACGACCATTAGGTTAAAAGCCCAATGCATCAACTGAGCTATACACCCAAAAATAGTCAAGTAAGTGGTGGATGAAGTGGAAGAAGAGCTATTTTGCTTAATAGTGAAAGAGAGAGGTGGGAAAGAAAGTTACTTATTCAATGATAAAAGAAGGCGAGCGCCATTAATTTCGCTGTTGATGGCATAACCGCTCTTTATTTTAAGAGCATTTTCAAAGAGAGGCAAGGAATAATGGAAATCTCCCACCTTTTATATATAAAACCCAAAACTTGAATGTTACTCAAGCCCAAGGCTTTGAAAAACCATGCGCAAGGGCGTTAAACATGTCAGTGAGTTAGCAGCTGTCAGAAAAGGCGCAATAGCTATAGAGTCAACTCTTGGACCCAATTCAAATGATTTGATCCAAAGTATATAATATGTGATTGTTAGACCAAAATACAGAAGAAATTTATAGGTAAACATCTATATTAAAAATTAAAAAAAAATCACATACAGACTTGACAAATTAACCGTGTCAAGATATAGATATATTTGACAAGTAAAAACTGTCAAGAAGTTTTGCACTTGACACTTTATTCGTATAAAAAACACTCATATTCTTGCCATTTTTTTGCATATCAAGTAATATATATCTTGACATTTTTAACATATCACGTAAAAAATATATTGACTTTTTTTCTTTATCAAGACGTCCATATTCTTGACATTTCAAATATGTCAAATATCACTATTCTTGACTTTTTATCTTGTTAAAAACCCTCATATTCTTGACATTGGATATCTTGACATTTTTTAAAATGTCAAGAACAATTATACTTGACATTGCAAAAATATTAAAAAAAAAAGAAAGAGAGAGAAAGAAATCACTGTTTTTCTTGTAGTATTGCAACAAAGAATTTTGCGTTGTAAATTCTTTTCTCGTAAAAAATTTAAAACAGGAATTAATTCTCTAGGAACACCATTCTTAACTAAATTATATCCTTTAAAAGAGACAGAAAAGAGATTAATGAGTAAAATTTCAGGCAAAGAAATTCTATTCAAATTTATTATTCCCATTCTTCCACACGATATAACGGGGATCAATGAATTAAAAACCAATGAAATAAAAAGAAAACAAAGACAAATACAATTTCTTAAAGAAGAAATTGGAGAAATTGTCTACAAAAGAATAGAAGAAAATTCAAAGGAATCTTCCGTAAAAAACAGAATAAACCATATACAATACAAAATTGAAAACGAAATATGTTCAAATCTCCCAAATACCTTTTGAGATAGAAAGAAGCATATTGTTAACCTACCATATATTAAACATTTCAAAAAATAAAAATATCCTCAAACGTGAGACCAATTCAAATGAATTCTGAATTGTTAGTACATTACAAAAAAGAAATACAAGATCTTCTAGATAAAAATCAAATCAGGCCTTCAAAAGGCCCGTAGTCATGTGCAGTATTCTATGTCAACAATAGAATGTGGTGTATCCAAGTTAGTAATCAATTACAAACTTTTAAACAAAGTTTTTGAAAGGATAAAATATCCAATTCATAACAAACATGATTTATTAAATAGAATTTCAAAAGCTAAAATCTTATCAAAATTTGACATGAAATTGGAATTTTGGAAAATTCAAATAATCGAAAAAGACAAATATAAAACTACTTTCGATGTACCATTCGAACAATACGAATGGAACATAATGTCATTTGGATTAACAAAATGCCCCTACAAAATTTTAGAAAATCATGAATGATATTTTCAATGATTTTCAAGATTTTATAATTGTTTATATTGATGATATTTTGTATTCTCATCAAACATTGAACAAACATTTCAAACATCTCAATATTTTTTTTGATATTATTAAATGCAACAGATTGATAGTATCCTTACCCAAAATCAAACTATTTCAGACAAAAAATAGATTTTTGGTCTTTGAGATTCAATTGCATCTTATCAAACCCATATAAATGTCTATAGAGTTTGCATCAAACTTTCTTGATCAAATACAAGATAAAACCCAATTACAAAGGCTTTGGGTTGTCTCAATTATGTGTCTAACTTCATACATGGACAAATAAGTATACTAAAGTTGTCCAAGTAATTAAGGCTTTAGTCAAATCAATTCCCTATCTAAGTCTAATCAATCCAAAAACAAATCTCATTGTAAAGATAGATGCTTCAGATATAGGATATGGAGGAAACCTAAAATAGTGTCTAGATAAAAATGAATCAATAATCCTATTCCATTGTGAAATTTGGAATGATATACAAAAGAATTACTCTATAGGAAAAAGGAGTTATAAACTATCATCCTTTGTTTAAAAAATTTCAAGGTGAATTAATTAATAAAAAAATCGCCATAAAAACCGATTCAAGAGCATCCAAATTTGTTCTAAAAAAAAGATGTAAGGAATCTTGTACAAAAAAAAAAATCTTTGCTAGATGACAAATAATTTTGTCATGTTTCGACTTTGAAATTTTGCCTCAAAAGAAGAACAAAACCCTTTAGTTGATTACCTCTCAAGGGAGTTCCTCTCCTAAAACCTCTCTCTCTAACTCTCTAAAATTCTTCCTTCTATTGAAAGAAATAATGAGTGAATGAAAAGGAAATGGAAATGGAATAGCATTGTCTTCCACTTCTCAAAAGGCAAAGCCTATTTTCTTCAAGAATGACACCAGCTCCAATGAGTGTCGATCAATAGGCTATGGATGTAAGGACTCTGGTAATCGATTTTTGTTGGAATGTCTTGAGTTTGTTGGTTAGCACATCGAACAACCAAGTACGATCAATAGGTTATTTATTTGTAGTTATTTACGATTATGACTCTACGGTTTAGAATAATAGCTATATAAACTCTCTAACCCTAGAGGAGTCATTGGTGTATTCTTAAAATATTTTCTCTAATAATATTGTTCTCCTTGTGTCGCATTGACGTAGCTAACACACCGTTAGTGAACCATGTATATCTGTTTATTGATTCTTTTACGTTTTTGTATGGTTTAATTTTCAATTTTGTAACATATTCCATAACAAGATCTATTGGAATATGGTTGGGATCTACAAATGAGTCAACAACTCCACCTCTAAGGTCTTCAGCCTTCCTAGTAAGACCATCCTCTAGTGGTGTTACTCATTTAAGGTCTTCTGCCTCTCCTTCATCAAAATAGGGATCATCCATCCCTTCTACTACTTACTCTTAGGTCGTTACACCAGAAAAGAGGTTTGTACCTCGACCTGAGATTAAGACAAACTTTTAAAAGTCTATGATAATTAATGAACTCATCATTGAACCAGAATATCAGGGCCTTATGCTAGAAGAAACCATTTAAAAAATGTATCCCGAGTGCTTCAACTTTATCCTTGAGAATTTAATGAAAACCAAAACTTTTTATGAGTTAATCCTTCCCATTGGAATCAAGGAATTTACATAGAAAAATGCCTACAAAATTAATTTTCCATTTTGGTTTATTCGATGGTAGAATACATTCGAAATAATAGATGATGTTCTTCCAACACCCTTGCAAGAATCATATATTTATTTTAAAAGAAAAATTTCAAAAACATCATTTCATAATTCAATGAAATTTTGTTTATCTTTTCAAATTCCATAGAAATTTTGCTGGAATTTCTCTACCCCCTCATATCCTCGATATAAAACGATCATAAAGATTTTAAAGATTAGATAGTGAGATAAATACAATTTTCAACATGCCATCATAAAAAATATCAAAGAATGGTTCGCGGAGAATAAATATCTCCAAGATATAGATCTAAAGAAGAATGCAAAATTCTTGAATGACAGATCAAAACTTCTAGCAGCATTGGCATAGACCACGTTTGATGCTGACTTCCAAAGAATATTAGCAATGGCAGCTTCTAACTCATCTCGAAGCATCTCTCCTATAGATTGTATCCAACGAGAAGACAATACTGATCCAAAATAAGATTTGGAGGATCCATATCTTGATTCACATTCCATGTGAGCTCTGAATTCACCTGTCCGCAAAGACAGTAAACTAAGTCAATAGCCTTGTTTCACAAAGTGTGGTGGCGTTTGTTTATTCCTAACCCCCAATATTTTATCTTAATTTGGTTGGTTGTATTTCTGATTTCCATTAAGCAGCTCTTCTTATAATGGTTAACATGTTTGAGGTATTTATAATGTTCCTCGCCTTTTCCCCTGACAAAATAGTGACTACACCTTCATCCACCTTCTAATTCTATAAGGTTGTATGAAGGAGCATTCTGTTGCCACCTATTTTCGTCGATCTAATTTGATTACTTATTTATGTTAAATTTAAATTTTAGGCTAGTTTTCGGGAAAATAAATAAATAAATAAAATTTTGAATAATTAATATTTAAATATTTTTCTTTTTTCATATAAATGGGTGAAATAAAATATTTTTATGGGGGGAGAATAAATTTTGAGTTGTAAGATCTTTTATTTATGGAAAAATCGTATTAAAAAATTTTGAAAACAAATTAATCATATAATATTTAAAAAAAAATCAATCACATAATTATTTTTTTTTTTCCTTTTAAGTGTAATCTGATTGATTCTTTTCTCAAGTTAAAAGGATTTGAATGTTTCTATAAATTTGTTGATTATGGGTCATTTGGAGGACACGTTCTTTACACCAAAAAACCTAGAGAGAGCCACTACACTCGTTACTTTTCTCAACCAAAAAAGAAAACCTAGCTTTGCATCTCCAATCTCTTCTTCTCTTAAAAAAACCAAAACAATACATTCTCTTAGAAAAAATTCAAAGGGAGTGAACTACACAGAGAGTTTTACCATACAAACGTCCTCCACCAAAATTCAAAATCTAGAGCACAATGAAAACCTATACTTAGTTGGAGATAGCATTTGATAAAGTTTGATCCCAAGAATTCGCATCTCAAATAACAAGTGGGTTTCGTGCTCTTAATTTCATTCTTTTACCTTCTTTATATTTATGTTTTATTTTTTTATTTTTTAAAATTCTAAAATAGGTTTATTTTTATATTATAATTATCCTTTTTTGCAACTAATTTTTTTACATTATATTTACTTTATATATGTTGCTTATTACATTTACTGTTATTTATTAACATCTTATGATGATTACCTCTATGTAAACTTTTTCTTTCTTATTTGATTGTTATAAACTTCTTGTTCATCTTGATTTAATTTGTATTGTGCAATTTTTTGGTTTACAATGTCTTTTGCAAAAATAATTATCCCATGATGAACCTAAAAATATTTGGGAGACTAATTTTCTAAATCTTGAGATGAAGAGGTTGATTATTTGAGAGTCCAAAATCGATTTCTAATATATTTAGTTAAATTTTTAATATCCTTGTAAATATTATTGCTTGTTCATTTATTGCTTTAAATACATTATTAAATTATATATATATATATATATGTTTAGATTAGATGATATTATTATACAACAACAAGGAGGATCCCACAGCCCGGGATCAAGGCATCAATGCAACCAAGCACAAGCAAAGATAGAGCAACAAAAGAAAACAAAGCCAAGAAGATAAAACCTGAACATAACCAAACATAAACGTAACATGCTAAAAAAAATCCCAAACAGTAGAGATAAAGCCATAGAAGAGAGACCAAAACCTCACAACTAGGGACAACAACAAAACATAGAGCAACAACAAGTTCAAAAAGAAGAAAAGTAACCGTAACATGCTAAATAAGACCAAGAAGATCAACCTGCCAGGAAGCAACACGAGCACGAACCGTAGAAAGTATAAGGTGAAACAAGGCAGACACCGACCTCGGACGACCTCCATGCAGTTGCCGATTCCGTTCTTGCTACATGTAGTATATGGAAGCATACCAGAATACACAGAACAACTTACTACGCACCCTCTCACCCGACCCCACTCTCGAAAAAAAGATGATCTCGAGACTCTAAACCTCCCACAAACAGAAGACACCCCCCCTTTGACAACATGCCCCAGCTCCTTAACCAATCCCTCGTACCTAACCTATCCCTCACAGCTAACCAAGTACAGAAGGAGTGGCGCAGAATACCACCCCCCGCACACAAAATACTAGTCCAAGACACCCTAGGATGACGAGGACGCAAACTCTCCCAAGCATTACCAATAGAGAACTGACCACTAGCACCCAGCTCCCAGACCGAATAATCCTCTCCCCTCATCCTAGGCCCCACTGCCTGAATAAAACCTCAGATCTCAAGCAACTCCAAAGACACTATAGGTCACCTCCAACCTTTCTCACTATCTAAGAACTCCGATAACTGGGCCTCCAAATCACTTCCTGTATCATAAACTACCGTAGACCTATATGAATCCAAAATTGCACCCCCCGACAACCAAGGATCCCACTAAACAAAACAAGACCGTCCATCACCGACCATCAAATGAACCAGATGCTTGAATCTATCTCTACAGTGCAAGATAGCCCTCAAGCACCAAGATCTCCCAACCTCACTCTGAACAGCCCACAAAGACCGCCCCGCAAAACATACGCCTCCACCCATGCCACCTATAATGAACCCGATTTAATTAAGAGAAGCCAGAGCAGCTTCATAATAGTTGCCTGATTTCATGAAGCCACATGTTTCACACCCAAACCCCCCTCTCCCAACGGTAAGCACACCTCATCCCACGCCACTCGTGCACCACCACGACTCACCGCACTTCCCTTCCATAAATAACTATGTAACAGACGATCAACCTTATGAGCTACACATGCAAGCAACAAGAAGATGCTACACCAAAATATTTGAAAGGACTATAAAACAGACCAACTAGCTGCAACCTCCCATCAAAAAAGAGAGACCGCGCTGCCCAGCTTCTAATACGAGCTGTAATCCTCTGTATTAAAGGTACACAATCTACGGCCCTCAGTCGACTAGCCAATAATGACAACCCCAGATACTTAACCGGCAGCGAACCAAGAGAGAACCCCATAAAGGCAGCCAACTCCTCCGCCTCACCCACTTTTTGTCCATGTAAATTTACGTATTAAATTGATGTTAACTTGGTTGGTGGTATTTCTCTATTAGTTTTAATTCTTTTAAGTTTATTTCTTTAAAATTCAATCTTTTTTAGTTTTCTTTAAAAAGTGCTTGATCTTTTTCTATTAAAATTCAATGATGTTTTTCTAAAATTTCCTACGATAAAATCTAGATATATTTGGGAGTTCGATTTTTTAGATTCTTGAGGTGGGAGTTCATAATCTTTAGAAATTTGGGATTTGAATCCAAGAAAAATGAATTTAATTAATGTTTTAAAAAAATCATTCATTAAAAGGATATCCTATGACAGATTTGAGAAATTACAATATTTTCACAATTTCTTGAAGCGAAAATTTTTTCTTCAATCCTAACATAGCTTAATTGATGAAACGTATTCTATTTATTTTATGGAATCATGACTCGAAATATTGGAGAAATAAGGTGTAAAATAAGACATTATTTTAAAAATCGTTTTTTCCCCAAAATGAATTTCATTAAAGAATAACTTTCAATTCAAGATTTAAAATTTGACCACCATTTTTTTTATGAGTGTTGAGGGGCGCTAATACCTCTCCTATACACAAATGACTCATTAACCTAACTTTAGTTTTCACATATTATTTTTTTGTTTTTTAATTAAAATTTGTTTACTTTATTTCAGTGTCCAATCACATCGTAAAAATGATTGGTGATGATTATTTTTTATTTTCTTTTAAAATTAGCCATTTTTTAAGACGTCGGCCGTTTTGCATCGTCTCGGTTATGTGGCAATAAAAATAAATTACGAACATTTTAATTGGCTTGAAAACATAAAATGTTCATTTTCTAATTTAATTTGAATTTTTTGTTTTCATATTTTTCTTCGAAATACCAATTCATATCGATATTTCTATCAACATTTTAATAACATTAAGACCTCGATATAGTAGTTGACATAAATCATCACATACTTCTTGATAGTTTGTTGGTTAACAATATGATGTCAAATGCGTGACATTCAAATTGTGTCGAGTGTAACTTATTAATTTGACAAAATATAGTAATGCACTAAATAACCTTAGGGTGATGTGACTTTCAACTTTTTGTGTCTTAGTGGTTAAAAAAATTGTTGTCTCCCGTGGTCCCTAAACTTTAAAAATATCTATAGGTTTCTATCTTTCTAACCTTTATAAAAAAATTATTAAGTAAATCAAAGACTTATTATACACAACATTGAAAATTCATAAATCTATTGAATCCATAACTAAATTTGTGCTAGTCGATAGGGGAGTTTTAAAGTTAACCTAGTTCATGTTATTTTGAAAATAGATTTTTTAACTAATTGGGTCTATTGTCGGCATGTCATGTTTTTTAAGTTGGGCTAGGATAATTTAGGGTCGAAGCTGTCATTTTTTCATATAGGGTGGGAAGATCAAACGTCCGACTTCAAGATTGAAAGATATACTTGATGTCAACTAGACTATGATTTTTTTTTTTTTTTTGACATTTTTATCCTTGTTAGTCCCTTTCTAACTTGATTATATTACAATACTATTTTTTATTTTTTTTACTTTACTAATAAATGGAAATTGCAAAATTGAGATATGCATAATAGTTTTTTTAAGGATACAAATTACTGTACTTTTTTATACAAGTAAATTGATTTTAAATGCTAATTTTATAATATTAAACTTAAACTATAAGGATGGTGATTACTAATCAAAATGAACTTAGTTAACAAATAATTAACAAAACCTTTTTAAGATTTGAAGTTCAATCCTCGATCTCTATGGTTGTTGGGCTGAAAAAGCTATATATCACTGACTAGCTTATTTTATAAATAGAGTTAAATCATTTTTGTTTATTTATTTTAGTATAAGTTCAATTAAATTAATGATACAAAGAAAAGAGAAAGAATAGGCAATTTATTCAGAATACGACATTATGATCTAATGTAATGTCCACCACATAGGAGAGCAAGTTGACTTTTTAACTACACGTTGAAATTACCTACCTCACATAGAACAATAAAGATTTTTTTTAAAAAAAAAATATATATTGTTTGAGTATAGTTATGAATTTTTGCATATGTTTGGTAATTTTTGTGTTCTGTAAATTAAATAAATTTTTTTGAGTAATGTTTGTGCCTTTCATTTGCACATGGTCCATGTTCATCTTGAAGGATGCAAACCTTATATGGTGTTTTCACTTTCTCTATCTACTTTTATCAAATGTCAAAGTGAATTATTGTCATTCCAACACAACCAACAAAAATGTCAGTATCAAATATGGTGCATGGTTTGTGTTTTCTCTTTCAAAAACTTCCTATCTTTTAGGAGTTATTAGGAACAAGGAGTGAAATTGTGAAATACAAAATTTATAAAAATATGGAGAATTATGAACTTCTAAGTTTATAGTGTATGTTAATATGATATAAAATTGATGCTTTTAGTAGTAGGATCAACGAACTCCTTAGACCTAACAAAGAGTAAAGTTCACAATTCTACTTCCTTAATTTCTACTCTTTTAACTCTTTTGGCCAAACTTCCCCTAAAAATTTTCAGTTGTGTCCATGAATGTGCAATTTGACACTTTTACCCATTTTTATCCTTTTAAGTTTTTTGTCTTATATTATGTGGGGTAAGGAGATCGAATCACTAATCTCAAGATCAATACACAAGTTTTAAGTTAGTTAGGCTGTATTTGTGTTATCATCTAATAACTTGTAGAAATACAAGTTATTCTACATCTGTAACCTAAAACAATTAGGAAAAAGTTTTGGAAATGCGACAATTTGCTAAGGAAATTCATTAAAATAATTGCAGCATGCGATTAAACACACTCAACGCCTAATCTGTTTATTTTAAAGCTGAAATCATTTTGTTTAAGTGTAGAGTGTCTATTGATGCGATTGAATGGGAATTCTAAACGCAAAGACATGATCGCATGGCTGACTAAGTCAGTGACTCCAGGCAATGAGGCATGACATGACACATGGGTGGTGGAGATCAAATAAAAAATTAAGTTGATGGCTGATAAGAAAGCTTCGCTATAGTAAACTTCTGACACGCAACAGGTGGTGCATCGGGGTATGGAACTTAATGCACCTTATCAGTACAATCATGAGCGAGAGAAAAAAAAACTATCCTTGGACGCCTATAAATAGCCATGAAATTGTCATGCAAAATACGGGCTTTCTATGAAGAAACAAAACAAATTAAACTATGTAAAAAAATTCTTCTCTTACATCTGTTCAAAAAAAAAAAAAATTAGCAAGAGCTTTGGTTTTTTGTGGAAGTAGAAGAGAAACTCCATCTTTCAACATTTACAATGAAGCAGTCATTGGGGAAGCCGGAGGAAACAAGAAACTGTGCATCACGACTTGACTCTCTATCCCTATTCCTTACCTTAAGTGTGTTTTTATTGTTTAAACATTGAAAAGACTCATTTCTTCAATATGAATACATACTCATTTCATATTTTGTCCATTTTTTCCATTTTTATTATAAGCAGCTAAATTATCTATCGGTTGAGAAACATCTACCTAACATGAACTAAGCAATCTTTAAAATATGCATTTTACTTGTTTTATGTATGCCTGATGAAATACCTGGATAACTCGAAAGATTACTCTAAGTGAATATTCACTAAAAAGTGTGACTATGTACACTGAGAAGTGTAGGTTATTATTTCGAGTGCACTGCTTGAATGCATGATTCATATATTTCCTTAGGGATTGTTAGTGAATATTCTTCTCAACCCTATCATCGCACATTTACATTTCACAACCATCACATATACTATTTCACTCGAAGTGTAGTCCCCATTGCACATAACTTAGCGTTAGAATAGTACCAAAACCAATCATCTTATTAGTATTGCAATCGCATCAAGATCAAAGCACTAGTTTTCATTGCATACTTGTAAAGCAATCCCTAAGTTCGACCTTGGACTTACCAAAACTCTAGTTGAACTTGCACTTAGGTTCGACTAGATAAAATAGTGTGTTATAAATGTGAAACCTGAACCCTATTTTTCCTATTTAAATATGTTTATTGTTGAGATTAGTAAAATGAAGGGTTTAATATTTGAGTTAATGTGGAACTGTAGGGAAATGGGTAAAGGATAGGGAAATAAAGAAGGCAAATGTTTTTTATTGGAGACTTAGCTCTCGGGTGTTTTTAAGTTAGCCTAGCAAGAAGAAAATTTTGGGTAAATGTTACCGTGAAAATGGTGGGCGAGCATGGAGTAAACACTAGGTGGGCATTGAGTAAAAGCATGCATGAGCGAGGAAAGGATCGTGCATCGAGTAAAATGCCATCGAGCATCGAGTATGCCATGATTGATCAGCTTTAAGCATCGTTTAAGAAGGCCAGCTGAGTCGATTTAGTGGAGTCAGACCACTGAGTCGTTGTTGTGGCAGCCTATTAAGGATGAATGGTTGGCAGGAGTACAAAGGGGAAAGCTGACTTCAAAAAGTTGTTTCGATCAAACCACTCGAGTATTTGAAGAGATTCCAAAGCCGTCTGAAATCTAAAGAAGTCTAGTTGATGGTGGAGGGCTGTCAGAAGAAGAAACCATCTAAAACTTGCTGAAAATTTGAAGAAAGTATAAGAAGGTCAAGCTCTCAGGTAAACCAGGGCTAGTGCTAGAGTTTTGAAGATTTCGGCCAAAATACAAAGAATTCTAAGGTAAACTTTTGAGTAAGCATCTTAAGAAATTTTTTAGCAAGTTTGTAGAAGGAGATTTTTCTAGAAAAGCTTTGGAATATAAGTTATTAAACGAATAAATTGAATATGGAATTTTATGAACAAGCAGGCAGCTGCTTGAATTGAACAAGATAGTAGCTCGAGGTCGAACGCATGCATGCGGTCTAAAGCAAGTTTTGACATTTGTTGAGGCTGTGCATTGGGCAGTATAGGTGACCATAAATGTCATGGACGCTCAAGGGAAGGCCTAGGCATTAGAGTGTAGCAAATAGATGCCTAAGAAAAGGAAGGCCGAAGGAAAGGCAAGCGTTGATACTAGTGTAGCCGCCTAGCTAAGCCTGATTTCTAAAGTTATTCTAAGTGTTTAACACCTAGGAGGGTTTGTATTGGAAAGTAAGGTCATTATGTGAGGAAGATTATGAGTTTAAAGTATGAAAGTTAGTCTCAAAAGGAAGACCATAGCTAGTAGCTAAAATATGTTGTTATGTTCTTTGGGTTGCCATCAATAGGAGAAGTTTATCAACCCTAGGAGGATTGACCAAGGCTATAAGTGATTTTAAATGCTTTAAATGTTTTATAAAAGCTTTTTGAATGATTTAGAAAATCCATGTTTACTGAAAGCTTTTCATGTTACTAGTTTTCAATATGTGTTCCTAAGTGACACATATCTCTAATATTATGAACATATGATGATATATGGAGCTATTAAGTATGTTTGAGCTATGTACTTTAAGGATCAAGAGTATGCATCAATAAGAGATGCCTTGAGAGAGCCTAGTAAAGGTGAGAATGTTTCCTTAGGAAGTAGGAATAGCTTAATATTGAAGGACCAGAGATGAAGGTACTAGAGCTAGGTTCTAGATATAAGCCTTGACGCAATGTTCCCTTAGGAAGTATTGGTAGCTCTGTAATGAAGGACTAGATGTGAAGGTACAAGAATTGAGTCTAGACATGAGTCTTGATGATAGGATCCAGTCTACGTGCACGTAGGACAAATAAAAATAGGTGAAAGGTGATGGACAGAGGTGACACACCTTAACCTAGGAAGGCAAGAGGAAGACTAGGTGAGGTGATGGACAAAGATGACACACCTTAACTTATGCTAGCACAACATAAGGTGATGGACAAAGATGACACACCTTAACCTAGGTTAGCATGAGGTAAGGTGATGGACAAAGGTGACACACCTTAACTTGGGATAGCATGAGAAAGACTAGGTGAAAGGTAGTGGACAAAGGTGGCACACCTTAACCTAGAATAGTATAGAGAGTTGGAAAAAAGGATTCCTTCTCTCAGCTAAATAGTAAAGCAGTTAAGTACTTAAGTACAGTAGAGAGCGGATAAGACGGTTCACTCTTAGATAAGAGGCTAGGTATTGGGAGTTGAGCAAGAGGGCCACTCTCAACTGAGGATCAAACCAATTATGTTCCAGAAGTATTATGTTTTAAAGTTACGCACGAATGTTTGCTTGGCTAGTTTTCAGTTTCAGTTTTCAATTACCAATTTCCTGTTCAAACATGAGATTTATGTTTTAAATTTAGTCAATCACTGGGCTAGTTGAGATTGAAATCAAGTTCTTTAAAAAGGGGGTCGGTATAATGTAGTTCACCCTGTTTTAGATTTTTTTTTTCTTCAGGTAGCGGTCATCTCCCTCAAAGTTAACTACGCTACTGTTCTACCACTTAAAGATAAATTAAAGGAAACTTAGGTGGTTACTTTGTAAATATTAGTACACATGTTGCATATTAGAGACTACTTCTAAATCTGTAGGACCCACAAAACCTTGCTTCTATATGTACATATTGTAAATGACTATGAATGTTACCCTAAGGTTGTCTTTAAGTTCGAAGTTTAGTTAGTTCTTGAATGACATTGTGATGTTCAAGGTTCCTAAATAGGTCAACTAGGCAGTAAGTGCCACATAAGGGTTAGTAACTGCTGGGGGTGTGACAATAACATCTCAATTAACATTCATTTCATTTCATCGCATGGTATGATTGCATCAAGTTTTTGGTGTTGTTGCCGGGGATTACAGTAACCAAGTGTACTAAGACTATTGTTTTTTATTTTCATAAACCGCAATTGTTGGAGTATTGCACCTTGACTGCAAGAAAGGTACAAACGTTCCATGAGCAAAGGGCCCACGCCCGAGCTTGTATACAACCCAAAAATCGAGAGAACATTTTGTAGAAGACAAAGAGCAAATAGAAGAAGACGACCGAATAGAGCTCGAAGGATGGCAGAATAGCAAGATAATCCAGAAGTGTCACAAGCAGTAATCAACAATGATGATGTTGCACTTGTCAACCCCATTTTATTGGTAAATGATCGCAACATACCCATTAAGGACTATGCATCACCCAACTTGTATGATTTCTCACCAGGAATCATGCAACTAGCTTTAGACGGGATCAGATTGAAATGAAGCCTGTAATGCATCAAATGATTCAGACAGCTAGCCAATTTGGGGGAAGGCAAGGCGAAAATCCTCACGCACATCTGAGGAGTTTTATTGAAATTTGCAACACATTTATATTCCTTAACATCACTCAAGAAGAAGTCCACTCACATTATTTCCATTTTCATTATGCGACGATGTCAGAAAATGGGCATACTCATTTGAACCAAGTGAATTAACATTCTGAGAGCAAGTAGTAAAGAAGTTTATATATATAAAAAAAAAATACTTCCCACCGACGAAAAATGCAAAGAGAAGAAGGTTAATTACGAACTTTCAGCAAGAAGAAAATGAAACGCTCAGTGATGCGTGGACGAGATTCAAGAGGCTAAGGAGAGACTGCCCATATAACGGATCCCTGACTACTTACAGATGGAAATTTTCTACTATGGTTTAAACTCAGCATCGCAAACAACAGTAAATAATGGTGTAGCAGGTGGACTACTGGACAAAACATATATCGAGGCTAAGAACATTCTTGATCGAATTTCGAAGAATTATAAATACTGGCAAGAATGTAAATATTGGTCAAGGTCGAATAACGAAAGTCAGAATAATGATGCTATTGCTTCACCGCAAACGCAGGTGAGCGCGATGACTAATTTACTATAGGCAATGACCATGACCAAGTTTGGTACGAGAAGCGGGCAAATGAACGCAACAGCTCAAATGACTAATGAAAGTTGCATTTTTTGTGAAGAACCTCAGTCTTTTGAGGTATGCCTGCACAACCCACAATCCATTTACTTCATAAAAAATAACCCTTTCTTCAACACCTACAATCTTGGTTGGCAAAATCATTCCAACTTTTCATATTGTGCTAATCAACAAACGCAATCCAATCCTCACAATGCTTAAAGAGATGGACCACCTAGGTTCCATCAAAGACAAAGTGGGCACCAAAAAGCAACTAGCTCATCTCAAGCATCAACCTCCCCTTCTTTAGAATACTTATTGAAGGAATACATACAAAAGAATGAAAATTCTCCAAAATCAAGCGATGTCAATTTGCAATCTTGAAATTCAAATGGGACAAATCGCAGGAGAAATGAAAAATAGGCCGCAAGGCTTACTCCTAAGTACCACCGAGATTCCTTACAATGTGGGGAATTCAGGCAAAGAACGATGTCAAGTGGTGACATTGAGGAATGGATTCGTCGCAATAGAAACTGTGAAAGGAAAATCAAGAAAAGCTATTGAAACTCAAGAAGAAGCGCAAAAATATGCATCTGATGAAAAAGCCTATATGAAGCAAATAAATGAAGTTCAAGAAGAACCAAGAGACGCATCTGCCGCAATCTCTACGTCAAAAGTATCAATCACGTACAATTGCCTCCATTCCTACAGAGACTAAGAAAAAAGAATGATGAAAAGTCATTCTTCCTCATCTACTTGCATAAGGAAATGATCGTTGGAAGGGGAGCTAAGGTTGTTAGGGTTGATGTTCTAAAGTCTCGTATCCTGTTGTTTGTAAACAGTTTGTATGAATGCTTGCGATGTATAATATATGATATTTTACTTCACTTCTTGTTTTTGCTCAGTTAATTATTTTATTTGCTTTACCACAAACCAATAAATTTAAAATCTCTGGTTATCTGAATGTAACTTAAACATGTATGTGGTGATATACAAGTGGATCATGTCTTAAGTGATAACCAAAATGGTCTGTAGTATATGGATATAGGAGGGAAACCTTATCCTGGTAACACTACGGTTATGTGCCCGCTTTGTGGAATGGTTCAATTGTTGTGACTTTGTCACAGATGGTCTGATCCTGATCATTCGTATAGGGGACATGCAAGCAGGGCATCCTATACAAGATTTTATTTAAACCTGACCATGAAGTGTTAACATCTCGTTATATAACACCGTTCATGACAGAGACTTCATTCATTAAGATGACCATGGGTAACATGACCTCAATCCTGAGTGAGTTAGGAACTCCTGCCATTGAAGGTGGTCCTTTGATTTGCATGGGAGCGAATGGCCAGGTCGCCGACTCAAACCTACCACTTTGGGGATTCATCTGATTTGGGAGCTAGGAACTCAGCTACACAAGATGAATTCACTCTTTCCCCGAAGCAAGGGTAAGTAGATAGATAACTCCTTTAAGAGCTAATTCCAAGGCTTGAACGATGTGGCGCCACACACCTTCTCTTGGCCTGAGAGGTGTTCACACATAGTTGGACTATGTTTGATTGTTCATTAGAGAAATTAGTGGTACTTAAAGGAGTGATGTAACTACTGGGGCAAAACGGTAAATTGGACCCAACTGTACTTCGAGCATTTGTGAAGTGTCATGTAACTCATGATTGGTTATATTCGATGGACACAAAAATATATCTGTGGTAAGAAGAGTTTCAGTTGTTGGTCTTTAGTGGAATGCCTGGCAGTTATGGATCGTGGATCTCATGGCTAAAAAGTTTAGTCAGGCTATTCATGTACCATTGGAAGCTTCGAGCCACGGTCCATAAGGTCCCCTTGGTAGCTTGGATAAAGTTGAGAATCAGTTTTTAGGTCAGTTTGAAATGTTCAAATTGACAAGAGGGAGTTCGATTATATATGATATAATTGAACTGGTTAATTATATATGATATAATTGGCTAAATGTATGAGATACATTATTTTGGAGGAAATTAGATATAAATATGATTTATATCAAGTAGAGGAGAAATTACTATACTAGATATGTGATATCAAACTATAGGTTAAGAATATAATATGATTATATTCATTATTTAATTAAATAGGCGGTTACGAGATAATTGGCCAAGAATTTCTCCTGAATGTGGGAAGATTGATTTCAGTTCTTGTAACTGAAGAATAAAAGGAAAATTGTTTTCATTTTGTAAGCGGTTTGAAAATTCGCTCACAGTGTGAAAACTTTACAATTACTTAGCGTTGAGAGCCTATGCGATAGCGCCCATCGTCCTAAACGATCGCACACCCGTGCACTAAATGATCGCTCACCTTTTTAAACGATTGTTTAGTGTGCCGAGCAGACCTAAATGATCACTTACTATTTACTAGACGATCGCTTAGTAAAACCTACACGATCGTGTATCTTTCTCTAAACGACAAGCATCCGACTATACGATAGTCATCTACTATCTCCCACTTACTTGTTCGTTCTACATGATCGTCTTTCCTGCTCCCTCTACCAATTCTATCAAAGTCCACCCTTTGGATTCTCACTCCAAGAATATTGAGGGCTTCGAGTGGTGGTGTTTTCCTCGGTTGCTGTTTGTTCTTGCGCTGTCGATCGTGTAGACGACCATGATGATGCTAGGCGACTATTTGTTGGGCGATAAGGAGCGTAGAGGAGTTGCTTCCGCTGGACTGAAGTCGATTGAAGATTGCCTTCAACTGGTATGTTTACTCGGTCTTTATGTATCTTAATTATTAAAGCATGCCTATAATTAGCGTTTCAATGCATATCTATTTATTAGAATGTATGTGTGGTAATTCGATCACAATGAAATCGAAAAGATCTGTATGCGCTCATGGATATTCTTGTTAAAGAGATCCTTCAAAGGTTTGCTATTTATTTTCTTCCTTCGACATTCCTATTTCTTTCTCATCATCACTCCGACACATAAGCAACCATATATTTCATTTCATTGCAAACCACAAGTTTCTTGATTATAGACTCTCTGGCCTCCAAGGCTGACTCGACTTCATAAATTATAACAGACACTGACAGGGCAGATTGAAGACCATCCTCCGAAAAGGTTACATTAAACAGGAACTCAACAAACTTGACTAAGACTGGTTCATCTCGAACACTGAAATACTAAGGCTGAGGAAGAGAAGACGAATTACGTGGTGATCTTTTGGTGTCTGTTATCGAGGCGATAGAACAAATGCCAGCATATGTCAAGTTCTTGAAGGATATTATATTAAAAAAGAGGAAAATAGGCAATTATGAGATAGTAGCTTCGACGCAGGATTACAACACTATTATTCCTCCAAAGATGTGGGACCTGAGGAGTTTCACAATTCCTTGCTACATTGGTGGAATTTACATCGGACATGCCTTATGCAATCTGGGAGCAAGCATAAATCTCATGCCACTATCAATTTTTTAAACAGCTGGAAATCAGAGAACTTACACCTACTACCATTATTCTTCAATTAGTAGATCGATCTTTGGTGCATCCGGAATGAAAGCTCAAGGATGTACTTGTCAAAGTGGATAAGTTCATTCTTTTTGCAGATTTCATTATATTATATTATGAAGTAGATAAAGATGTCCTCATCATTTTGGGACGACCATTCCTCTCTACGGGAAGAACTCAGATTGACGTGCATAAGGGGGAAATTATGATGTACATCAATGACCAATAATTGAAATTCAATATCTTGAAGGCGATGAACTACCCCGATGAGATTGATGCGTGCGAGGCAGATGCGTTGGAGGATGAATGGCCCTGTAAGCTTGAGTTTGAAATTGATGAAGAGATGGAATTCAAAGACAAAACCACCACATCGCCTGAATCATGCTATGCAGTGAGAGAAATACATAAAATTTTCGAACCATTAAGTATGGAAGAAAGGGAAGGCAAGATCAAGCCTTCACTTGAACAATCACCTGTGTTGGATTTAAAGGAGGCCTACCAACCTAAAATATGCGTTCCTTGGACAAGATGAGACGCTACCAGTCATTATCTCAGCCACACTCCCAAAAGAGAAAGAAACAACCTTGTTGAAAGTTTTAAAGAAGTATATCAAGGCAATAGGATGGACTCTTGCCGACATCAAAGGTATCAGACCGTCTTATTACATGCATAAGATAAGACTTGAAGAAGGTCAAAGAGGATCTGTTGAATCTCAACGTTGGTTGAACCCTGCAATGAAGGATGTAGTTAAAATGGAAATTATCTAGTGGTTGGACATAAGTATCATATTTCCAATCTCAGATAGCACGTGGATCAGTCTCATGCAATGCGTCTAAAAAAAATGGTGGAATGACTGTTGCCCTCAACAAGAACAATGAGTTGATACCCATGCATATAGTCACTAGGTGGAGGATATGCATGGACTATTGAAAGCTCAACATGGCGACCAAAAAAGATCACTTTCCATTACCGTTCATTGATCAAATGCTAGATAGATTAGCAAAAAATGATTACTTTTGCTTCCTGGATGGTTACGCAGGATATAATCAGATAATGATCACACCGGAAGACCAAGAGAAGACAACTTTCACATGCCCCTATGGGAAATTCACCTTTTAGCACATGCACTTGGGCCAATGCAATGCCCCTAGCACCTTTCAGAGGTGCATGATGGCCATCTTCTCAGAATTTCACAAAGATTCAATTGCAATATTCATGGATGATTTTTGGTTTATAGAAAGACATATGAAATATGTTTGGCAAACATCGAGAATATTTTGAAAAGGAGCGAGGACATGAACTTAGTTCTAAATTGAGAAAATGCCATTTTATGGTAACTGAAGGAATTGTACTTAGGCATTGAGTTTCCAAGTCAGGATTAGAAGTTGACAAATCAATGATTGATGTCATAGAAAAGTTACCACCGCCAATCAATATAAAAACCTTAAGAAGCTTCCTTGGGCATGCCAGTTTTTACAGAAGATTTGTGAAGGATTTCTCCAAGATTGCTAGATCGTTGAATTTATTATTAGAAGTGGATAGACCTTAACACCAACTATTTGAGCGCATTCAAAGAACTAAAAAATGTGCTAGTCACAACACCCATTTGAATTAATGTGCGACACTAGTGACTGTGTGATGGGCACGGTCTTAGTCAAGTGTATAGACAAGGTTCTGCACCCTATTGCTTATGCAAGTAAAACTCTTAACAATGCTCAAGTAAATTACACCACCACTGAAAAAGAGTTGCTTGCAATGGTCTTTGCCATGAAGAAATTCATACCTTATTTGTTAGGGTCAAAGGTCATTATTCACACGGACCATTCAGCAATTAAATACCTGATGACGAAGAAAGATGCCAAGCCAAGGTTGATCATATGGGTTTTACTTATATAAGAACTTGATATTAAGATAATTGATCGAAAATGGGAATTCTCAAGGCAAACACATGATCGCATGGCTGACCAAGTCGATGACTCTAGGTGATGAGGCATGACATGACACGTGGGAGGTGGAGGTCAAATAAAAAATTTGGTGGTTGATAAGAAAGATTCACTGCAGAGCTAATGAACTTCTTATATGCAACAGGTGGCGCATCAAGATATGGACTTTAATGCACCTTATCAATATAATCATGAGCGAGAGAAGAAAATCTATCCCCGGACGCCTATAAATAGCCATGAAATCATCATGCAAAATACGAACTTTCTAAGAAGAAACAAATTAAACTCTGTAAAAGATTCTTCTCTTACATCCATTAAAGAAAAAAACATTAGTGAGAGCTTCGGTTTCTTGTGGAAGTAGAAGAGGAACTCCATCTTTCAACACTTGCAGTGAAGTCGTCATTGAAGAAGTTGGAGGAAAAAAGAAATTGCACACCACGACTTGACTCTCTATTCCTATTCCTTACCTTAAGTGTATTGTATTGTTTAAACATTGAAAAGACTCATTTCTTTAATATGAATACATACCCATTTCATCTTTTGTCCATCTTCTCCATTTTTATAAAAGCAGCTAAATTATTTATGAGTTGAGAAGCATCTAGCTAACATGAACTAAGCAATATTTAAAACATACATTTTACTTGTTTTATGTATACCTGATGAAATACTTGGTTAACTCGAAAGATTATTCTAAGTAGACTAAATCTCAGTTTAAAAGAACTAGAGATTTACAACTCATAAAACAAGAAGAGAGGTTCCTTAGAAATAAGTAACTCTTTTGCATTATACACATATCACATACATCCTAGAGATAGGATAGTGTGGCTATGTACACTGAGAAATGTAGGTTATAATTTCGAGTGCACTGCTTCAATGCATGATTCATATATTTGCTTTGGGATTGTTAGTGAATATTCTTCTCAACCCTATCATCCCACATCTACATTTCACAACCATCACATATACTGTTTCACTCGAAGTGTAAACCTCATCACACATAGCTTAGCATTAGAGTAGTACCAAAAACAATCATCTGTTATTCCAACCGCGTCAAGATCAAAGTGTTAGTTTTCATCGTATACTTGTAAAGCAGCCCTTGAGTTCGACTTTGGACTTACAGGATCTAGTTGAACTTGCACTTGGATTTGACTAGGTAAAATAATGTGTTATAACCTCTCGATTAACATTCATTTTATCGCATGGTATGATCACTTCAACATCTTTATTAGTGTTTCGTTCCATAATTTTCCACTGTACTATCATACCAAAAATTGAGGCTATATATTATTATGAGCAATGCACTTAAGTATATCTTAAGATATACTGACTTTTATGCATCTTACACAAATTCAACTTAGATGCACCTAATTTTTTTAATTATTATTATTATTATTATTATTTTACTTTACAAAATAATTATTGGATCTCTTTGGCTATAGATGTTGATACCAAAAATCACATCAATGGTAAATTTATAATTTTTTTAGGGAGGGAGGATAACTGGATATCCTGCAAAAAAATGAGTAGAGTTAACACCGGTGTGGTGTTGAGCCAAATTCACTCTGATGCTCAAGTTAGAATCGGATTTGAATATAATTAACTGGTAAAAAATTAATATAAGTTTGATTGCATAGCCCTCTTTGACTGCGACTCCAGGATTATATAGGTCATCCATGTAATAAATTGAACCTAGCTTAAGTCTTTGGATTTCGAGCCATTACCAATCTTTAATTTGCTTGTTTCCCATTTGAGTCATCATTATCTGAGTTATTACAAATTTCAGTCTTTAACGTGTCGACTCTTGGGTAGAACTTTGATGCTTAATTTACCAATTATTATTTGCAATGTAATTATATCTCTTTAATACAACAATTGTCCAATTAACAATTAATTTACATAAAACAAAAACAGGTATTTTTTAGCCTCTGAATCAATTATCTTAAAAGGAACTTTTTAATGCAAACTCATGGCTCATGCATGGTTCATGCATATTGATGACGAAACGTAAGGGTACGTATCGAAATAAAAAAAATCCCAATTAAAATTGGGTATGACTCAGTGACTAGCGTGGATGGGTTTTCCTAAACTTAACTATTGTGGTTCTTTATTGATTTTAGTTAGGCAACCAGAATATTGATTTGTGAACAAAATTAAAGTGCAACTAGTAAAAAGAAATAGACAATCAAGAGAAGTTCGATTCCTGGGTTTGTTTCATTAAGGATGTACAAATGGAAATTGATATGCAATTAACTAATAAAGATTGGTTGAGTAGAAGTTCTAAGTTCGAGAAATCCTTTTTCAAGCTCAATTCGTTCTAACCCTAGTTTATCAAGCTTGAATTTCTTCCTATTGCTTAAACTAGTGTTGCATTAAAATCTTTCAATTACACCTCTTATTATTCTTGAATCATTCTTATGCAATCTTGAATAACAATCTAAATAATCATGTCCAGCAAATCAATCTCTTCTTCAAGCAGAAAGACTAGCCCTATATCAATTGATTAATGACCAGTTAACCAAAATCATTAAGAATAGATAATTTAGAAACCTAATCAAGAATTAATCAATCATAAAATGAAGAACCATTCAAGATACCCAAAATCAATGACACCCTAGAATTTAAAGTTTAGCTACACATGATTCTACTATAATAATCCCTAGACAAAGAGAATTCATCATAAAGAAAGAATGAATTAAAGAATTAAAGAAATGATATCCCTTTCATCGTAACCGGATCTCAATCACGATCTTCTTGACATTTGCTAACGAATTCCAGGTTGATCTCCTGCTCAGAATCACTTTCCAAATGAGTTCTCTCTGCCCTAGGTCGAACTCTCTCCCAATAACTCTTCTCTCAACTTTCCTTTTTCAGACGGCGCTACTGTTCTTTAAGAAGAATTATCGTAGCATTGTAATGCTAACGTTCATAGCAATTGTAGCGTGCACTTACCCCAATCTCATGGTGTCGAAGGTGCGAAGACATAAGATGTCCATTGAGCTACCTCCGTCAACTTGAATTTGATGCACCTTGATATTCGCTATGGTGAAAGACACAACTAGAGTGTCATTGTGAGGCTGGTGTAGATTTACTACATCTTCCATAGAGAAACTGATAACTTGATCTACTACAGTAGTAGAACATACCTCCAGGACCCTTGGAGAGAGTCGGGCCTTACGTGCTTTATTTTTTCGTTTTCTTTCAGAATCGCCTCTAGCTGGACCACCCATGATTTTCTTAATTTCTCTAGGCGGAGTTGGCGTCAATCTCTCCTGAGTTGTTTTGTGTTGGTTACCATTCTGGTCACTGCCTTCTCCCACATATTCCTTTAGCTGACCTCGTTGAATTAGAGTTTCTCTAGTTTCCTTAAAGTAAAAACATTTTGCGATGGTATGGCCATGGTCCCAATAGAAGACAATATTTGTCTCTATTTTTTCGGTGTGAATCGGCCTTTAGCTTAGTTGGCACTTCAACATTTCCTTATCTTAGATATCCATCAAAATTTGCTCTACAGGGACCATTGTGGGAGTGTAATGTTCAAACTTGCTAGGTGGAAAGCCTTTTCAGGTTGTCTTTTCCAGTGCCACAAGTTCTTAATCAATGGTGGTTCGGAAGGTGGTTTCTCTTCCTGAAAAACCTCTCAAGCGAAGGAGCTCCCCGACGCTCATGTATTTCTATGCCCTAGAAAGAAGTTTGATATAGGTCGTAGCGGCTTTCTTGCCTAAGGACCAGAGGAACTTCTCATCTCTAAGCCCTGCTACAATAGTTGTGAGGGCAGCTTTGTCAGTATAACCTTCAATCTGCAAAGCTTCGTTGTTAAATCTTACCACATATTCTCTTAATGATTCATTCCTTTCCTGCTTTATGGTGAGTAGATAATTGGGAGGTTTTCTCTAATCTTGAACCCCTAGGAGCTAGGTAATGAATGCTCTCACCAGTTCTCGGAATGAGGCTATTAATCTCTTCTACAGTTTTCTGAACCACTTTTGGGCAAGACTTGCAAAAGTAAACGAGAATGTCACGTATCTAGATGTTTTACTGAATCTTTCAATCCATCATAAGGCTTTATGGCAGTTAATTTGAATTTAAAGGGTATCGGTTCCTACATGATCTCATCCATGAAGGGTGGGTCTACCTGATTCAATAAATTATCTAGGTCCAACCCCTCATGATCTTGTGCCTTCTTGATATTCCTAGCTGATTCTGGATACTTCGTAACTCAATTTTTGACAGTCGGCTATCCACCTCTTTTTCATCCTCAGTTTTCTTCCTTCGCTTTTGGTTGATGAGATCCCATAAATCTATACCCAAGTTAGATTTGAAAGAAATCGAATATGAGGATTTCATTGAGCATCGGAATGATCGTTCCAAATTCCATTCGTATTTGAACACACACAATTACAATCAAGAAACAACAACAAACAGGCTATACACAATACGAAATTACAGCATGCTTTACATAAGATCAAGGGATAGAATTATACATACCTTTAAAGACTCATCTTAAAACTCCCTCGATCATGAACACTCGTTCAATCAGCAAGACTACAACACACGAATGCTCGAACTAGGCAATCTCCAAAATTACGAACAAACAGCAACCACGACACGAACACCGTGAACACAGCGAACGACCTCCAAAAACCTCGACTATGTCGAGTTGAGACTCACCACCACAATGGCTACCTTGGTATTCTTAGTATGAGAATCCAGAAGTGTGGGTTCTGTGTGGACTTGGTTTGAGGAAGAGATAATGACAGGAAATTAGATGTCAATTTACTCGATAACTAAAATCCCTTAGACGCAATATCCAATGCATGTTCCTAAGGTATGCGTTGATAGTCATTCGTCGATGGTCATGCGTTGGAATGACTATGCGTTAATAACTTTATGTGATGACCATGCGTCCTGTCACAAGTTTTCTTGCGCTCACGTCAAGTATAACGCGAACCAAGTTTTTCGGGTGATCCGAGGTCGAACTCAGGGACATGTAGTAAGATGCGGTGATGTGCATGCAGCGGTTTAAATAAAGGAATGATGAAGGGGTTTCTACACTAACACTACTCCTACTCTTGACATAAAATAAATGAATGGAAAAAATGGATAGAATGCGGAGATGTTTTCATTGCAATACTTAAGAGTGACGGCAAGGGCAACCTTAGTCAACGCAAGCCATGCGATCATGCTACACACACTTAAGCCTAACTCTAGGACGTATACAGTGTATATGCGATAGTGTCGAGAAGCCTATGCCAGCCTAAACCTCTATAACCCGCTCATGAGCTCTTGCTGCATGAACGTGATGGCCGCATATCACACCATATCCTACTTCTTGGACGCATGCAATATCCTATCCGTAGGGTGCATACACTGTGTGATGGAAAACTGAGCTTATTCCTAAGTCCTCATTCTTGCTTATGCAAATCTAATCTAGCTCTTCCGAGCATCGATTCTAACCTAGCTCTCTCGAGTCTTAGGTTCTTTCTTTAGACTTTCTCCCGAGTAGCTCTAAAGGTGTAATGGATGCGTGCATAAGACAAGGTAACCACATGAACTCAGCTAACGTAAGATTATTCCTATCTCTAGTGAACAATAGCTTACATTACTTAATGCGACCAACCACTTACCCTCCCGGGCAATTGGTTGTTGTTGACTTTACTCATAGACAAGCATTGCGTTGGCCTATAGACAGGCGTTGCTACAGCTTCACACTAAGCAAATAAGGTTTACTCACACACTCACACAACGCACACCTCTCGGTGGGTTGCTACATGCTTCATATCTCTAATCCACATGACTAAGTATGCGATACTCACGCAATCTCACTAAGTAATGCAATGAAGGTTAAAGATGCTAAGTAAAGAAGATGAAGATGGAGTCAACGAAAATATAGAAATGTATTGAACACAAAATGTATTAATTCCTTAATCCCAAAATGGAGTACAATACAATATAAGAAAAAGAAGGGAAAATGAAATGACCGACTTGAAGCAAAGTCTTGCTTCCAGCGAATGTGTGTCAAGGCTATCGGTGGTGCCATGGATGGGCGGTGGAGCTGACTCTCTCGAGATCTAGCTCCGGTTAAAGGCTCTGGTCATCACTCGGAATGGATGAAGGAGGTAAAGAACTCTCAAGCGTCTTCCCACGCATTTGTCTGGATCACAAGGATCCCTTCTGAACCTCCGCTGCTAACAACATGGAAGGTGAAATGTCAACATCATCTTTTGATTTTCTCGAGGTAGATGCATTGATGCGTTCATTCCACCAACCTTGCGTTGATCCCTCTACCATGCGTTATCATGTAGCCGCAATCATGTAGTGATCGCATTCATTTAATGCCGCAACTCTACACGATGACCACAATCGCTTGACGAGCACAACTCCCATGCGATGGACGCATGCGACTGATTACCGCAACATCCATGCGTTGATCGAACGCGTTTGCCTTTGAGATGGAGAGTTTCTCCGCATGCGATCATCTATGCAGTGGTCGGTTTTCGGTTTGCGTCCATTTCCTGCGTTAGCTACAAAAATAGAACATTGAACGTATAATAGCGCATAATATTGGGTTAGCTGAGATTCTTAATGCTGAACGTCGCAAGCTCAATTTCTCGTGAATTCTTAAAATAATTGCCGCATATTCTACTTAACAGCCCTCATAATTCTAAGTAAAAGGCCTAAGATGACATATATTTTTGCATGTCATCACACCCCCAAACTTAAAATCATGCTTGTCCTTAAGCATACGTTATACTCAAGAAATTCTAACTCACCTTCTTGCTTTTCTTTGCAATGACCAGCTTCTCAGAATATAATTTACACACACCTCTGACAATCACCGCAATGCTCTTCTTCACTTTAGCTGCTTCTTCAAAAAGATCTTTTCTAGGTTTATATCCGGCAATCCTTCGCTCAAAAACTTTTTACTCATTCACCACAACTTTGTGTTTAGCTTTTGAGAGTGCGTTCGTTCAAAACAGTTTAAAAGTTTGCGATGACTTATTCAAATGCGGCGTTGAACCTGGTTACGCCCTTCGTTTTGGCTTACCCCCACGTGTGTTATGCGGGCATCCAACTTCGGTTGCGTTCCATATTCAACTCAACTCTTGTCTCGTGTTATTTGGCTTGCACCGAAGAGAGGAGTTGCACTTATGCATTGATCCTGGCAACTCACTTTTGTTTTGGCTTGCCCCCACGTGTGTCATGTGGACATCCAACTACGAGTAAGTTCTTTTCACAACTTAACTCTTATCAACATGGGTTTTCCCATTGCGTTGACAGTGGAGTTATTATTCTCAAAAATTCTCAACACCATTTTTTTTTTTTTTGTATTGATCGCAAAGAAATGAACGCAATTCTCCGAGACTGCTGCCACCCCCAAACTTAGAGGTTGGCAGCGTTCTCACTGCAAAGCTAAAACAAAATCAATAGGAATGAGGTAATAAACGTTTGAACAAAGGTTTGTACAAAATAAAACTTAAGATTTTCAAAATTTGAAGAAGCTAATAAAAGTAAGGAACTCCTTGCGTTGATTAATTAGAAGATGCGGTGAATTATACGTACCATCATAGAAACACCACAAAGCAACACAATCAGGAAAGAAAGAATTTCAAAAGGATAGAATTTCAAAAGGATAATGCATAAAGGATAACAAGAAAAGACCTTAGGCGGAACAACGCATGCGATTATGCGTTGGAATCCACGCGATCGAAGCCATGCATTGAAGGATGAGAGGAATTCTTCCGTTGTACTGTGCACTGTGGAGACTTATTGTCGCACCTAAAAGGAATAATCACACCACAACCAAGGAAGCAGCCATATATCCAAAATAACAATAAAAATAAAGTAAAAAAAAAATAACCTAAACTAAGAAAGCAAGTTAAAGATAGAGTAGAAGACATCCCTGAAAAAATAAGAGTGTTGTCACCGCAAGGAGTCTTCCATGTAGGAGATAGCTCTCAACTGTTGAGGTCAAGTTTCCTTGACCATTGGAACTTCTGGCAATTGTTGGGCACATGCAGCCGTCATGTGCTTAGAATTATCTTCAGCTCTTGCGACTGATTGCCCTTCTACCTTGGGGTAAATACTGGCTTTTAGCGCATCGCCTACACTTCAATATTGTTTGCAACCTGATCGCACAAGCTGCAATATTCACAAGGTAAAAAGGTTGCATGCAGAGACACAAAACTCAACAAACAATTAGTTGCCAATGCCCCGGCAACGGCGCCAAAAACTTGATGAGGGGAAATTAGATGTCAATTTACTCGAAAACTAAAATCCTTTGGACACAATATGCGATGCATGTTCTTAAGGTATGCATTGATACTCATGCGTCGATGGTCATGCATTGGAATGACTATGCGTTAATAATTGTATGCAATGACCATGCATCCTGTCACAAGTTTTCTTGCACTCACGCCAAGTATAACGCGAACGCATGTTTCTCAGGTGATCCGAGGTCGAACTCAGGGACTTATAGCAAGATGTATGTGGTGATGTGCATGCGGCAGTTTAAATAAAAGAATGATGGAGGGGTTTTTACACTAACACTACTCCTACTTCTAGCTAACAGACAATGCAATGAGAATATACATGAGAGGTAGAGACACGACAACTCTTGACATGAAATAAATGAATGGGAAAAATGGATAAAATAAGGAGATGTTTTCATTGCAATAATTAAGAGTGACTGCAAGGGCAACCTTAGTCAATGCAAGCCATGCGATCATGCTACACACACTTAAGCCTAACTCTAGGATGTACGCGGTGTATATGCGATAGTACCGAGAAGCCTATGCCAGCCTAAACCCCTATAACCCGCTCACAAGCTCTCGCCGCATGAACGTGATGGCCGCATATCACACCATATCCTACTTCCTGGATGCATGCAATATCCTATCTGTAGGGTGCATACACTGTGTGATGGCAAAAGGAGCTTATTCCTAAGTCCCCATTCTTGCTTATGCAAACCTAATCTAGCTCTTTCGAGCATCGATTCTAACCTAGCTCTCTCGAGTCTTAGGTTCTTTCTTTAAACTCTCTCCCGAGTAGCTCTAAAGGTGTGATGGATGCGTGCATAAGACAAGGTAACCACATGAACTCGGCTAACGTAAGATTATTCCTATCTCTAGTGAACAATAACTTACATTGCTTAATGCAACCAACCACTTACCCTCCCGGGCAGTTGGTTGTTGTTGACTTTACTCATAGACAAGCATTGTGTTGGCCTATAGACAGACGTTACTATAGCTTCACACTAAGCAAATAAGGTTTACTCACACACTCACGCAACGCACAACTCTCGGTGGGTTGCTACATGCTTCATATCCCTAGTCCACATGACTATGTATGTGATACTCACGCAATCTCACTAAGTAATGCAATGAAGGTTAAAGATGCTAAGTAAAGAAGATGAAGATGGAGTCGAAGGAAATATAGAAATGTATTGAACACAAAATGTATTAATTCCTTAATCTCAAAATGGAGTACAATACAATATAAGAAAAAAAAAGGGCAAATGAAATGACCGGCTAGAAGCAAAGACTTGCTTCTAGTGGATGTGCGTCAAGGTTACTGGTGGTGCCATGGATGGGCGGTGGGCTGACTCTCTCGAGATCTAGCTCTGGTGTCCTCAAGCATATCTTCTACTAAGGCAATAAAGCTCAATTCCTATCCTATATTTTTGCGTCAATTAGTTGCCCCGAATGTTATACTTAGGCACATTTCTTGACATCGTAATTTCTTCCTATCCTTGCTAATTCTTAACAAGCCCTACTTTATTCTTCTATATGACAAAATTCTGCTCAAAGATGCTTTTCTAGTTTTTTTCAAAATAGAATGTTTATCTCTTCTTGTCAAATCACTTGATATATCTACATACAATGATCAAAAATTTTGTGTCATTTACTAGAGACAGTTGGTCATGGTTACACTCTTCGTTTTGGCCTATCCCCACGGGTGTCATGCGAACATCCAACTACGGTTGTGTGCCAATCTCAACTTTAACTCATAATATTCAGAGGAGTTGTCTCTTGCATTTATATGTTTTTTTTTATACTGCGTTGATCTTGGAAACCCACCTTCGTTTTGGCTTGAACATCTAACTACGAGCAAGCTCCTTTCACAACTAAACTCTTATCAGGTTGGGAACATTTTATTTTTTTCCTTGCGCTGACATTGGAGTTTTGCATAAAAAGTTTTTTTTTTTTTCAAAACGGAAAATGAACGCATTTTCTTAAATACTGAATATTCTTGATCTTATCTGCTCAGACCTTCCCTACCCCCAAATTTAAAGATGAGCAAGGTTCTCATTGCATTGTTTGGATAGACTAGATAAACACTTAGAAGAAAAATTCCAAAAAGAAGGTTTGAGCAAAACTTTGAAAGATAAAGAGGTAAAGTACTGCTAAACTAAGAATTAACTAAGTGTTAGTCAGAATTTACAAAGTATGGGAAATGTTTCTAAGTATAACATATATTACATCATATCAACGCAATGAAGAACACAAAAGTAAAAGATTCAGAACATTGAAAATATTGACAAAGGATGATAAGGAGAAAGGCACAGGAAAAAAATGGAGTGAATATGTACTCATTGTATTGAAGATTAATAAAGTATACAAATAATTACAAATTAACGCAATACAAAATTGTGTGCCTGTACAAGAATCAAAGAATTGATTAGCTCATAAAAGAATAAATGAATTGAAAAGAATACATAATGGTCGCATAGATGAAAGAAAAAAATTATGGGAGGATTATTGCTGAGGGGCTGGCGGGCCTGGAGGAGGATTTTGAGGTGGTGCTAGAGGAGCTTTTTCAAAATTTAAGTGCTACCGGAGGTTGGAACGGTACCATTAGACCATGAAATATGCGGTGAGAAAGTTGAAGTACTCTTGATTACGCTCCGCAATCAGACTCTGGTGCAAAATTTAAGAACTCTTGAGGTGGTCCTAGGTCCTTGCGACGCATTCAAAATCGATCGCCGGGCCTCTTTGCTGGCAACTCGGGGAAGTGTGGGGAGTCTTTAAGGAGCAGCCTCAAGATCTTGATGTTGATGAGACCATGGACTTCTAGCATGGGCTCCTTATCAATGCCTATGCCCATAGACAGGCACAGACTTGAAATAATCCACGGGAAGAAGTACTACCCTCGGATATGCCCTACCAATGATCTGATCTGTCTTACGATCAATTGCCCTACGTCGATAGGAATGCCGCGTGCGATGCAGTATGCGGCCATGACCCGATGCCTTAATATAGTTCTGTCATGCATTGTTGGGATCAACCACTTTTTGACCAGGTAAACCCAGAGCCTTCCCTCCGGAAGCAAGGACTTGGACCCCAGGGTGCAGATGCCTTTGAGCGAAACCGACCACTTCGTGCCCGGTTGCGTTAATACCCTCAGCGCATCTTCCATATGTTGCTCCGTGGGATCATCAATAATCTTGTTCCCTGGTGCATCAGGGTTGTCCTTCATCTGATATATTTCATTGATGTCCCTTGCGCTGAAGGATACTGTTTCTCTTTTAAAGGTCACCGCATCCCTGTTTCCATGTAGACGCCCGCGATAGAAATCCTGCACCACCTGAGGCACAATGATGGATGGCCACTGGCAGAATGTGTCCCACCCATGTTCTACAATCACGCTCGTGATGAGGTCAAGTAGTGGTGTCGGCGTAGGAAAGAAGCCCATCTTAATCAACATGTCATCATTCTCCTTTCTTTTTTATGAACGCTTCCTGGCCGATGCGGGCTCGCTACTCTCTGCGATTGCCTTGCCTTTTTCCTTAATCAACGCAAGGCAGGCTGCTTGTCCTTGTTTCTTCTCCCGCTCTTTGCGTTGTTCCTTCTTCTCGCGCTCTGCGATTTCTTTGCCCTTTTTCTTCATTAAGCGCCGCATATTAGCTTCGCGCTTTTTCTCCTTCTCTTCCAACAATGTCCTCTCCTCTTCCTCCTTTTTCCTTCTCTCTTCTTCTTCTTCTTCTTGTTCTTCCCTCACAAATTCTTCTTCAAAATGCTCAGAGGCCAGCAACAGACATTGTTCCTCCTCACGCCTCCGTATCCCTTCAAGTCTTGCAAGCTCATTATTGCTTCGCATTGCTTCGAACTCCAATCTTCTTCTTCTATTTCCTTCTGCGATGATGAGCTTTCCCCTCTCCATCTTTTCTCGCTTCTCCTCCTCTTCTTTTCTTTTTCTTTCTTTTTCTTCCATTGCGATATTAATCTTTGCGGGTCAATAGTGGACCCTTGCACTGTATTCTCCCTGCGACACCGCATCAGAAGGGCTTCTTCTGCTTCTGCTCCTTCATCGATTGCAACCATTTGCATTGTTTCGGGTTTGCCGATTCCATCAACTGTGTCGTTTCCCCCCTATTCTCCCTCACGGAGGTTGATTCTCCATCCTTCTGCGGGCTCGCAACCCTCTGCTTTTCTTCTTCTACTCTTTTTAGGCGCCTCTCTTCACACCGATGCATTTTCTTTTCTTTCCTTCTTGGCCTCCTCATCTTCATCATCATCCTTTTTCTCTTTGTTCTTTATCTCCTTCTGATGATGGGAAGATTTAGCCTCTCCCGCTTTCCTTCCTTTGTTTTTCTTCTTCTTCTTTTTCTTCTCAGCCACTTCTAGTTGCGTCTCCCCTACAACCTCCTCCATCGCAATGTTAGGGGTCTCCAACGCACTTCAGCCTCCTTGGCTTCCTCCACCACAATCTCTTCCTCCGCAATTCTGGGCGGTCCGTCATAGGCTTCTGCGTTGACAATCACCTCGGAAATCTCTAAGGCCAGGACGCCCCTTCCGGTTTCTTCTTCAGTCACCACTGCCTCCTCCTCTACCGCTCCTTCCGTCACTGTCACCGTATTCTTCTCCGTAGATAGTGGTTGATTTACAACCCCTGCCTCGGGTAATTTACCTCCTAGCTCCAGGTTACTCAGAATGTTGCCAAACACCTCCGTATCATCGTGTCTCTTCCTTTCACTCTCAGTGGTGACAACGGGTGTTGAAACAAGTATGCTTTCAGTGCTTCCTCCCCTTTCATTTGCATCTTTCGATCGAGTGTTCGCATGCGATGTTGTTTTTATTACTACATGCGGTTGAAAGTCAACTCTAGATCGATTGTCGCATTGCGCCGTCATTGCGTTAATCGTCTTTGCATTGTTGATTGATGGGCGCAATGTGTCAGAGAAGCGTTGGTCAGTTTGTCTTGAGTCTTAATCGCAAGCGGTGACTTGGTTTCCTGCAAAACAAAGTAGAAATCTCCACTTCTTACATCTTAATGATGTTAGTGGGTGTGATTGTGATAATTTGGAATTACTGTATTTCTAAGCTAATTTTCATACAATTGGCGTATATCTATTCTCTTTTGGCCGCAATATCTAGATAAGACAGTATAAATAACTTGTATTTCTACAAGTTATCAATGTTCCATGATCTAGACGCTTTTTTTAGCCTATAAATGGACCTATTAAGCTTGCAAACTCTTTGCTCTTGATCTGGAACTACGAACCCTCTGGTTGAGTCATGCAGTTGGTCTTTTCAAGATTACCATTAAGAAAGGCAGTCTTGACGTCCATTTTCCATATCTCATAATCATCAAATGTGGCTATGGAGAGGAGTATCTTGATAGACTTGAGCATGACAACAGGTGAGAAAGTTTCCTCATAGTCCATTCCCTCAACCTGGGTATAACCCGTTCCCACAATTCTAGCCTTAAAGGTTTGCACCTTTCCATCTACACCTCGCTTTCGCTTATAGATCCACTTACACCCTATAGGTCTTAACCCATCAGGCGGATCCACAAGCTCCCAGATGTTATTGAAGTACATAAACTCCATCTCTTAGTTCATGGCTTTAATCCATTCATCCTTGTCAACATCCTCCATTGCTTTCTTAAAAGACAATGGGTCCTCGACACCATCATTAGAAATGATGTTCTAGGCTTCAGTCAAACCCATGTAGTGATCTGGTGGGTTCATAATGCTCCCACTATGTCGAGGCAGTCTCAACTCTTGAGCTGGTTGACTAAATGTACCGACCTCAACAACTCTTGTTGATCTATCGGCCTACTCAACAACTCTTGTTGAACCCTCAGTAGTCTCAGTCTTACTAGAAATATCACGTAAAACGGGCTTACTTCATGGCTTATGATCCCTAATGTTGTATTTTTCCAAGAAGATAGCATTTTTCGAAACAAACACTTTGTTCTCACTCGGATCATAGAAGTATCCACCCCTCCCTTCCCTGGGGTAGCCTACAAAGAGGCAAACTTTCTAACGTGGTTCCAACTTCTTGGGGTTAGTCACAAGCACATGTGTCAGACACCTCCAAATTCTAAAGTGGCGTAAACTACCTTTACGGCCTCTCCACAACTCAAAAGGTGTTTCAGAAACACTTTTCGAGGGAACGTTGTTCAGAATGTAGCATGCAGTCTCCATTGCAAAACCCTAAAACGAGTCTAGAAGATGAGCATACCTCATCATAGACTGAACCATGTCCAATAAGGTTTTATTTCTCCTTTTTGATACTGTATTCTGCTGAGGTGTACGTGAGGCTGAGAGTTGAGACGCAATCCCATGTTCTATCATATAGTTCTGGAATTGGAGGTCCATATACTCTCCACGATCAGATCGTAATCATCTTCTTACCTAACAAGTTTTTAACTTCAGCCTTATACTCCTTGAACTTGTCAAGGACTTCCGACCTACGTTGCATTAGGTAGAGATACCCATACCTTGAATAATCATCTATGAAAGAGATGAAATATTCATACCCACCTCGAGTCCTAACTCTCATCGGACCACGACTTCCTTGGCTCTGTAACCTTTTCCAGTAAAAGGTCGTTTGGCCATCTTGCCTTTTAGGCATGATTCACACACCGGCAAAAAGTTTTCTTTTAAACTCTTTAGAAGTCCACTTTTCACTAACTGCTCAATCCTATTGAGGTTGATGTGACCTAACCTTAGATGCCAAAGATGGGCATTTTCCTTAGGAGAAACTTTGGTCTTTAAGCCATTGTTGCTGTACTGAACATTCCAGTATTAAACAAGGCTTTCATGACTAATGACTTTAGTACATATAAGTTACTTACTTTCCATTGAACCAAAACCAATCTCCATTCCATTCTTGAAAATAAACACTTTAATTCTCAAAAAATGAGACGGTATAACTTTGTTCAATGAGACAAGAAACCGAAATTAAGTTCATCTTAATATGAGGAACTATGAAAACATTATTCAGTAACAGATAACGTTTCTTGTCCAAAAATAACTTCAGCCTACCTACAACAACAGCTGAAAAATCCTCATTAGTACCGACTTGTAGAGTCAACTCTTCTTGTGGCAATGTTTGCCAAGAACTGAATCCTTGATAAGAGAAACTGGCGTGATTATTAGCACCCGAATCAAGGATCTACGCAGAATCATCATTCTCTACCAAACACGTCTCCAAGACTAATAAATGAGATTTACTATCTTTAGACATCCTCCTCTTTTGGAGAGTAGTGGGATCAATATCAGAATCTAAATAAGCTCTGAGTTCCATTTCAGAGAACACTTCTCTTCCATGAAGTTCAATAGAGTCGGCAACACTTGTTTCCTCTTCCTGGAGTTTAACTTGGGAACTGACACTTCTGGTTTTGTCATCCATTTCTTTGTGCTCAAAAAATAAGAACTGATGTTCAAACAAATCTTGCAACGGGTCCATGATCTCATGTGAAATGATCATGTTCTCAACCCTTTTGGCCAAAGCATCAGGTATGCTAGCCAAAATGTGAAGTCAGACCAATGAATTAGCCTTCATCCACAACTCATATGCATTATGAACACTTTGTGGTACATCAAGGGTCGAAACTTGAGGACATTCCTCAACCATGATAAATTTGAGGTCGTTTTCCATGAAATATGTTTTACAAGACTCTTTCCACTGTATGTATCCGATCAAATTAGAGGCGTTACACGGAAATACAAACATGTTATTGAAAACAAAAACACATTGACCCATATTAGGTTTTAAGAAAATACCCATTGAAAAAACATACAACATCCAATAAGGTTTAGCAAAATTAACATGAACCCCATGTGACATCTAGTTTCGCAATGACGCTTCAAAGGTTTAGGACAAAGTTGCTAAAGGTTAGTCAATTCATCCCTCCTCTGAATTGAGACATTCTCAACCAGCCATTAATACCAGAACAACTCTTACTCCTATAACGACTAACCATCATTGATTTGGTCAAGAAATCATTAACTTGCTTAACAATTTCCCTAAGTGTGACCCACCATTTTAAGCCCTAGAGTTCTGCCTCAAGTAGCCAATTCAAAGGGAAAAAATCTGATTAGGGCAAATACTAAAGTGACCCTATCCATTTATGGAGTTCACCTTGATATTGACCAACTGCACAAAATCCAATCGAAGGGGGACGCTCCCAGGGTGCCACGAGGGAGTACAGAATGATCTCACGGTGCGAACTAATGACAGAGACCGTAGGACATGTTGACACACACCCTTCACCCACTTACTATAACCACTTTCTCCGTCCACCTTGATATTGACTCATGCAAACACCATCCGAAGGGGGATACTCCTAGGGCACCATAAGGCCAAGCATGAATCTCACGGCGTGAACATTTAGAGAGAAACGTGAGTGGAATCATTAACATATCAGATACATTTCTTCCTCCCATTGAGTATTTTATGACCTAGGGTTTAGTTTACTTAGAAAAAACACAGCTAAAATTTTTAACTAAGTGACTTTTTAGGTTTGCCCAAGAGTCACATTTACCTTGGATAGTTTAAAAACTTTTGATCATCATCCATTAAACTCTTTAATGGAGTCTTAGACCAATTGTTGCATGCTTGCAGAAAATCTATCTAATTCACCTTTCCAGGTAGGTTCCCAGATAGGGGTGTTCTGTTTTCGTCAGCTTAAGTACCCAGCCTAGACAAAACCCGCCTTAGATAAAAGGTCCCTTATAGATAGATTTAATACAATTTTAATCTTTTATGCCAATCATTTAATCCTATTAAACCGATTTAAAAAGATTAAACTAGGTTGCTAATCCCATTAGAACCTTGAACTTAGGTCTATCTCAATCCAATTTTAAAACCCTTTTAAAACATGAGTTCACCCTAAGTCCACATGCAACTCTTTCTTATGGATTTTAGTTTTAGTTTCTAGTACAACACTTCTAACAGAAATAACTAAAACCAATCACAATGCAAAGCAAACACATATAAGGCATTCATAACTCTTATAAACAGTCTAAATATCATGCTTCATGCATCGTTCATTCATTGCTACCTTTTATATAACACTTATACAAACAAGCAACAAATCAAGCAAAATATGCTTCCATTCACCCTTATACTATAACGCTTATAATATAAAGATGATGCATGAATATGCTTACTGCATGCATAAATATAACTCTTATATTTCCATGATGCATGTGCATGCTTTCTTGTAATTTCATCATGTCATATTATAACATTTATAATACATGATGCATGAATAATTACACAACCTAAGGTGGGTTTTAAATCTATAGTCATACACTATGCAATATAAACCACATACATCTCATGTATCTAAATCAAAAGTTGATAAACCGGAAAAAATTTTCTCAAATCCTTAAAAACAAAAGCTAACTATTACAAAAACAAAGAGTCACCAGTTCAAACAGGCGAACCGGGTCTTAAACCGTTCAGTTGAAGTCCGCATCTCCACTGATCGTGTGCCAAAAACCCGATCAAGGGATAGAATTATACATACCTTTGAAGCTAACTATTACAAAAACAAGATTAAGGATAGAATTATACATACCTTTGAAGACTCATCTTCGAACTCCCACGATCACGAATGCTTTTTCAATCAGAAAGACTACAACACACAAACACTCGAACTCGGTGATCTCCAAGATCATGAACAAACAGTAACCACCATACGAACATCGCGAACACAGCGAACGGCCTCCAAAACCTCGACTATGTCGAGTTGAGTACGATACCACCACAATGGCTACCTTGGTATTCTCAGTGTGAGAATCCAGAAGTTTAGGCTCTATGTGGACTTGGTTTGAGGAAGAGGTCGGATGAAGAATAATCGTGTAAACGATTGAGCAAGTGGGAGATGGCAAAGATCTATCGTATAGACGATGCCCAATCGTTTGAATGTTATGCGATCGTTTAGCAAAAGCTCCATGATCGTTTAGCTAAAGGGCAGCTGAGTGAACTATCTTTTAATGTCACTCCATGATTGTCTAGTCTATTTTCAACTATCGTTTAGTGAATCTAATCCACTTGATAACCTTTCCGTGAGAACTCTTTCCCATAATGGAAAATCTCAAATCATCCTAAATTTAGGAAAATAGTTTTCCTTTTATCTCACGGTTACCATGAAACCACCAATAACCTCCCACTCAATTGGTTATTAGAGAGAAAGAGATAATTATCCAATAATTAATATTATTATAAATATATATGATAACCAACTTACCATACTATATTTATAACCAATAGTTTTAATATTTCATCTCATGAAATATATAAACCATAGTTCTTTTTCTATTTCATGGTACTTAATGTAAATCTCATTTACATTAGTCCTCCACTTGATGTATCTCATACATCACACCGGTTATATCATATACAATCGAATTACCTCTTATCAATTTAAACATTTCAAATCAACACCAAGAATTGATTCTCAACTTGAATCCATTGAGCTACCAAGGGGACCTTATAGACCTATAGCTTGAAACTCCAACGGTACGTGAATAACTGACTAAACTCTTTAGTCACAGGATCCACCACCTGTTAACTGCCAATCACTCCACTAAAGACCAACAATTGAGCTTTCCTTACTACAAATATATTATGTGTTTATATCAACCAATTAACAGTGTGATAACCCTTCACAGATCGCTCGTAAGTACAGCTGGGCCAATAACTATTATGCCCCTATAGTTACATCTAACTCCTTAAGTACCACTGGTCCTTCTAATGAACATAAGTCATAGTCCTACTAAGACTGAGTCCTCTCTTCCAAAGAGAAGTTGTGGCCACTATATTCAAGACCCGGAATCAGCCCTTAAAGGAGCAATCTATCTACTTACCATTGCTTCGGGGAAGGAGTGAATTCCATCTTGTGTAACTGAGTTCTCAGCTCTCAAATCAGACAGATCCCCAAAAAGGTTGGCATGTTGAGTTGGCAATCTAGCTACCCTCACCCATACTAATCAAAGGACCGCCATCAAAGGCAGGAGTTCCCAAAACACTCAAGATTTAGGTCATGTCACCTATGGTCGTTTAGGTGAGATGTAAGTCTCCAGTATCAACGGTGTTATATACAGAGACGAATTATCTCGTGGTCCGGTCTTATACAAACTCTTTGTATAGGACACCCCCGCTCGCATGTCTTCATATGAATGGTCAGGATCTACCATTTTTAGTAGTTCACAATACTTGCAAACCTCTACAAAGTGGGTCGTATCCGTAGTGTTACCAAGATCAGGTATCCCTCCTTAATCCTTATACTACATACCTATTTAGGTTATCACTTAAGGCATGATCCACTTGTATATCTCATATACATGCTTAAGTTTACATACAATAACAATAGAGCTTTGTTTATTGGATATGAGTAAATGCCATATAAAATAACTCTTATTTTATTCATAACAATGTGTATAGATTACAAACTACGAGACTCGGGGAGAATTAGGACATCAATCCCAACAAGATTTGTCTGTCTATTCCATCCTCCGAGCCTTTGTTCGGTCACCTCTCCAGGCTATCGATCGTCTCTGATATGTGTAAGATCTTCTGGGCTGACTATTGGCTGGAGCATAATTTCGAATAGTAGGAGTTCGAGAATGGTTATCATATTGGGTTTTATGCAGTAAAACTCATAGATAGTAAATCTAATATTTGACTGGTCATTAATAAAGTGTTATCAATGTTTATTACAATAAATAGTTATTGCTTATCTTGTATTTATCTTGCCTAAATAACCCTAATCCAATAAAATAACATTCTAGATTGTTGTATGAGTCTTGAATTATAATGAGACATATGGGGATCAGTGTTCAAAATACAGCCTAAAATATCTATAATATATGGATAAGGTTGGGTACCTTATCCTGGTGACACTATGGATAAGAACCACTTTGTACTTGATACAAATACAATGATCCAACGCAATCTTGTAGGAAAAATGCGAGTGAAAGTATCCTATGCAATGAGTTTGCATAGGATTGGACCATGAAAAAGTAACCACTAGATGTAACTCCATTGACTAGTCAGGTTTCTATTTCACTAGGATGACCTAGGAAACTTAGTCTTAATCCTGAATGAGTTGTGGACTCATGTTCATGAAGGATTGTTCTTTAATTTGTATGGGTGAGAGTGGCCAGTTCGCCAACTCAATAAACCAACCATTTTGGAGACAAGACAAAGTGAGGAGCTGAGAACATAATTTCATGAGATGGTATTCAATCCTTCCTGAATTTAGGGTAAGTAAATGAGTGTTCTCTTAAATGGTGTCCCCGGACTTGAACAAAAGGTCTAACTCTCTCACTAGCCCGAGAGGGGTTTCTATTTGATGGACCACAAATAGGATGTTCATTAGAGGAGCACTGGTACTTAAGGATGTATAGGTAACCCATAGGTAAAACGGTAATTTGGCCCAGCTTGTGTTACGAACGCTCGTGAAGGATTAATTTATTGTTATTGGTCAACATTAGGATACACAAATATATCTACAGTGAGAAAAGTGCAACCGGGGGTCTATATTGGAGTGTACTCACAGTTAACGAATATTGATAACTTGGTTAATGAGTTTAGCCAGTTAATCTCATATCATTGGAATTTCTGATCTTTAAGCCTATTAGGTCTCACCGGTGGCTCATATAGGGTATTGAAGTAATTAAAGTAATTTAAAATGTTCAAATCTACTAAAGGAAAGAATATAATGTATGGTGAATTTATAAAGTTTATATTTTAATTAAACTTTATAATATAAATTTATTTTGAATTTGATTCAAAAACTAATTTAATGGGAGAATTAAATATTTGAGAGAGTTCAAATATTAAATTTATTATGAATAGAATTCATATTAAAACTATAAGTTAAAATTAATGTGCATTAGATGCACATTAAAACTGTAGGTAATATGAGAGAAAAATAATTGAATATGATTCAATTATAAGGTTAAATTAAATATGTGATACTTAATTTAATGATTAATTAATTATTTTAATTTTATTTTAAATTTAATTAAATTGATATTAATTAAAAATTAATTGAATTAAAATTATAGGTTATGAGAGAGGAATGTATTAGAATATGATTCAAATGCACATTTAATTAAATTGAGATATTTAATTATTATGAATTAATTTGATTAATTAATATTATTTGATTTATTTTAATAAATTAAATTGATTTGATTTATTTTCAAATTAAATAAATTTATTGTTATTTAATTAAATATATTAAATTTGATTTATTTTATTAATTAAATAAATAATGAATTTAAATAAATCAGTTATAACAAACTCTCCAACGTGAGGGGTTATATGGAAGTGGGAGAGAGATCTTCTCCCTAACTTCTTTTTCTCTCTCAGTTCTCTCTCCATCACATAATTAGTTTCTTTTTCTCTTTAGCTTTCTGGATTTTTCTCGGTAAAAACTCCCTCCAAGGATCCCACATCATTCTAACTAACCTAAGGAGAATTAAGATCATACTTAATTTGTAGTAGAGGAATTAAGATCGTAGATCCAAAAAGTTGGTAAAGCCCTCAAGAGTGTTCAACGATTGTAAGATTTCTAGATTTTATTTCCTCTGTTAATTTTTTTATTAAAATATGAAAATGGTATGATTTTTTTTTTCGTTGCGCTTGGGATGTTAACCTTAGCAAAGCAATAGGTGCATGCTTCTTTGATTCTGCATTGTTCGCACGCCTATTGTTCCCTCCCAATATCAGCTTCTTCGATGCCTTTGGTCCAGGAACCTTGGACTCCCCCACATCTCCGTGCCTTTACCCTTGACTGGGTCTCGGATAACTGGGGTAGTGCTCTGACCCAATGGATTGTGTTTTTGCCTCCCGTCACGTTTATTTTCCTCAAGTGGATATATCACATTCTGCCTGATGGCCTCGATGATTTGATTTGGTCGTCTAAGCATCTGATCTGGTTCAGGTTCTGACATAAGCCATCGACCTTGGCGACTAGAGCCGTATACTCATGAGTTGGCTCATTTTCAAGCTGGTGGGTCTCACCCACGTGAATTTCTGGAACACGTGTGGGTTGTCACCTTGACTAACGTTCATGGCCCGAATAATCCCCATCAGTTGGTAGATTCTCTCTATTCACATTGTTGCTCTTGGTTCAAACACAAAATCTGGTGGTAGGGCTAAAATATTTTGCTATTTCTCTCCCCACAGATGATGCAAACTGTTATACCAAAAATCGCACCAACGATACATTTATATTTTTTTAGGGAGAGACTCAATATTCTGCAAAAAAATGAGTAGAGCTAACACCAGTGTGGTGTTGAGCCGAATTCACTCTAATGCTCAAGTTAGAATTAGATTTGAATATAATTCAACTGGTAAAAAAATAGTATGAATTTGAAAGCATATCCCTCTTTGACTGTGACTGCAAGATTATATGTGTCGTCCAGTTAATAACTGAACCTAGCTTCACTTTTCAGCTTCCAAGCCATTGTCAATCTTTAATTTTCCCCTTTCCCATCTAGTCTTTGTTTGCAACTCTTTTTGGTGTTGTTTAATTCTTGACAGAGCCGTAAATCAAAAGAAATTTATAATACTGAAATACTTCTATCACTACAAAAACTTAGCAATAGTGGTAAGTCCAGATCGATCCACAGGGAAGCATGGTTCGTTAAGCTAAATTTTAACTAGAGCAGTAAATGAGGGGATTCTGATGTGAAAGAGATAAACATGTGTAACACAAAATGCAAAGGTAAATATAATTTAGGATAGGGGTCTATCCAATTTCTAGAGCAAGAGAGAGAATCCTATCTATCATGGAATTCAATAATTAAACAAACATCCACTCTATGCATGTATAACTACTAAATCGATTTGACTTAACCAGTCTCTACAAAGGCCGACAACCAATTAAAACTGAATCAATCAAGCGTCCTAATTATTAATTAAGGTTTGAGAGCCAAACACTAACTAAACTATATGCTTTTGATTCTATTGAATTAGATAGCGTCCATATAGAATTAAAAATTCATATGCATGAAGATTGAGGATTCATTGTGTTGACTAATTGATTGGACGACCTAATTCAATTGATCAATTTATTCTTTGAACCTAGGTTGAACATGTATTATTAAAATTCTAGTCCAACCTATAAATCTAAGCATTCACATTCAATCCTATACTACCGGGGTAATTTTAAGTATAAACGAACACAAGGAAAATGCAAGCTCAAAATTAACTAGTAGAGATATGCAATTATGATATGGTCTTCAGTCCAACACATAAACACAAATCTAACTTACATTGAGAGTCAAAGAAAGTATTGAATTGAAGAATATCAAATTTAGTCAAAGAAAGTATCGGTCATCGTTATCTAAGTTGTTACACATTTCAGCCTTTAATGTGCTCGAATCTTGAGTAGAACTCTGATGCAATTCACCAATTATTATTCGCAATGTAATTATATCTATTTAATACAACAATTGTCCAATTAATAATTGAGTTACATAAAATGGAAACGCGTATTTTATTAGCCTCCGAATCAATTATCTTAAAAGGAACTTTTTAATGCAAACTCACGGCTCATGCATGGTTCATGCATATCTAAACCATACCTAAAATTCCCTCATAACATATAACATGGCCTTCACATGGCCCAACCATATGTAGCTCTACTAGTAAATGCTTGAAACATATATTCACATATACATGCATGGAGAAAAATTCACCTTCAAACTCTTTTTCATGGCCAAAAGGCCATGCAAAACTCTTTACCTTAATTGGGCTAGCTATGGGTCGACATATTGATGACCCCTCCTTTTTTCTTTGTTTTCAATGGCTTACCTAGGCTACAGCTCGACTGCCAACCCGTAGTGGGGTGTCGGTAATTTTCCGACCCCTATCCCCCTTGTTTTTTATTTATTTATTTTTCTTTTATATATATGTATTATTTTGCATGCCTAAGATGCATATATTTCCTAAATGGCTAAAAATCACCGAAAAGCCTATTAGCTTGGCATCCTAACTTGAGCTATTTTTGAACTTGACTTCTTATCTTAGCTCAGTCTTCCCCCTCGACTCACTCTCTTAGCTCGGCCTCTTAACTCGGCTTACATTCTTAGCTCAAATGGGTCAAGTTAATTAAACCATTTTCTCAGTTCAATTACCTTTACTCAAATCTTGGCTTTAATCAAATTGAATAGGTTTGATTTCACCCTCCACAAGAGAGTTAGATGAACTTTTTCTTATACACTTTTCAATTTTCTTTTTGTTTTCATGGATGTCTCAATTTTTTTCTTATAAATAAAATTGTTGTTCCCTTAAAAATTATAGATTTATATGTGCTTCCGTCTTTAGATGTTGAAAGTTAAATCCTACCATGATTGTACGAAAAAAAAAAATCTACCACTTTTCCCAAAAATAAAAATAGAAGGTAAACGTAAACTCCAAGTCAAATTTATGTTAATTTCGTCATAATTTCACACTTTAACAGAGAGCAATTATATGTCCATCAAGAAATAAGTACTTTTCATGTCACCATCTAAGGTTAATCATTTTCAATTCTACATAAATAAATAATAAATAAATCAGTGAATTAAAATATTTATATAAAAGTAATATTTATTTTAAATATTTTAAATAAATCAATTACTTTAGCATTTAATATGAGCAATACTTAGGTATCTTGACATCCACTTCTTCATTGAAAGAAAGAATTAAAGTATCTTTTTTAAAAAGATTAAATAGTATTTGACACATGAAAAATTATGACTAGACAATTTTGATGAAATTTACAGAGATAGATTGTTGAGATGCACATAAATATTTCAATTTAGATATAGGATTTGATGAGATATCTAAAGAATATGAATCATTTAGGTCCGAAAGCATCCAATTAATCTACACAAAATTAGTGTTGAAACTTCAATAAGGAAAATCTTCATCGAAATATTGTTGATGTATGGATCTAGTCTACAAAGTAGGTCAGCTTGAGCTGGCTTCAAACAATTTGGATGACTTCTGAGATATAGATTCCTCACATGGTACTTTGCCCCCCACATACTCTCATGCTAAGTTATTGTCTAAGATGAATTTGTTAAGTACAAAAAAAAGTCTCACATTAGTTAAAAGGAAGATATTCATGGTATATAGTGAAGACAAATATCTCTATTGGTATGAAACATTTGATAAAGACAATGAAACCTTCTCCCATCTTCACAACAGTGTGATATTGTCCATACTTATATACTTATAATCATTCTGTTCCCTAATTAAAGTAGGACTTTGTTTGCACTTTTGACGACCTTTTGAGTAATCTTCAGAGCAAAATTACTCAGATCTATGTTTAAAGTGGACAATATTATTTAAATGGTATAGAAAGATATAAGAAAAATATGGAGATAAAAAGAGAGAAGAAAACAGAGAAAATCAGTACAAGTGCGAAATTGATGAATTGGGGTCCATAGAAGGACTAGAAAAGAGGAGTCATGGGCACAATTATTGCGATGATCACTAAGTGAAAAAGACCCACCTCTACCTATAATTTACACATAATAAATAGTGAATAAGGAAAATATATATATATATATATATATGAAAATGAAACAAAGAGGCATCAGATCAGACACACACCCCACAACACAGAGAAGCAAAAACTCAGCCACATTTCTACATTATCAGTTCTCTAAAGCAAATGAAATCTAAAATATGTTATCATGAAATTAAAACCCCCAAACATATAACAAATCAAGCAATTATTATAGTCCAGAGAAATATCTTTCATTGGCTGGTGCGTCACTACCAGCCTTTTCTCATTGCCTGTGGCTCACCTTCCCTTTGCCCAATTGTCCACACATGCATTAACTGGGTCGATTCTCACTCTCTTCACACATTTTAAAATGACCCATTTTTAATTTTTCTCATAGTTTATTTATTTTATGTAGCTTCTAATGGGAAAAATTAAAATAATAGAGTAGTTTTGAAAACAATTTATAAAAATATTGTACTTTTGAAACTATTTAAGAAAAATATTGTTGTTTTGTTTTTAATAGGTCGAGAGTTGATTTTCAACACTCGACCTTTAGTTTTTTTTTTTCTTTTTAATAATTTAAACTAGGTCAAATTTTCAACATTCGACCTTTTTTTTTAAATTTTTCATTTTATAAAAATAATTTCTAAAACTATTTTATTATTTTATTATTTTATTTAAACTCTAAAAAGAATAAATTAAAAAAATAATATCTCATAAAAATAAAAAGTGTAAAATTAAAATATCTCATTTATATAAAAATAATTACAAAAATCAATGTGTCCCACAAGGCAGATGTCGTCGATTTCGAGCTGGTTGTCATCGTCGACTTTGAATTTGAGGTTTCTCTAGTTCTTCTTAATGTCGCTCGAGTACCTCTGCAGGCGCTTCATGATATAAATATTCATTATGCCCTCCACGATCCTAACCATGTCCATGCACATATGAAGACGAAGGATCAGCCTCTGAGTTATAATGTCCTGAACCAAATGTTGGCATCATCATCATCGGACTAACATAATCAGTTTGACTCTGTGTCAGCATCACAGGGGCAACTCTTCCACACTATGGGCAGCCTCATCAAACTCATCCTCTTCCCATACAAGTCCTCTACGTCTAGGAGCTGGTGGAGGAACAATAGATATATCGTACATATAATGTATCTCCTCCATATAGCTTTGGTTGTCACTACATATAGCAAGAACCTAGTTTAGATCATTCGCAACATCACAGAGTCTATTGTTGTTTGATCTCTATGAATTATAAAACAATTAGATAATATTTAAAATAAATTTAAAGTAAAAATATTTAGATAATATTAATTCATTTACCAGATGACCAACAACTACTCCCGGACGAGTGACGTAGCGCCTTGTGATATTATTATACCAATGAATGTAGTCTTGAGTGACATCCCTATCAAACTATTCAATAGAAACCCCTACTACAATAAACCTTGCACGATAGTGCCATCGCACTACCAAATGTGCAACTTTTTTGGACCAATTTACAGTCCTTAAGTCGATATCATGCAATAGGGATTCAGTATTACAAGGCGATGGGATATCTTGCTGAAAACCGAATTGTCTCATCACCCTATCAGGAAGATGCCACTCACCAATGTGAAAACATATGAGAGGACTCATTGTCCGCCATATGTTTTGACCATTCGTACATAAATTGGGCAAAGTATGCATAATAATTTTGTACGGCTCCCAAATAACCTGAAACACAAAATATTATATTGGAGAATATTACAGAAAAATACAATAAAAATGTGTATAAAATAATCAATTAGGTTCAGTGTAATGTACCTGATCAGGTTGAAGCAGATCAAACATGTATTTGTACTGCCTGACTACATGTGTGGCGGTCCTAGTCACACAAAATTTGTCTCTCCACCTAAATTTTTAAATTGATAATTTAGAATCTAAATTAACTAGATCAGTGATATAAAAATTAAATTGAATTAAAATAACATGCCGAGAACTGTAGGCTCATCTAGCTAACTGTGCGTCATTAACATGTTGTAGCTGTGGAACCATTGTTGGAAATCACTCCTAAACCCATAGTTGCAAAAGTATGAAAGGTCTAGCTATCTCTCGAACCTCAGGTCTTGTTACTTTGCATAGTTGTCTATACAAGCATGCCAAACATGCTCCACCCCACGAATACCGCCATGCATCATAGAAGTTAGCTAATAGTGGCAGGAACATCAAGTAAACAAAATGACTTGATTTGTCGGAAAACAGACTTCCACCCATCATTTGTAGTATATATGCTCACGCATATCTTATGACGGTTTCCTCGTCTGCATCATCTGCGAGCTCATNCTGCGAGCTCATGGAATTGTGTTCCTAACCATATCAAACTTAACCTCGATCATTTAATTTTGTCGGCAGGTGGGGTCACACCGAGGTACAGTTGAAAAACTTGTGACCAGTCATCGTACATCACTCCGATGACCGACTCACCGTCAATAGGTAACCCTTGTAGAGTGATAGTGCACTCTCCAACAGACATGTGAAATATATGCGTCTCAGGCCTCCATCTCTCGACCAAGGCTGTGATCAGATGCCAGTCCAACTGAATAAATCTCAATCTGGCAACCCCATAGAATCCAGATGTGCATAGTAGTGGTAGTATTCGATGGTGGAGTGAGATAGTGCGCTGGAGAACTGCCTCTCGACGCATGCAAGATATTTCTCCAGTAGTACGATCTCGCCATACAACAGATGATCAATGAATGGATTGGTCGTACAAAACATCGGAATCAACTGGTCTTGGGTTTAAAGCCATGATCTGAAAGAAAAAAAATATTTATTTATCAATTAAAAAAAGATTTATTTCTCAATTAAATAATGTACAACTTAATTAAAAGAATAATGTACAACTTAATTAAAAGAATAATGTACAACTTTATAAATTAAAATAAAAAAAATTGAATATACAATTAAAGTATCTGCACTTAATTCAAGCTTAGCGATCGTGTAGCACTTAGTACACGATCGTATGATAAAAGGTAGGCGATCGTATAGGTTTTGAGAAGGCGATCGTCTAATTGTAATAGCTAAACGATCGTGTAGGAGTTTGTGGGCGATCGGTAGTGAGAAAAGAGAGCTCTCGAGGGTGGGAGTTCGAAAGACGCTATTGCGAAGAGGCCATCGCAACGTGCCACTCCTCGTCTACTTCCACTAGTCGATCGTGTAGTAAAGCTTAGCGATCGTGTAGCATTTGGTATACGATCGTATAGTAAAAGGTATGTGATCGTATAGGTTCTGAGAAGGCGATCATGTAATAGTAATAGTTAAGCGATCGTGTAGGAGTTTGTGGTCGATGCAGAGGATTTAGTAAGCGATCATTTAGTCATACTGAGCGATCGTGGAGAGATTGTAAATGATCGTTTAGCGTCTAATAAAGAAGTTGTTCATCGTTCACTTGTTCTTTCCGAAAGTTTGCACCTATTGTTACGTTAATAAAGAATTACTAAACGACCGCATAGTAATTTTACTAAACAATTGTGTGCGATCGTGTATATAATTACTAAATGATTCTTTAATTTTCTTTAGGTCGAGGGTTTGTTCTATAATTTTCCAAAGATCGAGGGTTCAACCCTCTAACTCTTTCAAATTTTCTCCTATTCCCTCACAAATCTTCTTTAGTTTTCGATAGGTCGAGGGTTGAACCCTCGTCCTCTTCTCAATTTCCTTTAGGTCGAGGGTCAAACCCTCGATCTATTCTTTAATTTTCGACAGGTCGAGGATTGAACCCTCGTCCTCTTCTCAATTTCCTTTAGGTCAAAGGTTAAATTCTCGATCTCTTCTTTAATTTTCGACAAGTCGAAGGTTGAACCCTCGACAAAATATTTTAAACTAAATTCCCGCCTTGAAATCTCCAAAACAACTATAGATTTCTAAATAGTTTCAAAACCACTCTATTTTCCTAAATTGTTTTCCTAATCACAATATTAAAAAAAAAAAAAAAAAAAAAAAAAAAAAAAAACTCCCTGGATGGGAGTTTACGAGGCTTTTTTAATTACACAATATATTTGGAATTCTATTATGTTCACAGACACCACGTCACACACTTCAAGCCAAACCAACAAGTGGTAATTTCAAGATGAACCTTAAAACTTTTTGGAAGAAAAGGCTAAAAAAAATGGTGACATCATACGCTCCAAACACAAAGTTGTCTCATGCTTTATTATGAGACAACTCTTACGTCCATCGGTTAAGGCCAAAGTTTACTGGAAACAGTGAAACAACAAAGTACGGTAAACAAACAAAACAAGGGTAAACAACTTATGCAACTTTTTTCAGTTATTTCTAGTTTTAGAAATTTTCTATATCTGTGTCATTCTTGTACTAATCTTAATTTATCACGTCATAATTATTTTTATTTATTTTTCTACATATATATATTTTTAACTTTCATAAGTGCATTTTAAATGCACCTCATTATAGGTCAATTGATATCTTACATACTACAACAACTTTCTAGATGCAACTTTGTTTCTCTTGAGAGAACTTAGTGTGAGATGATTAGGAATGTTCACAGTGGCAGGGTATTGATAGAGATGGTTTTCTCATCTCCATCTCCATTGTCCATTTAAAATTTCGCCAATTTATTATTTTTTTATTAATGTTGATTAAATAAGAGAGAGATTTTTTAAAATAAAAAACTAAAAAAAACTATTTACACAAAATAATAAAATTTTGTTTTTTTTATAGAGACTAATAGAAGTCTATCAATGTCTATCGATGATAAAAGCTAGTAGAAATATCATTTATAGACGTTGTTAGAAGTTTATTAATGTCTATCAATGCTTTTTTTTTCTTTTTATTATTTTTGTAAATAGTTTGATATATTTTTTTTTTGTAAATTTTGTTTTTTTAAATAAAATATATTTTTTTTAAAATGTACTAAAATGGTTAATTCCTAATAAGAAATTACTATTTTACAAAGAAATTTTATCAATTTCCAATTAGAAGTAATATTCTTTATGAAAGTTTAAATTTAGGGTTCTTTTCTTAAAGAAAAAAAAAATACAAATTTAGAGTTTTCTTCTTTTATATTTAGTAACTGGAAAATTTCCATCTTATTCCTTTCCTCTTTGTTATATATATATATATATTTTTTAACATGGTGACTCAAAAAGTGTTGAGATACCATAGAAAACTGTCTAAAGTATAGAATATCGTGTTATTATAGAAAATATTGAAAGGTTTATTATACTAACATAAATAAAATAATTTTGTTAAGTAAAATCACATGTTCACGAAAAAAAAATATCTATAAGGTAAACAATATCATAACATAGTAAAAAATGGTCGGTTAATACAGGAGTAACACAAATGAGCTCTATTATTGACGATTTAAATCGATCTAATTTCATTTCATTTTGAAAAAAAATTGAGTGCGCCTGAGCTACACTCAACTAAAATGTGGTAGAATTTTTTCAACTAAATTTCTTTTTTTAATTTATTTGTACTTATGTTGGAAAGAGAAACATTGATGACAAACTAATTATTGCTCTTTTCATTTTTAGTGCTTCGTCATATATCATTTAAAATTTCAGTATTGTAGGTCATTGTCTTTGCCTCTGATCCATGGTATAAAGTCAAACAATAAATTCGGATCTCTTCTTTAATTTTGCCATCTCTCATTTCTCTCTCTTCCGACGGTTGCCTCATCAACTTGATTATATCATGGAGTAATACTTTAAGTGCCATGATATATTTAGGGTTATTTTTAAATATAGAAAAATAAATTAAAATATTTACGAAATATAATAAAATTTTATAATTATCAATTATAAATATTGATAGATATTGATAAACTTTTATTAGTGTCTATTATCAGTGTCTATCAGCGTCTATCATTGATAATTCTAAAATTTTGTTATATCTGATAAATATTTTCAACAGTTTTATCATTTGAAAAAATTTCTCATATATTTATCTTCATGCATCTTCTTACCAATAAAGAAAAAAAATTATTTAAGAAATATTACTTTTAAAGAAAAATTGATACATGATAATTTATGATTGAACATCTGGACAAACTGAATAAAGATAGATGCAGCGAGAAATATCCAAGTATTTTTCTCATTATTATAGTCTATTGATTTTGTTTTATTTTCCTTTCTCTCTCTCAATTTTTTTTAATTAATATATACACCATTGAAATTACTAATGCAAATATCTTTGATGATATAGAATTGTTTTTCTAGAAATAAATTATTTTTAAAGTTATATATTAAAAGAAAACAATTTAAACTAGTTTTTGAATATAGTTCAATTAATATAAATTTTGTAATATCAATTTAGATGTCAATTTGATTCCCCCATCTCACATTGTCATTGTTGTCAATATATATACATACACACACAAAGTAGCTTTTAAGAAAAAAGTATAGTCCAAATAAGACTTTCAAAGGAAGATCAAGACATGTGATGGTATCATGGATTTAGCACATTTTTTAGACCAATCTTAAAATGGTTAAAATCATTTTTATCATTTTTTTTGAATTTGAAGGTCTAAATATATTGTTTCATGTCGCAACATTGATTTTGAATTATTAAAAGTATGTTTCAGTGTGATTTTGAAAATAATAAGAATAATTTTAATAATTTCAAAATCATTTTCAAACATGCTTTAAACTTTCTTAGGGGGTGTTTGGCCGATTGATTAGAGTTAATATGTTAGAGTTTGTAACTTTATGTTTGAGGTGTAGAGTTGTAAGATGTTTTCCTTGATAATTGTGAAAACTAAATTAAAACAGGAAGATGAAGTTATTCTATATATGTGAAAAGTAGATGCCTAAAATAAATGATTCCTGGAAATAGGATGTGTACGAGTAAAATGTTTGGGCATCAAAGATAACTATATTTGGTTATGCATGGAAAATGCTATTAGAATTTTATGGATAAAAATTATGTTTGTATTTAAATATGAAATTAAGCATGACAACCTTATATAATTTCAATAGATTAATTAGTTAAACAACAAATACATTCAATATATTGATAAATTTTAATTATAAATATTTGAAATTTGAGTAATTTATTATTAAAGTTAACCAATTAATATATTTAACGATTGTCATATTAAATATATACTTACACTTTATAGCAAAAAGTTATAAAAGTACAAAACACTTTTGAAATTTTTTTCTATAAAATGTAAATATTTTTAAAAAAATTTATTTATAAGAATTTCTCAGATATAATCTAATGCTTAATTATGTTTATAATTAATTAAGTTAAATATTAGTAATTTTCATTTTAATTAAATAATATAAGAAAATATATTTTAATAAACAATATATCATATAAAATGAAATGAAAATATAATATGTTAATAAAGAATATTAAAACAAAATTTTATAAATATGATATGATAATAGACAAATTAAAACTAATCTCAATAAATAATTGTTTGAATATAAAAAGATATTAATTAATTAATTATTATTATTGAAAAATTATTTTTTTTACTAACTAGATTACAAATTAAATATATTTTAAAAATGGTTAGCTAATTAATTGATAATTTATGTAAATAAATAATTACATTCCTTTAATAATTTTTTTTTTACAAAAATAAGTTAAGTAAATATTTGATAGATTATTATTGATTTATTAAAACGAATATTTATATTAATTTTGTTAATTTAATATGAATTCATTGATTAATTATATTTAAAATAAAATTATATATAAAATGAAAAACGGAAGAAAATGAATAAAAGAGAAAACCTACCCATTTTAGTAGAGAAATGAAAACTTTAATGCATGTGAATAACTTATTTCTAAATAAGATATTGAAAACTGTGAACCAAACAGATTTAAATATCTATGTCAATTCAGAACCTCCAGCTAAACGAAGCTATTTTTGTATATATATGTTTTTTAAAGAAAAGCTCATAAGATATACTTTGTGCTATTATGGCTATTTAATAAACTAACCTAATTCTCGTACTGGGTCAGGTAATTTATCGAACTTTGTGCTTCGATTGATTGTCTGCATCAAGGAAATTGACACCATAGTCTCTTTTATTTTATCTTTTCGAAAAAAGAAATTGATATTACAGTTAGCAGAGCACCACATGGGGGTGTACATTTTCAGTAGTACCTAATCAATTATTTTAAAAGCACTAGAAGCTTTAAAATAATTATTGTCAATTTTATTCGATGAAAAATTAGCTATAAAAGTAAGTATAATAGTATTTGATAAATGAAATAAAATAGTATTTGATAAATTTTAATTTTAAATTAGAAAAATTAGTTATAGTGTTAAATTGGTATAATTTAATTATGTGAACCAATTTAGGCTTATTATTTTAATTACTTTCACATTGATAATTAACTTATAATTTTCTATATATGTACATAAATTTTATATGATTTGAATTTAAACTAATTTTGTTAAATGAGAGTTTTCAAAAATAAAAAAATAAAGAAAACTTTTTACACAAAATAACAAAATTTTAATAATCTTTGATAGAAACGGATAGAAATCTATTAATGTTTATCATTTTCTTTTTATTATTTCTGTAAATAGTTTGATTTTTGTTAAATCTAAATTATTTGATAAAAGTTTAAGAAAAGTAATCGTTATTAAAAAATGAATCAATTAAAATTTTAAAATATATGTGAAAATATATTAAAATGAAAGAATATTATTATACTATATTTATTTAAATGACTAAAAAGTTAGCAGATTTTTAGACAAATTGAATCTAAAAACTACTACATAAGCTTTCAAATGTTAGTTAGAATATAAAAAATCATTCTATTATATTAAATAGTAATTTGATTTACCAAACAATAATAGGGTTTAAGATTTTCTCAAAATCACTTTTTTCACTGAAGAGCTAAGTTCTTCCTAAAAAAATAAATAAAAATGAAAAAGAAATAGAAAAAGTTGATTACTAAACTTATTAATAAAAAGCAGAAAAAATAGTTTTTTAGTCCTTGAAATTTTAGAACTAAGTGCATTTGGTTCTTATAGTTTCAATTTGGCAACTTTAATCCCTCCCTTTTAAAATTTGTTGGGATTGGTGTCCTAATTCTCCTGGAGTCTCGTTATTTGTAGTGATACACATTGTTTTATGAATAAAAGAATTGTTATTTCATTCTGGAATTTACTCATATCCAATAAATAAAGCTCCATGGTTATCTTATATAAAGTTAAGCATGTATATATGATATACAAGTGGATCATGACTTAAGTGATAACCTAATTAGGTTTGTAGTATAAGGATTAAGGTGAGATACCTGATCCTGGTGACACTACGGATATGACCTGCTTTGTAAAGGTTTGCAAGTGTTGTAAACTACTACAGATGATAGATCCTGACCATTCAATGGGAGACGTGTGAGCGGTGGTGTCCTATACAAAGAGTTTGTATAAGACCGAACCACGAGATGACTAGACTCTGTATATAGCACCGTTGATAGTAGAGACTTACATCTCACCTAAATGACCATAGGTGACACAACCTCAATCCTAAGTGTTTTGGGAACTCCTGCCTTTAAGGGTGATCCTTTGATTAGTATGGGTGAGAGTGGCCAGATTACCAACTCAACATGTCTACTTTTTTGGGGACTTGTCTAATTTGGGAGCTGGGAACTCAATACACAAGATGGAATTCACTCCTTTCCCGAAGTAGGGATAAGTAGAGAGATTGGTCCCTTAAGGGCTGATTCTAGGGCTTGAACATAGTGGCCACAACTTCTCTTTGGAAGAGAGGACTCAGTCATAGTAGGACTATGACGTATGTTCATCAGAGGATTCAGTAGTATTTAAGGAGTTAAATGTAACTATAGGGGCATAACAGTTATTGGCCGAGTTGTACTTATGAGCGATCTGTGAAGGGTTGTGCCTATTGATTGGTTAAGATGAACACATAATATATCTGTGATAAGGAGAGTTCAACTATCAGTCTTTAGTGAAGTGCCTGGCTGTTAACGGATAGTGGATCCCATGACTAAAGAGTTTAGTCAGTTATTCACGTACCGTTGGAGCTTCCAACTACAGGTTTATAAGGTCCCATTTGTAGCTCAATGGATTCAGTTGAGGATCAGTTCTTGGTGTTAATTTTAAATGTTCAAATTGACAAAAGGTAATTCGATTATATATGATATGCTCAGTATGATGTATGAGATATATCTAGTGGAGGATTAACGTAAATAAGATTTACATTAAGTACCATGGAATAGAAAAAGAGCTATGATTTTTATGTTTCATGAGATGAAATATTAAAACTATAGATTATAAATATATTATGGTAAGTTAGTTATCATTTATATTTATAATAATATCAATTATTAGATAATTATCTCTTTTTCTTTAATAACCAATTAAGTGGAAGGTTATTGGTGGTTTCATGATAACCGTGAGATAAAAGGAAAAATGTTTTCCTAATTTTAGTACGCTTGAGAATTTGTAAATTTGAGATTTCTTCTCTCGAAAATATTCTCACGGAAGTTGTCAAGTAAATAGGATTTACTAAGCGATAGCTTGGAGTAAGGTAAACGATCATGGAGTGTTTGTAGGCGATAGATACTTAGTTAAGCGATGAGCTAAATAATCGTATAGCTTTTGCTAGACAATCGCTTAGCTTTTCCCAAACGATTGGGCATCGACCTATACGATAGGTTCTGCCATCTCTCGCTTGCTCAATCGTTTACATGATTGTGTTTCCTCCTTCTTTCTGGTTCAAACCAAGTCCACACAGAGCACATCCTCTAGATTCTCACACCAAGAATATCAAAGTAGCCTTCTTGGTGGTGTCATACTCAACTCGACACTATCGAGGTTCTGTGGAGGCCGTTCGTGTTGTTCGGGGTGTTCGTGACCAGGACGATCGCTTAGTTCGAGTGCGTGGTGATCATGAAGTGTAGCAGTCATGTTGGACAAGTGTTCGGGTGTTGCTGTGTTCGAGCGTTCGTGATTAAGGAGCTTGGCGATGAGTCTGAAAAAGTGTGTAGCGTTTATCCTTGATCTTATGTATTACATACTGTAATTTATGTATTTAATACATAATCGTGTATTTCTATTTGAGATTGTAATTGTAAAGTTCATATATGATTGTAATTTGGAATTATCTTTCCGGTACTCATGGAAATCCTCGTGTTAGATTTCCTTCAAAAAGTAGGTTTAAAAGATCTCTCTTTATATTTTCTACCAATTAAGTAGTTTTTTAAAAAAATTTATTTTAAATGCATATTTAAGTTAAAATTTAAAAAATATATATATATTTTTTCTCTCTCAATCTCGATCCCCTCCCCTCTCTCTTCCCCACCATTTTTTACCTCTCTTCATTTTCATCCTCTCTCAAATTCTAATATGTATTTAATAGTTAATCCTTTTTCTCATCTTCATCTTCTCTCACCATCAACACCTCAGCACTCTGTTGCCGGCAAACAAAAAACCCTAAAACTAAGCCTTGTCATCCTTTCCTGTCACATCCCTTCCCATATTACCTTTTTAACTTAAGAGGAGGTGTGAAGATAGCTATATTTTGGAGCAAACGAGCCCCCGTTTGAGGTTTTGAAACTCGAGAAGAGTTCAGGTAGAAATACATGGTGAAAACCCCTTTAGACCATTCAGCTATGGATGCTTGGTGGGGTACATTACCCTTTTGTAATATCTGCCATCCACTGCCCTGTTCTTAAAGATCACATCTTAAGCCGAAAATTCTTTTAAAAGAACTTATTTCATTTAGAAAATTAATGTTCACACCAGATCATGGTTACAGACCGTATGTAATCAATTCCCAACCTAACCTTTAAGACACAAGGATTCTAGAAATCATTCTATCAACGAACTCTATCTTCTAGTGGCACTTCGACATTTCCCCTGCTATTTGGGGGGAAGAAAACAAAACATTTGTAAACATGAGTTGGAAACTCTCAGTGAGTAGTATGTTTTGTATGAAAATAGGTTTTGTTTTTTATATTCATTTTGGAAAACATTTTCTTAGACAATCAATCACGGGATCATTAAAGTATGAATGACCTTTGTCTGGTAATAGAAATGATGTTGGAATAATCATATGTTTCTCCATAAATGCAATGTTTCAACCAACCATAAATTCAAGAAAATAGTTCTAGTACCCAATACAACCCATTGAATGTGCATATCTCAACAATATCCTACTAGACAAATTTGGGTATGTTGACAATCCCAGCCAGATTATATTAACAATACTAGCCAGATATCCACAAGATATGCTAACAAATTTTTTTGGGTACAGTTCTAGTTTCCAACCAAATACATGCAACCACACAATTTCAGAAAACAATCAAAGTATCAGAAAATCAATAGAAAACATACTTTCAGATAATGCCATGGATTTCTGAACCATACTCGTAATTATTATATATATATTATATATATATATATTATATATATATATATATATATATGCTGGATTTGTGCCTTAAAAGTCTCGTGTCCTGTAGTTTGTAAACAACTTTGTAAGAACGCTTGTGATGTATAATATATATGATATTTACTTTACTTCTTGACTTTGCACATTTAGATGTTTTTATTTTACCACAAACCAATAAACCTAATCCCTGGTTGTCTTTATGTAACTTAAGCATGTATGTAGTGACATACAAGTGGATTATGTCTTAAGTGACAACCAAAATAGCCTATAGTATATGGATATTAAGAAGGAAACGTTATCCTAGTAACGCTACGGACGCGGCCCACTTTGTGGAATTGTTACAAGTGTTTGTGACTTGTCACAGATGTTCTGATCCGGATCATTCGTGTAGTGGACATGCGAGCGGGGGCATCCTATACAATGAGTTTCTATAAGACCTGACCTCGAAGTGTTAACATCGCGTCATACAACTCCATTCATGACTGAGACTTCACTTCACTAGGATGACCATAGGTAACATGACCTCGATCTTGGGTGAGTTGGGAACTCCTGCCATTGAGGGTGGTCCTTTGATTTTCATGGGTGCGAATGGCCAGAGCGCCGACTCAAACCTACCACAAGAAGGAGTTCACTCTTTCCTCGAAGCAAGGGCAAGTAGATAGATTACTCTTTTAAGGGCTGATCCCGGGCTTGAACGATGTGGCGCCACATACCTTCTCATGGCCCGAGAGGTGTTCACACAAAGTAGAATTATGTTGTATTTTTCATTAGAGGGATCGGTGGTACTTAAGAAAGAATATGTAACTACAAGGGCAAAACGGTAAATTGGCCTGCTGTTATTACGAGCATCTGTGAAGGGTTATTGTACTGATGATTGGTTAAATCCAATGGACATAGAAATATATCTATGGCAAGAAGAGTTCAACTGTCGGTCTTTAGTGGAATGTCTGGTAGTTAATGGATGGTGGATATCGTGATTAAAGAGTTTAGTAGGCTATTCATGTACCGTTGGAGATTCGAGCCATAGGTCCATAAGGTCCCCTTGGTAGCATGGATACAAGTTAAGAGTCAGTTTTTGGATCAGTTTGAAATGTTTAAATTGACAAGAGGGAGTTCGATTATATATGATATAATTGAACTAGTTAATTATATATGATATAATTAACTTTATGTATGAGATACATTAATTTGGAGGAAATTGAATATAAATATGATTTATATCTAGTGAAGGAAAAATACTATGATTAATATATGATATTAATTCATAAATTATGAATATTATGTGATCATACTCATTGTCTATTAATTGGACGGTTAAAAGGGTAATGAGGAGGCGTCTCTTCTATTTTAATAACGGATGAGTAAGTTGAAAGATCACTTTGAGACGCATAAATAGTTCATGGTGTGTTAACCATAAAAGGAGCGGACATTGTGTTGAAATGTGTTATCGCTTAGAAAATCTTTGCCTATACGATAGTGCCTGCACGATTGCTTACCTATATGATAGTGCTAAACGATTGCTTAACGATTACACCCGCGCGTGTTATTTACTAACGATTATTTACCTTTTTTTAAGCGATCATTTAATGCCTAATATTTACTAAATGATCGTATAGACGATTGCTTAGTTTTTTCTACACGATCGTTTAGACGATTGCTTATCTTTTCCTACATGATCATTTAGGCGATCGCTTATCTTTTACCTACACGATCGTATACTTCACCTAAACGATCAAGCATTTTGTTTATACAATAGACGAGCCTATCTCCCACTTGCTTGATCGTTGTATACAATATCTCTTCCTCCTTCCCTCTACCAAATCCGAACAAAGTCCACCCTTTGGATTCTCACTCCAAGAATACTGAGGGCTCTATGTGGTGATTGTTTGAGGTAGATGATTGGGTTTTGCGGAGTAATAGCTTATCGTCTCAATAAAATCAAGATTTGCTATGAAGAAGAAGTTTTCAGCTGGTACAATCTCTCGATCTCTTATTTACTGTTCTTATGAGCATATCAATATTTTAGCATTATGAATGCATTTTTAGTCTGTTTGAATGTATATGTGGAATTCTATTACAATGAATTGGAAAGATCCGATTTTTCTCATAGGTACTCTTAAATAATAGTTCCTTCAACATAATCTATAAATATATAAATTCACAAAGACATAAAAAGTAAAACCATTCACAGTTCTCCGATCCGATTTCTAAGTTTCTCGATCTCCTAAATCTATCCAAATCTCAAGTCGTATTAATCCAATAGTCAATTTAGAATCCCGTGTTTAGACTTAGAAATAATATTAAAACATCCCTTTAACCCTCAACATAGCTTACCTACCCCTAAGACTCAAACTGAACCTTCGGATGGAAAATAACAGTTTTGGGAGAAGGGTCTTGTCTCCACAACACATTTGGGTGCAAGGTAGCTTGGACAACTTGATGTTGGGTATAAAGCAACTCTTACTCAACGCATAGATGATCCTTCTCAATGCAAGGTTGGCTCTTCAATGCATTGTCCTTCCTGACTTTCTCCAATCACCTCCCTTTTAGGTCTTTTTCAGAGGATTTTGACTTGTGGAAAGAAATGAGATCCTCCAAGGGTATTTATAGGTTTCAGCATACCATTCTTGTCATCCCTTCCTACATTCAATGCATGACACCTCCTTTTTTCCTACAATCCAAGTGTTTTTCCCAAATTGAGCCAACATGTAGCTTTTGCCACCATCTACTTGCATGTAAGCATGTGGTGTCACCACTTAACTGTGTCCAATGCATGACCCCTTTTGAAGTGGCCATCCTTCATTTTGCATGCTCAACTTTGCATTTTTGTCTTCCACCTATACTTAGATTAACCAAAACTTCACCCTATTGATACACGTTCCTCACTTCGCAATCCATCCATCATGTTAATGCATAGGTACTAATCTTGGGTGCATGGGTCCCTCTTATGCATCCAACTCCTCAAATTCTCCCTTCTTTGATTTAGCTTCTTTCTTGTAGCATGGTTTCTCCCCTTGATTATGTCCAAAGTGCTCACATATGCAAGTTATGCGTCCATTCCCTTCCCTATGCACCCAATCTTCACTTGTCTAGGATTTCTTCACCTGTTGTCTCCTATGTCATCCAACACTTAGTCAAATTCTCAACCTAGGTTGCCCCATGCGTCCACCTTCCAAGGGCTATGCGTCCAACCCTAGTTCTTCTACTTGGTTGTGCATGGTTCAATGCATGGTTTTCTAATACTTAACCAATTCTTCCCTTACGTGTTCACTTAACCCTAAAAATCCCAAGAAAATTCTTCTATGTGTCCAAGTCCCCTTAGTATGCGCCCAACATGTCCAGTCTTATCCTAGTATTCGTTCAAGTCTTCCTTCTCCTCCCAAAATATGTTCCATTTGATATTTCTTATCCAAGGTTAAGCACCTACTTGTCATGTCCTTGGTACTTAATCAATTCTTCACTTTCCTAACCAACTTGAAGTTCCTTAAAATTCATAGTATAGTTCCTCATGTTCATAACATAGTTTCTTATTCTCACAGCATAGTTCCTCTTTCTCATAGCATAGTTCCCTCAATCTCATACCATAGCTTCCAAAATGTCTTTTACACATCCAAGGTGACTTCCTTCCCCTTATAACACTTCAAGTTGTTCAACTAAGGTTTTCTTGGACGTCTCCTATGCACCCAACTTGCCCCATGCATCCAACATTATGCGCCCAAAGTAGTGTTCCTATGCTATGAGTTGAACTTCTTAGTCTATGCTACGAGTTTATGATATTATGCTATGACTTCATTGCTATGCTATAAATCTACCAACTATTCTATATCTTGAACTTAGGCAACATTTCTTATTCTTTCCTATGTTATGAATTCAACTCTCATAGCATAGTTTGACACTTAGCCAAATTTTTTACCCCAATCTACTATGTCTCCAACATTTAGAATTTTTTTTTTCCTCCAAGGCATAGTTCAGGTACTTAACAAATCTTTCTCTTCAAGACTTTTAATTCTAAGTTCTTCTTTCAACCTAAAGAATTCTGTGAGGGCTCAGGTGTTACATTTACATTCAACAGAACCCCCCAACAAAAAAAATAACAAAAGTGGCATAAAGCCTTTACTTGTTATGATTGTTAAAGCCCTCTAATCAGTTTTATGTGCATCAAAAAGTTGTCATGGAGGCCCTCAATGTAACAAGTTTGACCCCCTTGGTTGTTCTTTCCGATAGAAAAAGAGAACCCAGAAAAATCTCTCCAATACTATCTTCTTCCTCCTTCAAGTTGCCAAATTTTGCTAGTTTTAGCATAAATTTACCAGTTCCACAAGCTTCAAGGAAGTTTACTACTCTTATTTTCAATATTCAATCCTGGTTTTCCGAAGCTCTTATTACGAGGCAATATATCTTTTATTTTTTAATTTATAAATGTTATATAAAAATTTAAAATGGTATAAAAATATATCTTTAATTAATAAAATAGGAATAAGGACCCTTTAAGCCTATTTTACAAAACTAGGGACTAAAATGACCAAATTGAAACTTGAGGGACCAAATACACCTATTTTTAAAAACTCAGGGACTAAAAAGATACGTTTTCCATAAAAAATATAAGAAAAATCTCATATGAATTTTTTTAAAGGGAGAGTTACAAATATAACAATCAGACCCAAAGTATTAGCAGATATAATATAATGTAAAAAAAAAAAAAAATACAAATATGGCAAAATTTATATAGTCTATCAGTGATAGAACATATCGTTGGTAGGAGTCTATCGGTGATAGACCATATCGCTGGTAAGAGTCGATCAGCGATAGAAGTCTATCACTGATAGACTTGCTATATTTGTAATTTTTTAAAAAAAGTTGTTATACACTTAGTTATTATCTCTAAAAATAGTTGAGGGATTTTCAAAAATAGAAAAATAAAGAAAATTATTTACAAAAAATAGCAAAATTTTAATCTTCATTGATAGAGACTGATAGATGTTGATAAAGGCTGATAGAAGGCTATTGATGTTTATTAGTGATAAAAACTAATAGAAGTCTATCATTAATACTATGTGATAGACGCTTATAGAAGTCTACTAGTGTCTATCAGTATTTTTTCTGTTATTTTTGTAAATAGTTTGACATTCTTTCTATTTATGAAGATTTTTCAAAATAGTATTCATTACAATTATTTATTTATCCTTTTTTGGATGGAGTACTTTTTGTGGAGATGCCTCCCATTCAAGACTAGTAATTATAATGGACCACCCCCTTGATAATTGGACCAGAGTTTATAATTAACAAGGGTTAAAATATCAATGTCTTAGAGTTACGATTATATATATATATATATATATATATACACACACACACACACACACTAGTAATTATAATGGACCACCCCCTTGATAATTGGACCAAAGTTAATAATTAACAAGGGTTAAAATATCAATGTCTTAAAGTCGCGATTATATATATATATATCTATATAATATCAATTGATATTATTTCAACAAGTTATAATAAAAAAGTAAAAATAAATTTTAAATTAGTAAATAAATATTCTATATGGTTTATTTAAACAAGTTAAAGTATTTATTATTTGTATTAGGTTCACATGATCAAGATTTTGATGCTTTTTCTTTTTCATGTTTTATGAATTTTTTCGGTGATAAAATAGAAATGTTGATTCACCATTTATGTTAAAATTGAACTTATAAAAATGTAGAAATATTGATGTAAATGACAACATATTGATTAAAACTTAATATCATGTTAATAATGAATTATTAACTTAAGTTTAGTTTTTTTAATTCAATAATTACGTATGAGGATGAGAGATTGAATTGTCAACCTAATTTAGAAACTAAAACTGCATATCTTTTTTGAGTTCAATGATTACGAAAGTGAGAGAGTAAACTATCGACATTTGAGATAATAATTCATGTTAGGTCCACTAAGTTTGAATAACTTATGTTACATTATTGTTGGTGAAAGAAGGGTTTATTGTCTTTGAGACATGCCATTCATTTGTCTAAGGAACAGTGTCCTAAGATACCTTAAGAAATTGAGGATATGAGACGTATTCCCTACACATCAACTGTGGGTGTTGGGATTGATGTCCCAAATCTAGTGTATCTCGTGGTTTGTGGTTTTTGTTAACACAAATTATTTATCTAATAAAATCATAGGTATTTTATTTTACATTTAGACAACATTAATTCAATCCAATAAACTAAGATCTAAGGTTATATGATGTCACTTGAACAATATGTAGTTGACATATAGGTGGTTCATGTTCAAGTAATAATCTAAAAAGTCTGCAGTCTGCAATAGTTGACAGAAGCAAGTTCACCTACAAAAGATGAAGCTTCTCAAGGCTTGAATTCAATCAACGCAACCTCCAGATAATGAAACTCAGCAAGAACAGGACCTCAACAAATAGCCAATGCAATAAGAAGTAAGGCGGGATCCTCTACCTTTCCCATCTAGGCTGAAGAAGAAAGACGATAGTAAGCAATTTCAGAGGTTCTTGGACATTCTCGATAGCTACACATTAACATTCCCTTAATACAAGCACTAGAGAAGATGCCGAGTTATGTAAAATTTCTCAAGGATATCCATGCCAATAAAAGAAAGATCAAGGAAAATGAAACAGTTGCACTAACATATGAATGCAGCGCACCGTTTCAAAACAATATCCCCACTAAAATGAAGGACCCTGGGAGTTTTACATTTCCCTGCACGATAAGAGGGAAGATGGTCGGGAACGCACTGTGCGATTTAGAGGCAATCATAAATCTAATGCCCTTGTCAATTTTTAAGAAGCTGGATATCGACAACGCAAGACCAACCACGATCACATTACAGTTGGCCGATAGATTAATAAAGCATCCTAAGGGCAAGATAGAGGATGTACTTGTGCAAGTGGACAAGTTTATCTTTCCGACAGATTTTTTCGTATTGGATTACGAAGCTGACAGAAAAGTCCCTATCATCTTGGGTTACCCATTTCTCGTAATAGGGCGAGCACTGATCGATGTGCAAAAAGGGGAATTGACCATTAGGGTTGACGATCAGGAAGTAAAATTCAACGTGTTCAATGCGTTGAAGTACACAGGTGACATGGAAAACTGCAAATATATTGAGGAACTACTGCAGGAAGAACATTGGCACGAACCCCTAAAGGAGCTGGAGGAAGAAGATCTTGAAATTGGCGCAATATTGGAGGAGGACTGCGTTGTAATTCATACTGAATCAAATTTTGAACCGCTCAAGGTACCTGAACGGACATCACAACACATTAAGCCATCTTTGGAAGAACCACCTATGCTAGAGTTAAAGTCGTTGCCCGTGCACCTTAAGTATGCTTACTTAGGATGTAACAACACGTTACCAGTTATCATTTCCGTATCGTTGAGTAAGGAGAAAGAAGAGGCGCTCATACAGATCCTAATAAATAACGCAAAGGCCTTAGGATGGACCTTGGCAGACATTCGAGGAATCAATCCCTCGTATTGTATGCACAAGATTCATTTGGAAGAAGGAAAGACAGGATTGGTAGAAAGGCAACGTCGCTTGAACCTGGCTATGAGGGAGGTCGTAAAAAAAGAAATAGTGAAGTGGCTGGACCCATGAGTCATCTACCCGATATCTGATAGCAGCTGGTTGAGCCCAGTGCAGTGTGTTCCAAAGAAAAGGGGGATGACAGTCGTCACTAATGACAAGAATGAATTAATTCCCACAAGAACGACTACGGGGTGGAGAATTTGCATGGATTATCGCAAGTTAAACTTGGCCACTAAAAGATACTTGTGGTAAATTAATTTTTCTGTTTCCTTGACGGCTATTCAGGGTACAATCAAATAGCAATTACACTGGAAGATCAGGATAAGACAACATTCACGTGCCCATTTGGTATGTTTGCATTTCGACGCATGCCATTTGGACTCTGCAATGTGCCAGGCACTTTCCAACGATGCATGATGGCAATATTCTCATATTACTTGGAGGAGTCAGTCGAGGTATTCATGGATGATTTTTCAGTATTTGGCAATAATTACAACACCTGTTTATCTAACTTGGAAAAGGTCTTGAGGAGATGCGTGGCAACAAATCTTGTTTTGAACTGGGAAAAATGCCACTTTATGGTGGAAGAAGGAATAGTTCTGGGTCACAAAATCTCTAAAGTCGGATTGGAAGTTGATCATGCAAAAATTGACGCAATTTCCTAGTTACCCCCACTAGTGAACGTGAAAACACTTAGGAACTTTCTGGGACACGCTGAGTTTTATAGAAGATTTATTTGCAACTTCTCCCAGATCACAAGGTTCCTAAGTGCGCTCCTTAAAGCTAACTGAGAATATAATTTTGATGATGCGTGTACCAAAGCATTCAACACATTAAAAGATGCGCTCGTCACCACACCCATTCTGTTGGCGCCAAACTGGAGGCAACCATTTGCGTTGATATGCGATGCTAATGGGTATGCTGTGGGCGCAGTATTAAGCCAGCGCAAGGACAAGGTATTGCCTCCTATTTATTATGTGAGTAAAACATTGAATGATGCACAAGAGAACTATACAACCACCAAGAAGGAAATGTGCGCAGCGATATTTGCACTGGAAAAATTCCGACAATATTTAATCGGAACAAACGTTGTGGTGTATATGGATCACTCTGCGATCAAGTATTTGATGACAAAGAAGAATGAAAAACCAAGGCTTATACAGTGGGTGTTGCTACTACAAGAGTTTGATCTAGAGATCAAAGACCGGAAGGGCACCGAGAACTAAGTCGCGGATCATTTGTCAAGATTGGAGAATTGTGAGGTTCAAGGTAAAGGAAAAGATATTGAAGAAAGATTCCTCGATGAGCTGCTGATGTCAGTAGGCATTAATGTTCCCTGGTATGCGGACATCGTGAATTTCATTGTTTGCGGTCAAATACTAGATGACTATACTTATCAGTAGAAGAAGAAGCTAAGACATGATGTTAAATTTTATTTTTGGGATGACTCATTCCTATACTGACTCGGTCCTGATCATATATTGCATCAATGCGTTCCTGAACACGAAGTCAAGCACATTCTGGAGATGTATCATGAGTCCCCTTATGGAGGACACTTTGGGGGACAGCGAACTATCGCAAAGGTTCTACAGTGTGGCTATTTCTGGTCAACACTGTTTAAGGATGCCCAAGCCCACGTTGTGTAATGTGACAGATGTCAGAGAATGAGGAATATGTCAAAGAGAAATGAAATGTCATTGACATCAATCTTAGAAGTGGAATTATTTGATGTTTGGGGAATTGACTTCATGGGCCCATTTCCACCATCAGAAGGTCATCACTATATCCTGGTTGCGGTTGATTATGTATCAAAATGAGTTCAGGCTATTGCATGTGCCAAGAATGATGCGGCCACAGTGGCGAAGTTTCTTAAGAAGAATATTTTTGCTCGATATAGGACACCACGGGCCTTAATCAGCGATGAGGGCTCTCACTTTATCAACCGTATAATTGCCAACCTGTTGACTAAATTTAACGTCAGCCATCAACTTACGACTGCTTATCACCCGCAGACTAATGGGCAGGCAGAGATTTCTAATCGAGAGATCAAAACTATCTTGGAGAAGGTAGTCAATACTTCCAGGAAGGATTGGTCACCCAAGCTTGATGAAGCAAAGTGGGCATACAAGACCGCCTATAAAACACCAATTGGCATGTCCCTGTATGCCCTGGTCTTTGGAAAAGCTTGTCATCTGCCGCACGAGTTGGAGCATAAGGCGATGTGGGCATGCAAGAAGCTGAAGTTTGATTTAGCAAGTGTGGGGAAAGTCTGGAAGTTGCAACTGAATCAGTTGATCGAATGACGAAGGGATGCCTATGAAAATGCCAAGATCTATAAGGAGAAAACCAAAAAGTGGCATGATGACCGCATAAATGACCGAACATTCACCAAAGGTCAACAAGTATTACTATTTAACGCTCATTTGCGATTGTTCCCAGGAAAGTTGAAATCTCGCTGGTCTAGGCCATTTAAAATCAAGATTATCTTTCCTCATGATCCAGTGGAACTAACAACTTTAGATGGGAACAACGCGTTTAAAGTCAATGGTCAACGGATTAAACCGTACTACGGAGGCAACTTCGAGCAACACATGGATACCATTGACTTGGGCAAGCAGGATTAAACCGCTTGTAGGGGAAGCAATTGCGGTAACTTTGAGAACTTCTTTGAATCAACATCCCTATTTATGTTTACATGCTTTCTTTACATGCTTTCTTTTACTACTTTCTAAATCTCTTTATTTACTGCTTTTTAGGAGTAGCATTTAATGTTTTCTGTAATTCTCTTCAATTTAATTTTTCATGTCATGTTTAAATTCCTTTAATTTGTATACATTAGTAGCGTTGTTCTTTAATTTCTGTGAATGATTGGATGAAACATTAGACACCGCAAAGTCTTTTCGACTTGCGTTTTTTATGACTTAAAAAGAAGAAAAATTGGTATATAACACGATGATGTGTACATTGTGTGTTAACAAGAGACACCTTGCGTCCATTACACCCAAATGCATTGCGTTGAGGGGTGTGTTGCGCATGTATGTGTTCTTTGCCCGTCCTTAGTGAAAAGGCACTATGTTGAGGTAGTGATGTGCTGGTAGAAATACCGTGTGCCCGATCCTCCAGAAATGCATTGACTTAAGGGGTGTGTTGCGGGAGTGCATGCGTTGTTGCCCGTCCTCAGCAAAAAAAATGTATTTGCGTTTTTATAAGCACCCATCTGAATCACATTAAAAAAGATAACAGCTCAATTCTTTGATTCTTTGTATAGGAAATAATTTTTGTATTGTGTTAATTTTTAATTATTTTTATACTTTGTTAATATTCAATACAAGAGAATTAAATATTCTCTTCTTTTTGCATGTGCCTTTTTTTGTTCTTTATCATCCTTTGTCAATATTTGCGATGTTCTGATCTTTTACTTTTGCGTTATTCATTGCACTGCCATAATGTAATATATGTTTATACTTAGAATCATTTCCCATACTTTGTAAGTTCTGACCAACACTTAGTTAATTCTTAGTTTAGCAATACTTTACCTTTTATCTTTCACAATTCTGCTCAAACCTTCTTTTTGAAATATTTATTCTAAGTGTTTGTCTAGTCTATCCAAACAACGCAATGAGAACTTTGCTCATCATTAAATTTGGGGGTGGGGAAGGTCTGAGCAGATAAGATCAAGAATATGTGATCTTCAAGAAAATGCGTTCATATTCCAAAAAGAAAAAAAAATTACATAAAACCTGTCTCTTATACACATCTAGATGTGTATAAGAGACAGGGTCTGAGCAGATAAGATCAAGAATATGTGATCTTCAAGAAAATGCGTCCATATTTCCAAAAAAAAGAAAAAAAGAAAAAGAAAAAGAAAAAAAAAATTATACAAAACTCCAATGTCAGCGTAAGGGAAAACTTAAAAAATGTTCCCAACCTGATAAGAGTTTAGTTGTGAAAGAAACCTACTCCTAGTTGGATGTTCGTATGACACCCGTAGGAGCAAGCCAAAACGAAAGTGGGTTTCCAAGAACAACACAATATGAAAGAAAATAAAAGAGTATAAGAGACAACTCCTCTGAATATCATGAGTTAAAGTTGAAATTGACATACAACCATTGTTGGATGTTCGCATGACACCCGTGGGAACAAACCAAAACGAAGAGTGTAACCATGACCAACAGTCTCTAATAAATAACGCAAAGTTTAACCACCACATATAGGTATATCAAGTTGTTTTGATAAAGAAGAGATAAACATTCTATTTTAAAAACTAGAAAAGCATCTTTGAGCAGAATTTTGTTATATAGAAGAATAAAGTAGGGCTTTATTAAGAATTAGCAAGGATAGAAGGAAATTGCATTGTTAAGAAATGTGCCTAAGTGTAATAATCAGAGTAGCCAATCAACGCAAAAATATAGGAGAGGAATTTATCTTTATTGCCTTAGTAGAAGATATGCTTGAGGACAAGCATATATCTGAATTTGGAGGTGTGATAACTTGTAGAAATACAAGTTATTTATGCTGCCTATTCTGGATATTGCGGCCAAAAGAGAAGGAATATGCGTCGATCGTATGAAAAGTAGCTCATAGATACAATAATTATGAATTATTACAATTACATCCACTAACATCGTCAAGATGGTAGAAGAGGATATTTTTATACTATTTTGCAGGAAACCAAGTCACCGCTTGCGATCAAGGCTCAATGAGAAACTGAACAACGCATCTCTGTCACATTGCGCCCATCAAACCATAATGAAAAGACGATTAACGCAATGACGGCGCAATGCGACAGTCGATCTAAAGCTAAATTTCAATCGCATGCGGTAATAAAAACAACATTGCATGTATGCAACCAATCGAAAGGCGCAGTTGAGCAACGCAAATGCGGAGGATTGTGAAACGTGTACAACTAACCGTTGTGTAGATTTGACGGTCAGATTGCATAGCAGAAAGAATATTTATTCCTCCATCTTCGAAATTTCCATAATAAGAAGTGGGATCCACAAGCCAAAAGTTAAAGCTTTTCACCTATAAATACCCCTATAGAATTCAGAGAAGATATACTTGATACGGGTATAATTGATACGAGGGCTAATTAATCCTAGATTATTGAGAGAAAGGCTGAGTTGAGTACTGATCGGAAGAAATCTAGGAAGAGAAGAGACAAGGCCGAGAGGTGAGTCTCAGTGCGAATCTGCTAGATCCCCACCGTGAAGCTCTTTGCTTAGATCCCTGCTATCGGTTGAGCAAGCCTGAGATGGCAGCTCATCCATCTGTTCACTCCATCCACGCTGGCAAGCAAATCTCCATCTAGATCGGTGCTAAGACATTGGCGCTTATTTGTATTTGTTTCTAACTCTATTTCATCAAGTGTCATTCATCTTTTTAATCTCTTCATTCACAAATCATGTATCAGACGCTAAATAGTTTTATTGAATGTCTCGATCATTTCCATTCCCACTTCTCTGTCTATTTTTGTTCCTCCATTAATCGTTTTCTCCATGAAGTTTTCTTAATACCTTGGTAATTAATATGGATTAAACGAGTAACTTAATCTGTGCTAAAGAGATAAATGCATTTAGCTAAGGCATGCTAGACGACATCTTCATCTGTGAGAGCAGAAGTGAAGATGTCATTCTGATCTGTCGAGAGAAGGTTAGAAGAATGCATTAACTAAAGCAAGTAGTACTTCCAGAGATGGAAGCAACCTTGCGTTCATTACGTTCATCCCTGTTTCACCACAGAGATGTGAGAACGTGCCTGATCACCGAGAGGTGTACGCTAAGGGAAAAGCGGAACAGTACTTATATCTTTAATACAATTAAGGAACTTGCACTGTTTATATTAGTTATATTTTCTGTTTCTGCTTTGCACATGAGACTTGTCACTGCATTACATGATCTTTGCATAATCTTCACAGCCAGCCTTGACCTCAGTATCTTGTATCATGAAACCTGTATCTTGTATCATCTTACCTTAGATTTACTTTATCGCAATTTACTTTAACGCAATTTATGTTATTATCGCATTTTTACTGCTTACTTTACTTTATCGCATGTTTAATTACTTGTACACAAACTCTTTTATAAATTAAAAAAAACCCCTAGTCGCATATATCACAAACATAACGCAATAACCTAAAACAGTCCCTGTGTTTGTCCTCGAATTACACCGAGAAACTTGCGGTGAAATTATACTTGATTTCAATGCAAGGAAACTTGTGACAACGCACATCATACTATAGAAACATTCGTTAATAATACATGTCTAGAAGTAGTGTCACATATCATCGCATAAAATCTATGTCACCAATTTTGTGGCATGGAATTGCATCATAGTACAAAGTCTGCGTTACACCACACTTTTGACTTCAAGACTCATGGGAATTCGCCACAGTAGCACTATTATCACAATAAATGGTGATAGGACTAGACATATCTAGAACAACTTCCAGATCAATCAGGAATTTCTTGAGCCAAATGACCTTCTTCGCAGATTCACAAGCTACTACATATTCGGCCTCCATGGTGGAGTTTGTGATGCACCCTTTCTTGGTGCTTTGCCATACTATATCTGTTAAGAGTGAACACTGATCCTAAAGTGGATTTTCGAGAATCCCTATTAGTCTAAAAATCATATTTTGTGTATCCTGTAAGGATCAAATCCTTAGAACCATACACAAGCATGTAGTCTATCGTTCTTCGTGAAGGAAATCGGACATAAGGATTTTCATGAGTAGCGGAAGGATCGTTCCAAATTTCAATCGTATATGAACATTCCAATTACCCTCACAAATGAAAACATACAGGCTATGCACAAATCGAAATTATAGCATGCTTCACTAAACGATCAAGGGAAGAAATTAACATAACTTTGAAGACTCATCTTAAACACCCCTGATCACGAAGGCTCGATCACAGAAACACGGCAACACATGAACGCTTGTACACCATGACCATTACACTGCACGATCACAGCGACCTGAACACAACAATCTCCAAGATCACGAACACAGCAAACGACCTCCATAGAACCTCGATAGAGTTGAGTTGAGTATGACATCACCACAACAGCTACTTTGGTATGATCGATGTGAGAATCTAGAAGTGTGGCTCTGTGTGGACTTGGTTAGAGGCGAGACCGGAGGATAACAATCATGTAAACGATTGAGCAAGTGGTAGATGTTAAAGCGTATCGTATAGAATGATGCCTAATCGTTTAACAGAAGCTCTGCGATCGTCTAGATAAAGCTATGCGATCGTTTAGCTTATCGGCAAGCTGAGTGTCTATCGTGTAGAAACACTCTACGTCATCTAGTCTCTCCAAGCTGTCATTTAGTAAATCTTATTTACTTGACAACCTTTCTGTGAGAACTTTTCCGAGAATGGAAATCTCAAATCAACAATTACTAAAATTAGGAAAACCATTTTTACTTTATCTCACGGTTACCATGAAACCACCAATAACCTCCCACAAAATTGGTTATTAGAGAAAAAGAGATAATTATCCAATAGTTAATATTATTATGAATATAAATGATAACCAACTTACCATACTATATTTATAACCTATAGTTTTAATATTTCATCTCATGAAACATATAAACCATAGCTCTTTCTATTCCATGGTCCTTAATGTAAATCTCATTTACATTAATCCTCCATTTGATGTATCTCATACACCATATCGATCATATCATATATAATCAAATTACCTCTTGTCAATTTGAACATTTCAAATCAACACCAAGAACTGATCCTCAACTTGAATCCATTGAGCTACCAAGGGGACTTTATGGACCTATAGCTTGAAGATCAAACAGTACGTGAATAATTGACTAAACTCTTTAGTCACGGGATCCACCATCCGTTAACTGCCAGGCATTCCACTAAAGACCGACAGTTGAATTCTCCTTACTACAAATATATTATGTGTCCTTCTTAACCAATCAACTTTGTTACAAACCTTCACAGATCGTTTGTAAGTACAACTCTGCCAATACCTGTTATATCCCTGTAATTACATCTAACTCCTTAAGTACCACTGATCCCTCTAATGAACATAAGTCATAGTCCTACTATGACTGAGTCTTCTCTTCCAAAGAGAAGATATGGCCACTATGTTCAAGCCTTGGAATGAGCCCTTAAGGGAGTAATCTATCTACTTACCCTTGCTTTGGGGAAAGGAGTGGAATCTGCCAATCTTGTGTAACTGAGTTTCCGAAACTCCCAAATCAAACAAGTCCCAAAAAGGTAGGCATGTTGAGTTGGCAATTTGGCCACTCCCACCCCATACTAATTAAAGAACTTACCCTCAAAGGCATGTTGAGTTGGCAATCTTGTCACCTATGGTCGTTTAAGTGAGATGTAAGTCTCCAGTATTAACGGCATTATATACAGAGACTAGTCATCTCGTATTCTGGTCTTATACAAACTTTTCATATAAGGAAACCCCTACATGCATGTCTCCCACATGAATGGTCAGGATCTACCATTGTAGTCAGTTTACAAACACTTGCAAACCCCTACAAAGTGGGCCGTATCCGTAGTATCATCAAGATCACGTATGCCACCATAATCCTTATACTACAGACTTATTTAGGTTATCACTTAAGGTATGATCCACTTGTTATATTCACATATACATGCTTAAGTGTACATACAATAACCATGAGCTTTGTTTTAATTATAATGAGTAAATTCCAAGAATGAACAATAACGACTTATTTTATTCATAAACAATGTGTATATATTACAAACAACAAGACTCTGGGAGAATTAGGGCACCAATCCCAACAATCTCTCACTTGTCTTAATGCCTCGGGAGGACTAATGTACAAAACAAGAAAAATACATGTACAATATACAATAAACTAGGGCATACCCTAGTATCATCTCCCACTGCCCTAGATAAAATGTTGCATGTTCTGCAGACCTAAAACTCTTCAGGTGACCCTTGAAACACTTTAGCGTGAGAGTTTTGTAAAGGGATCAGCAACGTTGTGCTCTGACGCAATCATTCATGACTATCACATTACCACGATGCATAATCTCCCTGATCAAGTGGTATTTTCGCTCTATATGCTTGCCCGACAATTGAAGACTTCGGAGGTTCATTTGAATTGGCCACAGCCCCACTATTATCACAATAGAGAGTGATAGGAAAATCCATATTTGGAATAACTTCCAAATCTGTAAGAAATTTCCTCAACCAAATAGCCTCTTTAGCTGTTTCATAAGCAGCTATGTATTCGGCTTCCATAGTGGAGTCCATGATGCATCCTTGCTTGATGTTTCACCAAACTACAACCCCTTCATTTAGAGTGAACACTGATCCCAATGTCGATTTGTGAGAATCTCTATCAGTCTAAAAGTCAGAGTCTGTGTATCCTGTAAAGATCATATCTTTATCTCTATACACGAACATGTAGTCCCTCATTCTTTGAAGATATTTGAGGATTGTCTTGACTGTCATCCAGTAATAAAATCCTAGATTGGACTGATACCGACTGACAATCCTTATTGCATAGCAAATGTCAGGTCTAGTACATAACATTGCATACATTAAGTTTCCTATAGTTGAAGCATAGAGAATTCGTCTCATCTCCTCAACCTCTTGAGGTGTCTTAGGACATTGATCCTTAGACAAAATGATTCCATGCCTAAAGGGTAACAAACCCCTTTTGGAATCCTGCATACTGTACCTGATCAACATTTGATCGATGTACGATGCTTGAGATAAGGCTAACATTTTGTTCTTACGATCTCGAATGATCTGGATCCCTAGAACATAATGCGCCACACCCAAAGCATTCATTTGTAACTGGGCAACTAGCCATTGCTTAATGTCAGTCAGATACCCTACATCATTCCCAATGAGTAGGATATCATCCACATACAGTACCAAGAATGCTACTGAGCTATTGATGATCTTCTTATAAACACAAGGCTCATCAACGTTCTGATCAAAGTCAAATGACTTGACCACAATGTCAAATCTAATGTTCCATGATCTAGACGCTTGTTTAGCCCATAAATGGACCTATTAAGCTTGCAAATTCTTTACTTTTGATCTAGAACGATGAACCCCTCTGGTTGAGTCATATAGATGGAATCCTCAAGATTACCATTAAGAAGTGTTGACGTCCATTTGCCATATCTCATAATCATAAAATGTGGCTATGGACAGGAGTATTCTGATAGACTTGAGCATGGCAACAGGTGAGAGAGTTTTCTCATAGTTAAGTCTCTCGACCTGGGTATAACCCTTTGCCACGAGTCTAGCCGTATAGGTTTGGACCTTTCTATCTACACCTCTCTTTCGCTTACAGATCCACTTACACCCTATAGGTCTTACCCCATCAGGCGGATCCACAAGCTCTCAGACATTATTTAAGTATATAGACTCCATCTCCTAGTTCATGGCTTTAATCGATTCATCCTTATCAACATCCTCCATACTTTCTTAAAAGACAACGGATCCTCGACCCCATCATTAGAAATAACATTTTGGGCTTCAGTCAGACCCATGTAGTGATCCGATGGGTTTATAACCCTCCTACTATGTCGAGGAAGTCTCAACTCTTGAGCTGGTTGACTAGATGTACCAACCTCAATAACTCTTGTTGATCTATCAGTCTATTCAACAACTCTTGTTGAACCCTCTGTAGTCTCAGTCTCACTAGAAATCTCACGTAAAACAAGCTTACTTCGTGGCTTATGATCCTGGTTGTGGTCTTCTTCCAAGAAGATAACATTCATTGAAATAAACACTTTACGAAAAACTCTCAAATGCGATTCCAACTTCTTCAGGTTAGTCACTAGCACATGTGCTGGACACTCCCAAATCTTTAAGTGGTGTAAACTACCTTTACGGCATCTCCACAACTCAAAAGGTGTTTTAGAAACACTTTTCGGGGGAATGTTGTTCAGGATGTAGCATGCAGTCTTCCTTGCAAAACCCCAAAACGAGTCTGGAAGATGAGCATAACTCATCATAGACCGAACTATGTACAACAAGGTTCTGCTTTTTCTTTCTTATACACCATTCTACTGAGATGTACTTGAGGCCGAGAGGTTGGACACAATCCCTTGTTCTATCGTATAGTTCTGGAATTGGAGATTCATATACTCTCCACCACGATCAGATCATAGTGTTTTTATCTTCTTACCTAATAACTTTCCAACTTCATCCTTATACTTTTTGAACTTATCAAGGGCTTCAGACTTATGTTGCATTAGGTAGAGATACCCGTTCCTTGATAATCATTTATGAAAAAGATGAAATATTCATACCCACCTTGAGCCCTATCACTAATTAGACCACAGAGGTCAGAATGTACAAGCTTCAAGGCCTCCTTGGCTCTGTAACCTTTTTTAGTAAAAGGTCGTTTGGTCATCTTGTCTTCATGGCATGATTCACACACCGTTAAGGAGCTTTCTTCTAAACTCTTTAGAGGTCCACTTTTCAACAACTGCTGAATCCTATTGAGGTTGATGTGACCTAACCTTAGATGCCAAAGTTGGGCATTTTCCTTAAGAGAAACCTTTGGTCTTTTAGCTGTTTTTGCCGTAATGAAAATTTCAGTATTAAACAAGGCTTTTATGACTAACGACCTTAGTACATATAAGTTACTTTCCATTGAATCAAAACCAATCTCCATTCCATTCTTGAAAATAAACACTTCATTCTCATAAAAAAAGACGGTGTACCCTTGTTCAATGAGACAAGAAACCGAGATTAAGTTCCTCTTAATATGAGAAACTACAAAAACATTATCTAGTAACAAATAACGTTTCTTGTCCAAAAATAACTTTAGCCTGCCTACAGCAACAGCTGAAACAACCTTACCATTGCCGACTTGAAGAGTCATCTCTCCCTATGGTAACGTTTGCTATGAACTAAATCCTTGGTAAGAGGAACTGACATGGTTGTAGCACCCAAATCTAGGATCCAGGCAGAATCATCATTCTCTACCAAACCTAAATAAATCATATTTACTGTCTTGAGACATCCTCCTCTTTTGGAGAGTACTGAGATCAGTATCAGAACCTAAATAAGCTCCAAGTTGCATTTCAGAGAACACGTATCTTCCATGAACCTCAACAAAGTCAGCAATAATTGCTTCCTCTTCCCAGAGTTTCACTTGGGAACTGACACTACTGGTTTTGTCATCCATCCCTTTTGTGCTCGAAAAGTAAAAATTGACGTTCAAACCAATCTTGCAACGAGTCTATTATCTTGCGTGCAATGACCATGTTCTCAACCCTTTTGGCCAAAGCATCAGGTATACTAGCCAAAATGTGAATTATGGCCAATGAATTAGTCTTCATCCACACCTCATATGCATTGCAAACACTTCGTGGTGCATCAAGTGTTGGGACTTGAGGACATTCCTCAACCATGAAAAATTCGAGGTCATTTACCATGAAATACATTTTACGAGGCTCTTTCCACTATATGTATTCGGTCAAATTAAAGGCTGTAAACAGAAATACTAACGAGTTGCTGAAAAAAAAAAACACATTGACTTGCATTAGGGTTTAAGCAAATAATCGTTGAAAAACAAATACAACATCCAAAAATGTTTAGCAAAACTAACATGAACCCCGTGTGACATCTAATATCGCAATGACGCTTCAAAGGTTTAGGAGAAAAGTCGTTGAAGGGAGGGTAATTATCCTTCCTCTGAATTGAGAAGTTCTCAATCAGTCATTAATACTAGAACAAATCTTGCTCCTATAGTGACTAGCCATCATTGATTTGGTCAAGACATCATTAACTTACTTAATAATCCCCTGTAAGTGTGACCCACCATTTTAGGCCCTATAGATCCACCCCAAGCAGCCAATCCAAAGGGAAAAAATTCAATTGGGGTAAAACCTAAAGTTTTGACGCCCTATCCATTTCTAGAGTTCACGTTGATCTTGACCAACTGCATAAAACCCATCCAAAGGGGGACGCACCAAAGGCGCCACGAAGGAATACAGAATGATCTCACGGTGTGAACCAATGACAGAAACCATAGGATGTGTTGACATACACCTTTCACCTATTTACTATAAACACTCTCTTCGTCCACCTTAATATTGACTCATGCAAATACCATCCAAAGGGGGATGCTCCCAGGGCACTACGAGGCCAAGCATGAATGTCACGAAGTGAATATACAGGGAGAAACATTAGTGGAATCATTGACTTATCAGATACATCTCTTCCTCCCATTGAGTATTTCATAACCTATGGTTTAGTTTACGTAGAAAAAAAATGGCTAAGAATTTCATTTAAGTGACTGTTTGGGTTTGCCCAAGAGTCTTTTGATCATCATCCATTAAACTCTTTAACGGAGTCTTTGACCAACTGGTATATGCTTGTAGAAAATCTATCTAATTCATCTTTCCAGGTAGGTTCCCAGGTAGTGGTGTTTCTGTCTGCTTAAGTACCCCAGCCTAGACAGAACCCGCCTTAGATAAAAGTTGGGGTTGATGCCCTAAAGTCTCGTGTCTTGTAGTTTGTAAGCAGTTTGTACGAACGATTGTGTTGTATAATATATGATATTTACTTCACATCTTGATTTTTCTCAGCTGTATGTTTTAACTTTAACATAAACCAATAAACATAAAATCCCTGGCTATTTGTATGTAACTTAAGCATGTATATGGTGACCTAAAGTGGATCATGTCTTAAGTAATAACCAAAATTGGCTAGAGTATATGGATATAGGAGGGAAACCTTATCCTGCTAACACTATGGATGCAGCCTGCTTTGTGGGATAGTCACAAGTGTTGTGACTTGTCACAGATGGTCTGATCCTGATCATTTGTGTAGGGGACATGCGAGCGGGGGCTTTCTACACAAAGAGTTTATATAAGACCTAACCACGAAGTATTAACGTCTCGTTATATAACATCGTTCATGACAGGGACTTCACTTCACTAGGATGACCATAGGTAACATGACCTAAATCCTGAGTGTGTTGGGAACTCCTGCCATTGAGGGTGGTCTTTTGATTTATATGGGTGCGAGTGGCCATATCGCCGATTTGAACCTACCATTTTGGGGATTTGATTTAGGAGCTAGAAACTCAGCTACACAAGAAGGAATTCACTCCTTCCTAGAGGCAGGGGTAAGTAGATAGTGTTGGGAATATCCTAGAACTCGCAGTTCGTGTTAAACATTCTATTTTATCAATAATAATCACTTGTTGATTTTGCATCTTATTATGAAAATCCAATAAATGCATCCTTGGCTATAGTTTGAATGTTGTAACTTTATGTAGTGACATAAACAGGATAAAGTTCACATTATATAGCCTAAATGGTCTAATAAGTATATGGATGAAATTGGGTATCTCATCCTGGTAACACTATTGGATGCCACCCAATCTGTAGATTTTACAAGAAGTTGTAAGGTGCTACAAACGATGTGATCCACAAATCCTTCATGTTGAGACATGACAGTGGGGGCATCCTATACAATGAGTTTGCATATAGACTGGACCACAAAAATAGTCACTTTTCTTTATAACCACCGTTTACTATTAAAACTAACTATATCATTTATTTTATAATGTAGGTTAACTCGATCTTAATCCTGAGCTAGCTATGAACTCTTGTTTGTTCGTGATCTGCAAACGGTGAGAGTAGTCCAACAACACTACTCAATAAGGTTACCATTTTAGGGATAAGACTGGATAAATAGCTGGGGATATAGCCTTGCAAGATGGAATTCACTCCTACCCTATTTAAGGTTAGCAGATAGGTTATTCTCTTAAGTACTGACTCCAGGTCTTAAATAAACGGGGCCCCGCCTTCTCATGATAGAGAAAGGATTTGTTTCATAGAGACTATGAATTAGAATTGTTCATTAGAGGATCAGTAGAAACTTAAGGAACAAGATATAGTCACAGGGGTAAAACGGTATTTTTTACTTTATTTAACGATATTTTTGACATTAGTAAAATGGTAAATCAAGATGTAGTGAGGGGAGTTCAACTATGGGCTATAGTGGAGTGTCCCATTAGTTAACGAATGGGGGTTAGATCGGACTAATGAGTTTAGCCGATTAATCTCGAATCGTTGGAGCTCATGATCTGTAAGTCCGTGAGGTCCCCCTACTAGCTCCTAAATGGATATGCTTTAAGGTAGCTTGAGAAATTAAGTTGAAACGTTCAAATTAAACGGAACAAGAGAAAATATATTTAAATATGATTTAAATATATGAAGATGATTATTGTACAAACATTAATTTAATATTTGATATTAAATTAATTTATGAAATTAATTTAAGAAAATCATTTTTTTATTAAAATGGTTTTAAAATCATTTTTTTTTAAAAAGAAAATGGAAAATCGGTTTTGCATGGTTGCACAAAATGGAGATTCAATTTTCTCCATTACCTTCATCTTCATGCTCACACAAAGGCCACTATCCTCTCTACATTGATTCTCCAAGCATGAGTTGCAAGTCATGCACTCCATTTCTATGCATGTTCATCTACTATATATAAAGAAGATTGGAGACATTTGAGGAAGGTTAATGTAGAATTTTTGAGAGAAAATTTTCTGTGAGAAGAAACTGCCTTCTTCAATCGGCTACTGTGGGTTCTTCTTGGTTCTTCACATCTTCAAGCTCTTTTTGAGTCACACAACTCTGTCTAAAGCTCCAAGAGCATATTAGAGAAGGCTTTGAGGTGGTTCACAGTGATATCAGGTGAAGACAGCTGCTGTACACACGTTTTCTTGGTGAGTTCATGAAAGGTATGGTCTGAAAACCCACTTTTTAGATGAGCATGCTTTAGTTTTTGCCAAAATTAGTGAATTTGAATGCTTATGGATCCTTGATACTTCCACTGCATGTTATTTAACTCTTTCAATTGGTATTGGAGCATCTTTTAAGCTTTCAATTTGGTCTAATTTTGGCAAAATGGGTGTTTTTTTCATGAGATATATGAAACTGATGCACTGCTATGATTTTCTGAGTTTTGGCATTTTAATTCTCTTTAATTTCTCAATTAAATTTGTAATTGGCTCTTGTTTGATGAACTTTATGCGTTAGCAAGAGACTGTAATTTATTTGGAGTCATTAGAGTTGAAATTAAGATATAATTGAAGAAACAAGCGAAGGAGGTCAAGCTGCTGTTCCAGTTTTTCCAGCTTCTGCTCAAATTTGATACTGAGATCCAGTTGCTAAACGATCGTTTAGCTCAAGACGTTACACGATGAGAAGAAAATCTATACAATCGTTTAGTAATATGCTCTGGTCGTTGTGATGTTGAATGCTAAATAATCGTGTACCTGCGGGAGCTAAGCGATGCGTTCATTTGCTATATGATAGCATTACGCGATCATTAGCCTTGTCATGGGAAATAAATGATACGTTGATTTTGCTAAAGTATTGCACTATATGATCATTTAGCAACGATGCATGCTAATGATGCGATGAAGTGCTACATGATAGCACTGAGCAATCGTTTGGTCGCGGAGCTAAGCGATTGTGTAAATATATGCTATATGACGCGATGATGTTCTATACGATGGAGCTATGCAATCGTTTACTTGCGACGAATACTAAATGATGACTTAAATACATTGGGCGATGGTGTTATGCGATCGCTTAGTACTATACGATGGAGCTAAACGATTGAACTGCCATGGAACTAAGTGATCATCTAGTCCTATGCGATAGAGCTAAACGATCGTTTAGTTTTCAGCAAATACTATGCGATCATGTACTTCCTCTCAACCCAAGGCGATGACACTAGACGATTACCTCCAAGCGTTACACAATCGGGCTTAACAGCTCATTGAGGTTGGATCGAGAGCAGCCAGTTCGACCGGTTTGTTTAAGGTTCAATCCGGTTCAGCTTCAAAAGGTTTTGGTTGGTCTGATTCAGGCTTTGTTGGTCCCGTTCAGACTCATCCAGCCTGGTTCAAGTTGTTTTGGGTTCAGTTTGGAACGGTTCGAGCGATTTAAAGACGGTTATGAAGTTGCTTGTAATAGTTAGCTATTTATTTGCTTGTTTATGCCAAAATGAAAACCATAACAGTTAGTATTTAATATTTTATGCATGAGATGTATGTGATAATTAAATAATTCGTGTATATGCATACAGTATGCCATGTAGATTTACAATTCCACCGTAGGAAGCATGTTACATGAATTGACAGTATGTTATAATTGTTATAATATATAGTATGCATGTTAGGGTTATGTTTAATATAATAGTTATATTAGATACCTTTGTTGAATGTTGTAGATGTTAAGCATGTCTAAATATTGTAAGTTGTTATAAAATTTGTTAGACGTTTAAAATCCATAACAAAGAACAGCTGCATGCTCACTTAGGTTAGCAACTAATTTTAACCGTTAAAATATATTGTTGTCTTATAAAATACGGTTACAAACTCATATCGATTCATAAATCTGTCTATGGCTGGCGGTACTTAACTTGACGGTTTACGGGACACCCCATACTTGGGGATTATGATCGAACTATTGAGAGTTGTTAACTTATTTTTATGAACTTGTGTGAGCGACGTGAGGTAATAAAATGGTTTATCACCTAGATATTGAAGGTTAAATCCAATTATAAGAGTTATATTTGGATAAACCACTTAGACTTAGGTTGTATGAAATTAGCTGTTATGCCTAAGTAAATTACACAAACATTTAGAGCACTTCAGTGGGAGATTAACAATATATTTGATATATAGTTATTAGCTCTCACATCCGTAAGAGTTCACACTGTGAGATCCATGCTTAACTTCTTGTCGATTCTACCTCGAATGCTCCATATGAAAAGTGTTTGCATGGGTCAAAAACAAGGTGAACGAGGGAAGTGGTTCATAGTAAGTGGGTGAAGGAAATGTGTCAACATTGTCCTATAGTCTCCTCCATTAGTTTGAATCGTGAGATTCCTATGTTGCGCCTTGTAACATCCCGCACCTTTTTTTAATTATTTATTAATGATGTAATTTTTTTTTCTAGTAATTGTCCTTAGTTGAAGGGCATGTTTGAAATTTTTGAATTTAAAATTTAAACGCGAAGATTTAAGTGTTGGCATGGAAATAATTCAAATTATTCATTTTTTTTAAACTCAATTTGGAAATTTATGGCAAGAATTTATTTCCTTTGGAAAAGGAAAGAAATTAAATGATATAAAGTGGATTAAGGAAAGGATTTAATTAGAGTTATACTATTTTCCTTTTATTATTATTATTAGTAGTAGTAGTAGTAGTAGTAGTTTTTTTTTAAATAAAAAGAAGCACCCACCCCCATCTCCTTCACACGATCTCTCTCGCTCGAGCGCCCCCCACCTTCACTGCCTTATCCAACCGCCGCACCATCACTGCCCCTCACAGCCGTCTAACCACCGTCGAGCCCTCCTCACAACCTAGACTCGCCTTCCTCACCAGATCCGACAGATGCACCCTCCTCACCAGATCCGGTAGGCGAACCCTTCTCACTAAATCTGGCAGACGCGTCGTCGTCAATCGCTCGAGCCAGACCTGCCACCGACCGCCACACCTCCCTCACTGCCTCCTTTCACCGCCCATCGTGTTGATCTCGCCCAACTGGTCTAAATCGCCGTCGCCAATCCAACCCCTAACTGTCGCACTCCATCGCTGTCTACCAGTAGCTTGAGCCGCTGCCGCTTCTAGTCGGGTTCTCCACCGTCGATCGCCGCGCTACCTATTTTCTGTTGCGTGGGTCTTCGCCAGACGCTTAGTTTTTGGTAAGATCTATTTTATGGTTGGGTTTCTTGAAAGATTTTGGATGCCTACTAAGTTTGATTAAAGGTTAAATTAGTCATATTATTTTGATTTTAGATTTGAGCTTGGGAAACTACAGCCGCGACTATTCAGCGGATTCAAGATCGTTCGACAAGAGTTTTGGTAAGAGTTATAGTCTTTATTGTTGGCTTGTGGGCACGCTTTGATTACTGAATTAAGTTGACTTAACCCTTGTATCTTTAAGGTTCCAAGTTGTCATCCGTTGGGAGTTAAAATATGTTGGAAGGAGATTTTGGAGTGGTTGTTAATCAAGTTCCTTGGGTAAGCTTTTGGGTATTGTGGTTTTGACTCTGAGATGTCGCAATTATTTTTGGACTGAACCTTAATGGTTGTATTCGTATGTTAGGGTCGTTTCTTCAAACCGCAGTCATCATTTGGTTGTCTCAGTTTATCTATGGATTTTCGATTAAGGTAAGTAAGTAATCTTACCACTGGAACTGCCCACGGGCCAAGCTTTATTTGTATGCTAGCATGTTGAGTGTATGTTATAGTAAATATTAGCATGTTGACTGATAGTATGACCTGAATCAAATATGTTCTAGCATGAGTTCTGTTTTGTTTAAATATACACTAGGCACTTGATCGTTAGTATGAGGTGGTATGTGTTTCCATATGTTGATATCTGATCTGCTGATGTTGAGGCATATTTGTATGTTGTGGAACTATTATGTTAAAGTATACAGGAATGTTGTAGAATATGTTGTTGAGGATTATGTGTATGTGGTAGAGCCATGGTATCGAGGATTACATGTATGTGATAGATTTGTACGGTGTTGATTTTTGAATGTTGAGATTGTGGGAATGTCCTCACTAGTTAGTTAGATGCTCACCAACTTTATGTTTCCTTCGGGATTCACCAATTTATGTTTCCTTCGGGATTCACCAGTTTTGTGATTCCTTCGGGATTCACCAGTTTGTGTTTCCTTCGGGATTCACTAGTTTGTGTCTCCTTTGGGATTCACCAGTTTGTGTTTTCTATGGGATTCACCAGAGGTAGTGGGCATACTTAATTACAGTAGGATAGGACTCAGTCTCTTACCTATTTCATGTGTATATATGTGTCATAGGTGGGTATCTAGAGGACATAGATGCCTAGCCTGCCCCCAGTGATGGGGTTACTTACTGAGTATTTCATGCTCATTCTTTCTTATGTTGATGTTTCAGGTAAGGGTAGAGATGCACTGGCGATGGCGCAGTGGAATTCGTGATCGTGCCACTGGGACTAGTTTTTATGCTTCCGCATCATGACATTTAGAGTCCTTATTTATCCCTTAATGTTTAGTTTTACTGTTTTAAACTTATTATTAAGGATTATTTCTTTTATATACTTTTAATAGTCTTTACGAATTATGGGTACCCTATTATTGTTTTAACAATTGCATTTAATAAACGTCTTTTGAACTTCTCTTGTTTAATTAACATTTATTTCAACATAACTGAGCGTCGATTTAAATTCTATGCATGCATTTATTTTAGTAACGGCCTAACCTAAGTCCTAAAGGGTCGAGTCGTTACACACCTGCTATCGTTTCTATTAGGCACTAGCTAGTCGTTAACTGCGGCGATCCCTACGGAGGGTTGTAACATAGGATTCGGAACAACCCAGGCTTCAGTAAAATGAATAAGGTCTTATAGTTTCTTCTTGGATATTGTCTTATATCTTGGAGGCATATTCATACCATCCTATAAGATCTGAAAAATGGTGGGTCACATTTACAAGAATTACTAAGTGTTAGTAAAGATCTTGACCGAAAACGATAACCAGAAGATCTATTGGGATATGAGTTATTCTAGATAATAATATTTGGTCAAGAACTGTCTTGCTTCTGTGAAGGAATTCTTGATTGCCTCACGGTAGCACTTTTTCTAAATCACTTAAGTATCATTGTAAATAAATAAAGATTCATTGGGTACTTTATTAGTTTTGCTAAAATGGATTTAGATGCATATTTAATAGAGTTTGTTTAAAATGTTTCAGCAATGTCGAACTCGATTATACAACTACTTCCTTCTGACAAGATTTAACTGAGAGGGTTACGCAAATTGGTATCAGAGCATCTTTTAAGCTTTCAATTCGGTCTAAAGCTCTATATTTAAAATAGATTTTTCTTCCATTGGTTGTAATATGTATAAGTTATTTGCAAGTCTAGCGAAACAAATATGAATACCTCTTGAATAAACAAACACTTCATTATATTAAAAAGATACACTGTACATATTCTCTAAAAGACAAGAAATGGAGATCAGATTTCTTTTCATCTTAGGTACAAAGAACACATTCTTGACTAAGATAAAAGAATCTCCAAAAAATAACATCACATCTCCCACTGCTTCAGCTGAAATGGCTTCACCTATGCCCACCTTGAAAGTTATCTCATATTCAGAAAGTCTTCTCCAATAACTAGTTTCCTGTAGAAAAGTACAAACATGATTAGCGGCGCCTAAATCTAATATCTAGGTAAGGTGAGAATTTTCCACTATACATGTTTCAACAACTAGTAAATTGTATTTACCTTGTTTATTCTTTTCTACTTTCTTTTCAGCCAGATATTTTGGGCAATTACGCTTCCAATGCCTAACCTCTCCACAATGGAAACATTTTCCTTTGGGAGTTTTGTTTTTGTTTTTATTCGCAACAGTTTTTTTTCCCTTTTCCTTTCTTTTTCATCTGTATGGCTTTATCTTTAGAAGAAGAAGGACCAGCTTTCTTATCATCAACGGGTTTTATACTAGACGTAAACCTTTGTAAAACTTTTTCGGTTTAGAAATAACATTTATTTATTTTTCCTTGAGTTTCATCATTGATTGATAAGTTTGCAATTCATTCAACAACATTATTAAGTTAGAAGTGATTTTGTTCATGACAGCATTTGTCCTGAATGGCAGATAGCTCTCCGGAAGGGATTCCAGTATCATGCTCACTTGACTTGTTTCGTCTATCATAGCCCCATGGGCCTCCGCGATGTTAAAATGGACCATCATGTCGAGAACGTGTTCTCTTACGTTGGTCTCATCCTTCATACGTGTCACATACACATATTTGATAGCTTCATGTCTAACAGACGATGACGGTTGCACGAACATCTCCTGTAATGATGCCATGATCTCACAAGCTGTGGGCATGACCTCATGTTTCTTGTTGAGTACATCAGATATACTTGCCAAGATATAGGCTCGGGCTTTTTCATTTGCCCTTACCCACCTATCATAAACATCCTGAACATTTTAGGTCGCCGCTGAACTGGGAATTGGAGGATGCTCCTCCGTTAACACAAACCTCAAATCATCTACTACTAATATTGTATTGATATTTGATTTCCAATTTGAGTAACCCTCTTCGTTAAATTTGTCAGAAAGCAGTTGTATAATCAAGTTTGACATGACTAAAACATTTTAAACAAATTTTAAAAAAACTCTATTAAAAAGCAAAAAATTTCTCCTAACGCCTATCTTTGGCACCTCAGGCTTGGTCACATTAATCTCAACAAGATTGAGAGATTGGTAAAAAACAATCATCTAAATCAGTTAGAAGAAAGTTCCCTACTTCCATGTGAATCATGTCTTGAGGGAAAAGTGACGGAAACATCTTTTTTTGACAAAGGTCTTCGTGCCAAAGAACCTCTTGAACTTATACATTCAGACCTCTTTGGTCCAATGAATATTAAAGCTCAAGGAGGATATCAGTACTTCATCAGTTTTATTGACGACTACTCTCGATATGGCTATATTTACTTAATCAGTCAAAACTATGAAACTCGTTAAAAGTTCAAAGAATTTGGCTGAGACTGAAAATCAGTTAAGTAAAAGAACTAAAACACTTCGATTTGATCGAGGTGGTGAGTATATGGATTTGCAATTCCAGAACTATCTAGTAGATCATGGAATTCAATCCCAACTGACAGCATCTGGAACACCACAACAAAACGGTGTTGCAGAAAGGAGAAATCGAACCTTGTTGGACATGATTCGGTCTATGATGAATTATGCTCAATTACCTCAATCTTTTTAGGGACATGCAGTACAGACTGCAGTTTATATTCTGAACGTTGTTCCATCCAAAAGTGTTTCAGAAACACCACATCAATTGTGGAAAGGACGCAAAACAAGTTTATGTCATTTCTGCATCTGGGGTTGTCAGCACACGTGTTAGTACAGAATCCTAAAAAATTGGAAACATGTTCAAAATTATACCTATTTGTAGGATATCCGATGAAAACAAAAGGAGGATACTTTTATGATCCCCAAGAAGATAACGTGTTTGTATCTACAAATGCAACTTTCTTGGAAAAGGATTATATTAAAAATCATCTACCTCGCAGTAAAATAATATTGTAAGAACTGTTTAAAGATACTACAGAAAAATCAACAAGAGTTGTTTATCAAGCTGGTCCATCAACAACGGTTGTTGTCACGTCACCTGCATCCTAAGAGTTTAGATTGCCTCGTCATAGTCGGAGGGTTATTCAATAACCTGAACGCTACATGGGTTTAATAGAAACTCAAAACATCATGATGATTTAGATGATGCATTCACCTTTAAAAAGCCAATGGAAGATGTTGATAGGGAACAATGGATAAAAGCCATGGATGATGAAATGGAGTTTATGTACATCTATAGGTTGTAAGTGGATCTACAAGAGAAAACGAGACCAAATTGGCAAGGTACAGAGCTATAAAGCCAGGCTCATGGCAAAAGGTATTACCCAAAGAGAAGGAGTTGATTATGAAGAAACTTTTCTCTTGTTGCCATGATTAAATCAATAAGAATACTTCTTGCCATTGCCACATATTATGACTATGAAATATGGAAAATGGATGTCAAGATAGCTTTTCTGAATGGCTATCTTGATGAAAGTATTTTTATGTCTCAACCAGAGGGGTTCGTCGAAAAAGGACAGGAACAGAAAGTCTTAAGCTTAATTGATCCATTTATGAATTGAAACAAGCGTCCAGATCCTAGAATATAAGATTTGACACAACAATAAATCTTATGGCTTTAAATAGAACATTGACGAACCTTGTGTATACAAGAAGATTTCAACAAAACTGTAGCATTCTTAGTTCTATACGTTGATGATATCTTGCTCATCGGGAATGAGACAAGTTTTCTTGCTGACGTAAAAAGATGGTTAGCATCACAATTCCAAATGAAATATTTGGGTGATGCTCAATATGTTCTAGGAATACAGATCTTTCGAGACTGAAATAATAGAACATTAGCACTATCTCAGGCATCTTATATTGACAAGATATTGATAAGGTATAATACGCAAAATTCCAAGAAAGGTTTATTACTTTTCAGGCATGGAATTCATTTGTCAAAGGAACAATGTCCTAAGACACCTCAGGAGGTTGAGAAGATGAACAAAATTTCATATGCTTCTATAGTTAGGAGTTTGATGTACGTTATGTTGTGTACATGTCCCAACATATGTTTTGCAGTTGGAATCATCAGCAGGTACCAATCTAATCCTAGACACGATCATTGGACCACTGTAAAATATATCCTCAAGTATCTTAGAAGAATGAGGGACTATATGCTTGTGTATGGACCTAAGGATTTGATCCTTATGGGATCCACTAATTCAGATTTTCAGACTGACGTAGATTCCAGGAAATCTACCTCAGGATCAGTTTTCACTCTTAACGGAGAAGCTATAGTTTGGAGAAGCATCAAGCAAAGTTGTATTGTGGACTCTACCATGGAAGTGGAATACGTCGCTGATGCGAAGCTGCTAAGGAAGCAGTATGGCTATGCAAATTCTTAGTTCATTTGGAAGTCATTCCAAATATGCACCTACCTATCACACTATACTGTGAAAAAAATGGTGTAGTTGCTAACTCAAAGGAACCCAAGAGTCACAAGCGTGGAAAACACATTGAAAGAAAGTACCATCTCATCCGGGAAATTGTACACAGAGGAGATGTACTTGTCACAAAGATAGCTTCTGAAGACAACCTTGCTGATCCATTCACCAAGGCTTTCTTGGCTAAAGTTTTCGAGAGCCACCTAGTTGGACTAGGACTCCGAGTAGTGTAATCTAGGGTAAGTGGGAGAATGTCTATGGTATTGTAGACGCCCTAGTTTATTGTATTTTTTCCATTATGTATCTCAACATTATATTGTATATATTTGTTCTCACTGGAATTTTAGTCTAAGTGGAAGATTGTTGGGAATGTCCTAGAACTCGCAATTCGTGTTAAACATTCTATTTTATCAAGAATAATCACTTGTTGATTTTTCATCTTATTATGAAACTTCAATAAAGACATCCTTGGCTATAGTCTGAATGTTGTAACTTTATGTAGTGACATAAATAGGATCAAGTTGACAGTATATAGCCTAAATAGTCTAATAAGTATATGAATGAAATTGGGTATCTCATCCTGGTAACACTATTGGATGTGGCCCACTCTATAGTTGTTACAAAAAGTTGTAAGATGCTACAAACGATGTGATCCACAAATCGTTCATGTTGAGACATGAGAGTGGAGGCATCCTATGCAATAAGTTTGCATATAGACTAGACTACGAAAATAGTCACTTTTCTTTATAACGACCGTTTACTGTTAAAGCTGACTATTTCATTTATTTTATAACCTAGGCTAACTCGATCTTTATCCTGAGCTAGCTATGAACTTCTGTTTATTCGAGATTATCCTTTGATCTGCAAATGGTGAGAGTAGTTCAATAGCACTACTCAATGAGCTTATAGTTGGAGACATAGCCTTGCAAGATGAAATACAATCCTACCCTATTTAGGGTTAGTAGATAGATTGTTCTCTTAAGTACTAACTCCAGGTCTTGAACAAATGGGGCCTCGCTTTCTTATGATAGATAAAGGATTTGATTCATAGAGATTATGAATCAGAAATGTTCATTAGAGGATCAGTAAGAACTTAAGGAACAAGATGTAGTCACAGGGGTAAAATGGTATTTTTTACTTTAGTTAATGATATTTTTGACCTTAGTAAAACAGTAAAACAAGATGTAGTTGATGACAAAAATTAGTGTGAATGCAATTTGAGCGATGCATGTCTTAAGTTATGCATTTGTTCTCATGCGTCGGTGGTCATGCGTTGGAATGAAATGTATGTGTTGATCTTTGGGTCAGCTACAAATTCTAGTTCAGTACCAAAGCTCATAAGTCGTCAGACTGCTCTTCGCGTTGAATAGCCAGTACAAAGAAATCTGTCCTGCAAAATACCACAAATACAATCAAACATTAAACCATTAACCAATCCCCGACAATGGCGCCATAAACTTGACACGCAACAATTGAATCGAATCTACAAGTCCATACCATAAACTTGATGTCATAGATTTTATGTGATGATATGCGATACTACTTCTAGATATGCGTTATTAATGAATGTCCTTGTAATATGTTGTGCGTTGTCACAAGTTTCCTTGCGTTGAAACTAAGTATAATTTCACCGGGAGTTTCTTGTTGTCATCCGAGGTTGAACACAGAGATTTTTTTAGGTTATTGCGTTATATTTGTGATATATGAGACCAGGGGTTTTTCAATTTAATAAAAGGTTGTTTGTACAAGTATTTAAAAATGCGATAAAGTAAAGGTAAGTGATAAAAATGCGATAATAAAGTAAATTGCGATAAAAGTAAATTGCAATAAAATAAACCTAAGCTATGATGATATAAGATACAGGTTTCATAATACAAGATACCGAGCGTGGGACTGACTGTGAAGATTATACAAAGATCGTGTTATGCGGTGGCAAGTCTTATGTGTGAAATAGAAAGAGAAAAGATAATTAGCACAAACATCGCAAGTTCCTTAATTGTGTTAAAGACATAAGTACGGTTCTGTTTTTCCTTTGGCGTACACCTCTTGGTGATCGGCCGCATTCCCACATCTCTGTGGTGAAACAGGAACGAACGTAATGAACGCAAGGTTTCTTCCATCTCTAGAAGTACTTCTTGCTTTAGTTAACGCATTCTTCTAACCTTCCCTCGACAGTTCAAAATGGCATCTTCACTTATGCTCTCACAGGTGAAGATGTCGTCTAGCATGCTTTAGCTAAACATCTTTATTTCTTTAGCACAAATTAAGTTACTTGTTTAATTTATATTAATCACCAAGGGATAAAGAAAACATCATGGAGAAAATGATTTATGGATGAATGGATATAAATAGAGAAGTGTAAATGGAAATGATCGAGACATTTAATAATACTATTTAGCGTCTGATACATGGTTGTGAATGAAGAGATTAAGAAGATGAAATACAATTGATGAATGGGAGTTAGAAACAAATACAAATAGTAAATCCCTTGGTGATAATACTAGTTCGCCTATGAATCAGTTTGCTAGATGGAAAATAGGGTTATTTCATTCCCGTTTTTTAGTAAAGGCTCATCCCGGTCCATTAATACTTAATTTAATACATGCGATGTATGATTTTTATATGTCATATGGTATGTACATATAGTAAATCCCACCTTAAGTTATGCATTGGTCATGCATCATCTCTTTATTGTAAATATTATAATTTAGAGAAGCATGATTTAATTATGTCAGAACAGCATGCTCATGCATCATATAATATAAGAGTTATATTTATGCATGCATAAGAAGCATTGACATGAATCATCATATTATAATCGTTATAGTATAAGGGTGAATGGACAGCATGTTTGCTTGGTTATTATGCGTATATAAAAGTTATGTATAGTAATGACTGGATATTGCATGAAGCATGACACATAGGTTACTTTATAAGTGTTATAAACACCTTGTTGTGCGCGATGAGTTTTTTAGTTGTTTCTTTTTAAAAGTTAAAAGGGAAATTAGAACTAGAAGTAATAAGAAAGACATGCATGCTCACTTAGGTTTAATTCATGTTTAAAATTGTTTAAAACTTGGATTGATGGAACACGAGACATACGTAGCGGAATAAGGATCTAATTACACTCTAATTGTTTTTAATTTAAAGGAAATCAGCATGCAAAAAAGAGGAAAAAACAGTAAATTAAAAGGGTAGGATACAACCTTTGTAGCTCCCGAAAAACGCTTTTTCTCCTTGAATCTCGACCCGAACTCTTCCGAACCACCACTAGAGTTGACCTACTATCCTCTGGACTCAGAACCAGATTGTGGGACCCAATGCATGTACAAAACCAAGAGAGAGAAAAGAGATGGAAAATAAGAATGAATTTAGGTTTGGTTTTTATTTTTCCAACCCAATTTTGAAATCAATTTTGGAAAAAAAATGGCCAAAAGTCTTTAATCCATATTCAAAGCCCAATTTATAGAAAAAAGTCATGCAACAATTGCATGAACCAAATCCATAAAAACCCAACACCTAGAATCCACTATTTAAGTGGGCTTAATGTCTCCACTATAAGCCAACACCTAGCTCACTATTTTGTTAGTGGAATTATCCAACAAAAGTTTTACTTTTCAAAGTCAAAAGTCAACTCTTTGACCTTTTACATCTTTGACCATTTCCATTATTTCCAAGTTTTCGAATATGAACGTATTCATATTCTTGATATTTAAATCACATTTAAATATTAAAGTTGTATCTCTAAACTGAAAATCTGACCACTATATCACACATACTTGTCAGTTTCTCTCTCTTCACCTAATTCAAACAATTCAAATTATTCTATCATACTGTTCTAAGTTTATTCCATATGAGCTAGTAGTGAAACCTAATGAACCTATAGATCATGGGCTCCAACGATCCGAGATTAGCTGGCTAAGCTCTTTAGATGGAGCTAATCAACATTTGTTAACTAACGGGTCATTCCACTATAGTCCCATAGTTGCACTCCCCTCACTATAGATATATTTGTGTCAATTATATAACCATGATTAATAAGCTAATCCTTCACAGGTTGTTCGTAATCTTGGCTGGGTCATGAAAATCGTTTTACCCCCAAGACTACATCTTGTTCCTTAAGTTCCACCGATCCTCTATGAACAATTGGTTTAAGGTCTAACCTATAAACCGAACCCCTCTCGGGCCAAGGAGAGGGTGGGGCCCCTTGTTCAAGACTTGGATTCAGTACTAAAGGGAACAACCTATCTACTATCCCTATAACGGGTAAGAGTGAATTCCATCGTTTTGCACCTTATGTTCCCAGCTATCCACCTGATCTTACCCCTGAAATGGGAGGCTTATTGGGCCAGCGATATTGAGCTGCCCTCACCTATGCCGATCTAAGGATAATTCTGAGTGAACAGGATTTCATAGTTAGCTCAGGATTAAGATTAAGTTACCTAGGTCATCAATTGACGAAATAGTCAGTTTTATACATAAAACGATGTTCAGAACATAAAAAGTGACTATTTCATGGTTCAGTCTTATGTAAACTCTTTACATAGGATGCCTCCACTTTCATGTCTCCACATGAACGATTTAGGATCACATCGTTTGTACTAACTACAAAATGGGCAGCATCCGTAGTGTCCCCAGAATAAGGAGCCTAACCTTATTCATATCTTATAGACTATTTTGGCTATATATTTGAACTTGATCCACATTTATGTCACTATATAAAGTTTAAACTACATTAAATAGCCTCAGGACCTTAGTTTATTGGATTCAAGAATACAATTTCAATAACAAGTTTATCGAAAAACAAAACAAAATATGTTTATTAATTTACAAACTACGAGTTTTAGGACATAAAATCCAATATGGATCACATAGACCTAAGATCACAATTCTAATATGATTCGCAACCCTAAGGCTTTAATATTTTAATCAGTTTAAAATGATTAAATTGACTAATAAAAGGTTAAAATGTAGCAAATCTATTTATAAGGGACTTTTTGTCTATGGCGGGTTCTGTCTAGGCTTGGGTATTTAAGTTGACGGAAACGTAACACCCATACTTGGGAACTTACCTGGAAAGGTGAATTAGATAGATTTGATGCATGCATGTAAGTTAAGGGCAATCCATTAAAGTGTTTAAATTTGACTACTTGAACTTGTTTATATTTCATAGACAAACGTTGTTTATGAGTAGAGTTTTAAAAAGACGACTTAGACTAAAATTAGTAGCCGGAATGTCTAGGTTGATGAACCCCTAGTAGAACATCCAGTGGAGGTATTTGAGGCATAAGATGATTCATTTAAACCTTTCACGTTTCTCTTAAATAGTCCACACCGAGAGATCTACCCTCGGCCTCGAGGCACCTTTGGCGTGTCCCCCTAACGGATGGTGTTTGGGTAGGTTAATATCAAGGTGGATGGAGAGAATGTTCATAGTATGTGGGAGCGGGAAGTGCGATAACATATCCCTCGATCTCCCTTGCTAGGTTGAATAAAGTTACTGTGCATCGCCTTGGGCACCCTGGGAGTGTCCCCCTAAAGGATGACAGTTTTGCGCATTTCTTTATTTGATCTCTTGTAAGAGGATAAGGTAACTTAGTCTCTTGTCCTAATCTGCTTCTTCCCTACAGTGGGCTCATTAGAGTGGGACTCTGGCACCGTAAGCGAGAGGTCATACTTACGCAAAATTGTTAAAGGTTAACAGTTCTGGACCGAATGAATGGTGGCTGTTAGGTTCAGTTCCAAAAGTTGGTTCTGCCTACTTGTTGAGAATGTCTCATCCCAGTGAAGAGGTATCTGATCAACCCACCGGTGACATTTGTCCTACCTCACTGGGGCATTATTGCAAAATAGAAGTCTTTCACTTAGGCTACTTGAAACTATTTTGCAAAACTAATTGGTTAAACGTGGTTTAGTAAAAGTTAATAAAGTTTTGTTCATATTTTCAGTAACAACTTTTCAAAATGGCAACAGCCACGTTAGCTTTGCTTAGTGCCGAAAAATTAATTGGCGACAATTTTTCGACATAGAAATACATGATCACGTCGATTCTTATTATTGAGAATCTCATGTTCGCTCTTACGGAGGTTTGTCCTCCTATTCTAGCTCTAAATGCCACTCAAAATGTGAGAAGGCCTGAGCCTACATCTTGGCAAGTCTTTCTGAAATCTTGCCCAAGAAACATGAGCCTATGTTCCCAGCACGTGATATCATGGAGTCCCTGTGGGAGGATGTTTGGACAACCGTCTAAATAGCTTATGCATGAGGCTCTTAAGTACATATTCAACTCCAAAATGGAGGAAGGCACCTCTGTTCATGAACATGTGCTTAAGATGATGGTCCACTTCAATATGGCAGAGTTGAATGGGTCTACCATCGATGAGGAAAGCCAGATTAGCATAATCCTACATTCTTTGTTGGAGAGCTTCCTGCACTTTGTTAGTAATGTGATTCTTAGCAAAGTGAAATATAACCTCACAACTCTCCTCAACGAGTTGCAGACCTACCAATCTTTACTGAAAAGTAAGGAGAGGAAGAAGGGTGAGGCAAATATTGCTTCATCCTCCAGGACGTTCCATAGAGGTACGACCTCAGGGACGAAGTCTGCACCTTCTACTTCTAACTCTGCCAAGAGGAAGAAGAAGAAGGGTGGTAAGGGAAAAGGAAAGGCGCCTGCTAACCCGCCGTCTGTCTCCCCAAGAAGGCATCCACTGGTTGAAAAAAGGAAAGTGTTTCCATTGCAACCAAGATGGACACTGGAAGAGGAACTGTCCTCGCTAGCTGAAAGAAAGGAAGGCCGCCAAGGCTAAGGCCAAGGCAGATAAAAGTAAATATGATTTACTTGTACTCGAAACTTGTTTAGTGGAGAATGATGATTCTGCCTGGATAATTGATTCGAGCACCACTAATCACATTTCTTCTTCTTTTCAGGGGATTAAATCCCGGTGACAGCTAGGCTGGTGAGATGACGATGCGAGTAGGCAACGGGTACATCGTCTGAGCTGTGGCAGTGGGAGGACTCCAGTTAGCTTTACAAAATAGGTTTCTAGTTTTGAATGATGTATATATTGTTCCCGAATTTAAGAGAAACCTCATTTCTGTAAAGTGCTTATTGCAATGTAAATACACTATTCCTTTCAATGTGGATAAAGCATTTATTCATAAAGATGGTGTTACTATTTGTACAACAATTAAACGTAATCTAGAAAACCTACAACGACTGTAAAAGAATTTCAAAACAGAAGTGAAATTTGGAATATTAGAACAACCTGGCTCTGATACCAATTGAAGAAAATCAGACATGAGGATTTTCATGAGCAGCGGAAGGATTGTTCCAAATTTCAATCGTATATCAACATTACAATTACAATCACAAACGGAAACACACATGCTATGCACAAATCGAAATTACAGCATGCTTTAATAAACGATCAAGGGAAGAAATTAACATACCTTTGAAGACTCATCTTCAATACCCTTGATCACGAACGCTCGATCATAGCAACACGACAACACACGAATGCTCGTACACCATGACCGCTACACTGCATGATCATAATGACCCAAACACAACGATCTCCAAGATCACAAACACAACGAACGACCTCCACAGAACCTCGACAATGTCGAGTTGAGTATGACACCACCACAATGGCTACCTTGTTATTATCGGTGTGAGAATCCAGAAGTGTGGCCTCTCTGTGGACTTGGTTAGAGGCGAGACCGGAGAAGAGCAATCATGTAAATGATTGAGCAAGTGGGAGATGATAAAGCCTATCGTATAGGACGATGCTCAATCGTTTAACAAAAGTCATGTGATCATCTAGCTAAAGCTATGTGATCGTTTAGATCATTGGCCAACTGAGTGTCTATCGTGTAGAAAGACTCCACGATCGTCTAGTCTCTCCAAGCTGTCATTTAATAAATCTTATTTACTTGACAACCTTTCTGAGAGAAATTTTCCACGAATGGAAATCTCAAATAAAAAATTAGTAACATTAGGAAAACCTTTTTCCTTTTATCTCATGGTTACCATGAAACCACCAATAACCTCCCACTCAATTAGCCCTGATTCAGGGAAGGAGTGAATTCCATTTTGTGTAACTGAGTTCTCAGCTCCTAAATCAGACAAGTCCCAAAAAATTTAGGCATGTTGAGTTGGCAATCTGGCCACTCTCACCCATACTATTCAAAGGACCGCCCTTCAAAGGCAAGAGTTCCCAAAACACTCAAGATGTGGGTCATGTCACTTATGGTTGTCTAGGTGAGATGTAAGTCTCTAGTATCAATGGCGTTATATATAGAGACTAGTCATCTTGTGGTTCGGTATTATACAAACTCTTTGTATAGGACACCGCCACTCGTATGTCTCCACAGGAATGGTCAGGATCTACCATCTGTAGTAGTTTACAACACTTGCAAACCCCTACAAAGCGGGCCGTATCCGTAGTGTCACTAGGATCAGGTATCCCACCTCAATCCTTATACTACAGAACTATTTAGTTTAGCACTTAAGGCATGATCCACCTGTATATCTCATATACATGCTTAAGTTTACACACAATAACCATGGAGTTTTTTTTATTAGATATGAATAAATGCTAGAATGAAATAACACTTATTTTATTCATAAACAATGTGTATATATTACAAACAATGAGACTCCGGCAGAATTAGGACACCAGTCCCAACACTCCAAAAATACTTGAGGATGTTCTTGACAGCTGTCCAGTAACCATATCCTTGATTAGACTGATATCTACTTACTATCCCCATGGCATAGCAGATGTCAGGTCTAGTACATAACATCGCATACATAACACTGCCTACAATAAATGCATAGGGGACCCGTCTCTTTTCCTTAACCTCTTAAGATGTCTTAGGATACTGTTCCTTAGACTATATAACTTCGTGCCTGAAAAGAAATAGGCCCCTCTTTGAGTTCTGCATCGAGCACTTGATCAACATCTTGTCAATGTATGATGCCTGAGACAGTGCTAGGAAAATTACTGAACTGTTGATGATTTTCTTGTAGACACAAGGTTCATCAATGTTCTAGTCGAAGCCATAAGGTTTGATCGCACTATCAAACCTTATGTTCCAAGATCGAGATGCTTGTTTTAGTCCATAAATGGACCGATTCAGCTTGTAAACCTTTTGCTATTAACTTTGGACTATGAATCCCTCGGGCTGTACCATATAAATGGTCTCTTCAAGATTGCCCTTTAGAAAAGCAGTCTTGACATGCATTTGCCATATCTCATAGTCATAATATGAGGTAATGGATAGAGGATGCCGTTAGACTTTAGCCTGGAAATAGACAAGAAAGTCTCTTAATAGTTGGCTCCCTCTACCTGGTATAACCTTTTGCCACCAGTCTAGCCTTGAAGGTTTGCACCTTCCCATCAACACCCTGTTTCCTCTTGTAGATCCATTTACAACCTATAGGTTCAACCCTATTAGGTCGTTTTACAAGATCTCAAACTAAATTGAAGTACATAGACTCCATTTCAAGATCCACGAATCCTCAACCTCGCCATCAGCTACCATAGCTAGGATTTCAGTTAAACCCATATAGCGAATAGGTGGGTTTGCAACCCTCCCACTACGTCAAGGTTCGCTAAACACTTGAAGTGGATTTGAACTACTAGATGAATCTACGTCAACAACTCTTATTGAGGTAGTAGGCTCTTCAACAACTTTTGTTGAGGTAGTAGGCTCTTCAATAACTCTTTTTGAAGATTTAGTAGTTTCCTTGGAAAGCTCATTCAACACAATTTTTCTTCTAGGTATGTTTTCCCTTATATGATCCTCTTCAAGAAAAGTAGCATTTTTCGATACAAACACTTTGTTTTCTTTAGGATCATAAAAATACCCCCTCGTGTCCCTTTGGGGTAGCCTACAAATAGGCATAATCTCGAACGTGGTTCCAGTATCTTAGGATTAGCCTCAAGCACATGTGTTGGCCAACCCTCGATATGGAATTGATGTAAACTTGTTTTACACCCATTCCATAACTCCAAAGTTGTTCTGGCAACACTCTTGGAGGGAACACAGTTCAGATATAAGTTGTAGTCTCTATGGAAAAATGCCAAAATGAGTCAGGTAAGGAAGTGTAACTAATAATGGACTGAACCATATCCAACAAGGTTCAATTTCTCCACTTTAATACACCATTTTGCTAAGGTGTACCAAGTGTTGAGAGTTAGGAAACTATTCCATGTTCTATCATATAGTTCTGGAACTCATAATCCAAAAACTCTCTACCTCGATCAAATCAAAGCGATTTAATCGTTCTACTTAATGCATTTTCAACTTCAGCCTTGAACTCTATGAAGTTTTCAAAAGACTCAGACTTATGTTGCATTAAATAAACATACCCATACCTTGAATAAACACTAGTAAAAATGATGAAGTATTCATAGCCTCCCTTGACTCGTACATTCATCGGACCACAAAGGTCTAGATGCACTAGCTCTAGAGGCTCTTTGGCCCCATAATCATTTCCAGTAAAAGGTCTTTTAATCATTTTTCTTTCACCCCAAATCTCTATAAATACCAAAGGCATCCTTCAGAAAAGGGGTTCAGCTGCTCACGAGTTCACAAGTTCTGTTCATAGTTTAGCCCTATTCTTAGATTTTATTTTACCTTAAGGTGGAAGCGAGAGAAAGGGGTTATATCGATAGATTGTTTCGTTGAGCTTGGGAGAGCACCGGAAGCTTCAAGATCAGAGAGAGGGCCAAATCCCGTGGAAGCAGAAATATCTTTTGAATCGAATAGAGATTGCCACTGTTAAAGCCTCGGTCAGCAAGGGATTGCTACCACACTCTCTACCTTTATCTTCCATTGCTATTTTGTATTCAAACTCATTTATAAAATGGAACTTACTTCTCTATATCTGTTCACTCTCTGCTATTTACACATGAGTAGCTAAATCTGTTGAATGGGTTGAGAAGCACTTAGTTAGCTTAACTGGGGATATTCATTCAATGCGATCATCTTGTATTATGTATGCTTCATTCGTACATTAGAGATACTCGGGAGGGTAGTTTAAGGATAAGATCAAGGCTTGGAAAAGTCAAGTTAGAATCTAGGCTCGGGAGAGTCATATTGGAACGAATAATCAAGAGATAGAAGCTTAGGAATAAGCATTTGTTGCTATTAACGCATCGCATGCATCCTAGAGATAGGATATGATTGTGTGCGGTCACCTTGCCTTTGTGCATCTTGCATCATCGCATAGGAAAAGAGTAGAAACTTAGGTATAAGCTATCTGGACACTTTTGCATTCAACAGATGCATCCTAGACTTAGGAGCACCGCATTTGCATTGGAAAATGACTTGCTTTGCATGAGTGTAGCATGATCGCATAGTCTGATGCATTCCCAAGTAACACTAGCTAAAGAACTTTTCAACCCGTCCGCATACTCAGTGCATCTATCACACAATCAAACTTTTCTCAAATCTGCCGCATTTATTTATTTCATTACCGCAACAAACAAAACCAACAACCATTTGAGTTACCGGTTACCGCAAGCTTTTCGTAAAAATTACCACCGCAACCTGTTTTCCTAAGTCCCTGAGTTCGACCCTGGACTTACCAGGAAATCAGTGGGGTTTACACTTGGATTCCACTGAGAAAACTTGAGTGCTAAATGCATTTTCATCATCACATTTCATCCATAAGTCCACATCATAAAATAAAACATCACTTACGACAGTTTTAAACATCTTTATCTTATGGAGGGAATTTGTTGCTACGGCCTTAGAACATACAAATTATTTTCCTGTTGAGCCGAACATATATGAACACCATTTTTCAAAAATAAACACTTTAATTATAGAAAAATTTAGTGTATAATTACATTCGAGCAAAGACTTTACATAAATTAAGTTCCTCTTTAACTCGGGACAGTTGAGACGATGTGCCCGATTCAAACCTATTCTATAAAGTCAACCAGAGACCTCCCTCTGCCACAGTTGAGACGATGTGCTCGATTCCAACTTGCATCGTCATCTCACCAGCACCAAGCTGCCACCAGGAACTAGAGTCAATAAATTAGCAGGAATCATCATTCTCCACTAAACAAGTTTCCAAAACTAGTAAATTGTATTTACCCTGTTTGGCCTTCTTCTTCTTAACCAAAAAACGTGGACAGTTCCACTTCTAATGCCCATCCTGGTTGCAATGGAAATGCTTTCCCTTATCAACCCTCACTGGTTTCCTACCTCGTGGAGCAGCAGATTGTGGGTTAGTAGGCACGTTCCCCTTACGACTCTTCTTCTTCTTCCACTTGCTAGTGTTGGAAGAAAAAGGTGCAAACTTAGTTCTTGAGGTCGAACCTTTATAGAAAATTTTGAAAGATGAGGCAATATTTGCCTCACCAACCTTCTTCTCCTTGCTTTTTAGTAAAGATTGGAAAGTCTGCAACTGATTGAGTAGAGTTGTAAGGTTGTAATCAACCCTGGTCAGAATAGCGTTGCTTATGAAATGAAGGAAACTTTCTGGTAACGACTCTAGAATAATGCTAACCTAGTTGGCCTCATCAATGCTCGACCCATTCATCTTTGCCACGTTAAAGAGGACTAGCATATTGAGAACATGTTCTCGAACAAATGTTCCCTCCTTAATTGTGAGTTGAAGATGTACTTAAGAGCTTCGTAACTAAGCTGCGCAGACGGTTGTTCGAAAATTCCCCTCAAGGACTCCATGATCTCACGTGCAGTGAACATGGGGTCATGCTTCTTGACCAAAATGTCGTTAAGGCTGGCCAAGATATATGCTCGGGCCTTTTCGTTTGCCCATGTCCATTGCTCGTTCATGTCTCGAACATTTCGAGCAGCGTTAGGAGGTGGAATAGGAGGACACTTTTCCATAAGGACGAACCTTAAGTCATTGATGATCAAAATCGTATTTATCATGTTTTTCCAACTAGCATAATTTTCGTCAGTCAATTTATCAGTGGCAAGTAGTGATAAAGTAGCTCTAGCCATCATAAAATTGCTGAAAATTTGAACAAACTTAATAAGTCTACTTGCATTAAACCACTTTGAACACCAATTAAGTTTTAGCAAAATAGTTCTATTGTATCCTAAATGGCATATATTTTGCAATGATGCTCCAGTAACGCAAGACAAAAGTCACCGAAGGGTGATTAAATGCCTCTGCATTAGAATGAGAAAATCTCAACCATTAGATAGAAACAACTCCTTTAATCTAACAGTCACCATTGTTTGGTCCAGAATTTGTTAACATCCTTAACAATTCTGTATAAGTGTAACCCCTCATTTTAGGCACTAGAGTCCCGCCCTAATGAGCCAACCATAGGGAAAAGTTGATTAAGACAAGAGACTAAAGCAACCCTATCAATTTCTGGAGATCAGATAAAGAGTTATGCAAAACAACCATCGTTTAGGGGGATATCCTGAATTATCTCATACCGAGAATTTCATGAGCATGTTTAGATCGCTCCGATATCACAGTGACCGAAATACAAATGATATATATTCAACACATATAGTTATTATGAAACCTAGATCTCCATTTTCCTACTTAAGTAAGTGATTAAGGGGTTAATTAGAAGAAAGTTAAATCCTATGTTATGTAAATAATCTAATAATTTTATAATTGTCATAATAACTGTAATAATTGTCACCTTCTGTGAATAAAAAATTAGTAAGAGTGAACGTAAACTATAATGGCTGGTATTATATTTATGATAACCATATTTGATCCTGGACTACGAGTAGAGAGGACCCTAAAAGGATAAAAAGAAGAGAAAACCTAGACTTAAATCCTAAATAGTGAAGAAAGGATTGAAGAACTGAGGAAAATATAGAAAATTATTTGGGAAAATTCGTGTGGAAGTTGCACGGAGATAAATCATATTCACAGTAGCTAACGAGATTGGAGAGAAAGTTGGAGAGAAAATAGAGAGAGCGAGATTAGAGAGAAAATGGGAGAAGAAATGGGAGAGAGCGAGATTGAAGAGAGCAAGAGTTTGAGCGAGAGTGGAGAGAGCGAGATTTTGAGCGAGAAAGTGGGAGAGAGTGAGAGCGGAGAGAGCGAGAGCAGCCTTAACTCCTCATTCGAACGTCATGCCCACACGATCAAAGGAAACCACCTGTGCATCGAACGGCCGGGCATTTATGTGTTGAATTTGGCCACGATCTTATAGATTATGCATTGAAAACCCTAAATTGAATANNNCGAGAAAGTGGGAGAGAGTGAGAGCGGAGAGAGCGAGAGTAGCCTTAACTCCTCATTCGAACTTCGCGCCACGCGATCAAAGGAAACCGCCTGTGCATCAAACGGCCGGGCATTTATGCGTTGAATTTGGCCACGATATTATAGATTATGCATTGAAAACCCTAAATTGAATACAAACAAAGATTGAAGACACAAGCGCCAACGTCAACCAAAATTAGGTGTCTTATTAAGAGAAATTCTTAATCCCTAAGAAATTGTGGTGGATGTGTATGGAAAGAACACCTTGAGCAAAAGTGAGGTAAGCTTGCGTTGATGAGGGGAGAAGTAACCACTTGGCCATGCAGCCAAGTAGGTGGTTTCAACACCATAGAAGGTTTGGACGCCTATAAATAGAGCCTTTGGGATTTCATTTTCAAATCACAAATCATAAAATTCGTAAAAAGAGGGGGAGAGTATAATGCATTGGACAGTGAGGGTGGAGGAGGATGCATCAAATTGAGATGAGGAGATCTACCAATATACTCGAGCGTTTGATGTAATTCTAAATACATCTGAAATATAAGAGAGTTTAGTTTTCATGGTGAGCTGGCCGGAGAAGAAGCTCTAAGGAATTGGGCTGGAGAATGAGAAAAAGATAGAGGGGTCGAGCTATCGGGTAAGCTGGGTCAGTCTTGATGTTTGGATCATTCTGGCTAAACCATGAAGAGTTATGAGCTAAAATTTTATGGTAAGCATCTTGAGACATTTCAGAATATTTTTGTAGAAGGAAGTATCTCAAAATAAGTTTAGAACTATGAGTAATCTAAGCTGCAAGTTGGATCTGGATTCTAGGTGTAAAAAGGGAGCCCGAGGTAGAATAGGGGACTATTAGAAAGGCTCCTAAGAAATTAAGGTGAGTGTTATAGCTTTGATAATTAACACATAGTGTGATTGTTATAACTTTGATAATTAATACATAGTATGAGTATTATAACGTTATAGTGAGTTTTAGGTTGCTTTGATAAATAAATGCATAGTAGGAGTGTTATTATAGCTTGGATACGTACTGTGATTGTCATATAACTTTGATATATTATGAGTATTATATAACTTTGGTACGTATGCTGAATATTATATAGCTTTAGTATGTGAAAGCATATTGTTAATATTATATTATATAGCTTGATAAATAAAGAATATTGTGTGTTTATACAGTGTTGATAGTAAATGCATATTATGAGTATTCACTTAGCTTTATACTCTGATATTGGAATATATGAATCTGTAGATGCAAATTACATGCTTTGGTAATATGATGTTGCCATGATATTGTTTGTGTGTGACTATGGAAACTGATATTATGCCCGGGATATTGTTAGCATGTTTAACAAAAGGTGCTTGGTGGGAAATAATGGTCAGCTTCGGTCGGCGGAAAATAATGGTCGGCTTCGGTCGACAGGAAATAATAGTCGGTGAAGACCGACGGAAAATATGGTCAAGTACCTAAGCATTGCTAGTGGGATAAATAAAATGGTCGATGTGCACATTGGCGAGAATTGGGGTCATAGGAAGATTTCCATAGATGATTGTATTGATTGATGATATGATATGCATGCTACGTGTAGCTTTTGGGATAAAGATTACTGGTTGCATGATTATATCTTTGACTGTGCATGAGTTATAATGCGAGTGTTGGCATGTGAATGATTTTCCATAAATGATGATTTTCAAAGTGATTTCTGTCTTAAAAGAACCACTCACTGGGCTTAGTAGCTCACACTCTTCAAAATGTTTTCTTAATTCCCCCCCCCCCCTAGGTAGCAGAAGATGAGAAGTT
>NC_052358.1:24705613-24706588 GCF_009727055.1 Benincasa hispida
GACCTAGCCACTCGCACCCATACAAATCAAAGGATCGCCTTCAATGGTTTGAGTTCCCAACTCAGTCAGAATTGTGGTCATGTTACCTATTGTCACCCTAGTGAAGTGAAGTGTCTGTCATGAACGGTGTTATATAACGGGACGTTAACACTTCGTCGTCAAGTTTTATACAAACTCTTTTTATAGGACGCTTCTGCTCACATGTCCTCAACATGAATGATCAGGATCAGACCATCTATGACAAGTCATAACACTTGTGACCATTCCACAAAGCGAGTTGCGTCCGTAGCGTTACCAGGATAAGGTTTCCCTCCTTTATCCATATAATACAGACCATTTTGGTTATCATTCAAGACATGATCCACTTGTATGTCACCACATACGTGCTTGAGTCACATCTAGATAACCAAGGATTTTATGTTTATTGGTTTGTGGAAAAGCAAATAAAACAAGTAAATGAGCAAAATACAAGATGTGAAGTAAATATCATATATTAACAACACAAGTGTTCGTACATACTATTTACAACTACAGGACACGAGACTTTAGGGCATCAACCCCAACAATCTCCTACTTGTCCTAAAGAGAATTGGGGTGTATAGAAAACTTAGTACAAAACAATAAACAAGGGCATAAAAGCCCAGTACAAGAAAATCTCCCATTTGCCCTAGTCCAGCCGTGGGCGATCCTATAGACCCATGCTTCATAGGTGACCCTCAAACACTATAGCCATGAGAGCCTTCGTAAATGGGTTAGCAACATTAAAATGGCCTGGGTTAGACTGATCCATCTCATCTCCTCATCCGCTTGAGGCGTCTTAGGACACATTTCCTTAGACAAAGTGACTCCATGCCTGAACGGCTGTAAGCCCCTCCTGGAGTCCTGCATCAAGTACTTGAGCAACATCTTGTCAATGTACGATGCCCGAGATAGTGCTAGCACTTTGTTCTTACGATCCTGAAAGATCTGTATACC